>NC_053490.1:322274432-322590265 GCF_905171775.1 Rana temporaria
ATGTTCTTTCCTGGGGTGTAGGTGTCTTTTGATCCCCGGGTTTGCGTGGAACATTTAACGTTTGTTAAATACCAGAGCTTACTATCTAACAGGCACTAAAACCTATATTTGACTGAAATTAAATCCAACAAAATGTAAAAAAAAGTGCTAGAATGTTTGATATTGACAGAGAAAGTTGGGGAGGATTTTGTTTTTAATTATTTCCACATTCATTCTTTTTACCATAGTGGTTTTCAACTGTTTTTAACCACTTCAGCTCCGGAAGGTTCTACCCACTTCCTAAACAGGCTGTTTTTTTTTTTTTTTTTTGCGATACGACTGCGTTGCTTTAACTGACAATTGCGCGGTCGTGCGACGCTGTACCCAAATATAATTGATGTCCTTTTTTCCCACAAATAGAGATTTATTTTGATGACATTTGATAACCTCTTTTATTTTTATTTAATGCGCTATAAACAAAAAAAGTGCGACAATTTTGAATAACAAATTATATTTTTTACTTTCTATAAAACACTACCAATAAAAAATGTAAAAAAATCTAATTTCTTCATCAATTTAGGCCAATATGTATTCTGCTACATATTTTTGTAAGATAAATCCCATTAAGCGCATATTGATTGGTTTGCGCAAAAGTTATAGCATCCAAAAACTATGGGATATGTTTAGGGATTTTTATTAATTTTTTTGTTTTTTAATGGCGATGATCAGTGATTTTTGGAGGGACTGCGACATTGCGGCGGACAAATTGGACACTACAGTAGGTGTTTGTGATATTGTTCTTTTAGCACGACAGCGTCGCGCTGATACTCGGCGACATGGTGCCGAGATCTCGCCGACATCTTGCACTCACTGGAATAGTGACAGCACATCCCAGCAAGCGCGTCATAGAAGCGACGGGAGATCCGACTTGGATTCCCGCCAATTCTACACGTGTGCGGCGTTTGCTATGAATCCTGAGGGGGAAGTCCCCGCCGGATTTTAAATAAAAATCCGGCATGGGTCCCCCCCTCAGGAGCATACCGGGCCCTTAGGTCTGTTATGGGTTGTAAGGAGAGCCCCCCAACGCCGAAAAAAACGGCGTAGGGGGTCCCCCTACAATCCATACCAGACCCGTATCCAAAGCACGCTACCCGGCCAGCCAGGAAGGGAGTGGGGACGAGCGAGCGCCCCCCCCCCCCTCCTGAGCCGTACCAGGCTGCATGCCCTCAACATGGGGGGGTTGGGTGCTCTGGGGCAGGGGGGCGCACTGCGGCCCCCCCACCTCAGAGCACCCTGTCCCCATGTTGATGAGGACAGGGCCCCTTCCCGACAACCCTGGCCGTTGGTTGTCGGGGTATGCGGGCGGGAGGCTTATCGGAATCTGGGAGCCCCCTTTAATAAGGGGGCCCCCAGATACCGGCCCCCCACCCTAAGTGAATGAGTATGGGGTACATCGTACCCCTACCCATTCACCTGCAAGAAAAGTGGTAAAAACACAAATAAACCACACAGTGTATTAAAATATTTTATTAGTCTGCTCCGGAGGCCGCCCCCTGTCTTCTTTATTAGCTCTTTTACCAGGGGGGGCTTCTTCTTTGACGTCTTCGGGTGGGTGGGGGCCGCCGTCTGGTTCTCTTCCACCGCCGGGGGGGGGGTGGCTTTTAAAAAAGCCCCCACCCCCCCGGCGGGTTTCCTCCGGCGTCTTCGGCGGGGCTCTTCTTCTTACGCTATCCCGACGGGTCTTCTCCGCTATCCGGGGGGTCTCGCCGGTCTCCGCTGTTGACTCGTCGCACCCCGGTTCTTCGTCTCGCAGTCCGGTCCCTTCTTCCGTGCTGTACGTCTTCTTCCGTGCTGTGAGTTCTTCTTCCGCGCTGTGACGTCATGTTCTTCACTTCTCTTCTTCTCCCGATGTTGACTCGCCGGTCCTCCTCGCTGAAATGACGGATGCGCGCCTTGCATCGGACCTATATAGGCCTCACAGTCCCATCATGCTCTGTACCTACCCATGTGATACCTACATCAAGTACGATTTACCCAACATCTGTCAATGGAAACATACTTTATTTTTCTATTTGTGCTATTTATTACTCAGTAAATGTAGATATAGCTTGAAATCCAACCAGCATTTGCCAATTTGTGCATGTATGCACAATATTCAAATTATTCATTGGTTCTTTGCTTTGAAGGTGTGGATTTTTTTAATCTCTAGAGCAGGGGTGTCCAGATTTGATGAAGTGAAAATGTGTGAGGGCCGACTATTTTGCCTGACATTCTTTGAAATATTAAAATTCGGTCTAAGTGTGTTCGTCTGAGCACTAATACACTGCCCAACAATAATTCTCTTGCCTTTGTGGCTGTGTGTGATGAAGAGATGAGCTTGAGCGTGTCATTTGGATATACCGTATTTATCGGCGTATAACACACACAGGCTCACCATTGCCATGAATGCAGCCTTACCATTGCCATAAATGCAGCCTTACCATTGCCATAAATGCAGCCTCACATGTGCCATGAATGCAGCCTTACCATTGCCATCAGTGCAGCCTAATGGATGCCCATCTGCAGCCTCGGAGGGCAGATGGAGGGGGCGGGATGAGTGCCGACAGATTACAAACAGGAGAATCTCTTGTTTACTCGTGGCCTCTTTAATACAAAGTCCCGCCTCCTATTATGGACAGAACAGTCTTCCAATGGCATCCCAGGAGACGGGACTTCCAATACAGATGCTGCTGAGTAAACAGGAGATTATCTTCATGTAATCTGACGGTGCTCGTCCTGTCCCCTTCAATGCAGTGCCGATAAATACGGTATATATCTTTTGTGGCCCTGAGGGCCACACACAATATATATATACAAATCCCCAGGGGGGCCATATTAAATCAACAGGGGGGGCGCATTTGGCCTGCTGGCCGGACTTTGGACATGCCTGCTCTAGAGAGAGTTGAACCTGTGTTTAAATAGAGGTTCATCACTTCCATGTTTTTTTTTTACTTTTTGTTTACTGTTAAAAAAAGGTAACCCAACTATGTAGCATATTTAATGTATAGGCAATGGCATCATGGGAAACAAGGAGAACTCCATCCACAGAGTTTTCTGGGCACATAAAACCACATAAAACCACTGCCACTGTGGGAAATCTGACAGTGTACAAATTGGAGTTTAATCAGTGAGCAAGGAGGAGTACATTCCACCTTCTTCTGACTAGAGGCACTAAAACCAATTCAGTGAGGAGGGGGTGACTACCTACTTGTCCTCCATGGGGGGGGCAGGTAGGTGGGGGATGCTTAAGAACCATTTACCCTATATGGCGATGATCATTTCGGATAGGAACCCTGTATTTTCAGAACTCCTCTAAAACCCTTCCCCAATTCTGAAGGGATGGAATCCAAATATCACATTTGTCAAGATTTCATTAGAAGTTGAATATCCTATTTCTTCCTTAGAAACCTACAGCTGATCCAGATGAAAACAAAAAAGCCTTTTTATTGTAAATCGTGGACCAGTTTTTTATATACATTTACCCTTTTAAAAACACATCCGACTCTTTTTTGAAACAATATAATAGTATATTGAACCCATATCCTATGTAAGACTTTTCTACACTTTCATATATATTTTTTTCTAAATGTAGATGTTACGGTTAAAAAGTGTCAGAATTTCTTAACAATATACTCATTACATACTATTGACCCAGGTAGGGAGCATTAAGTCAATTCACCAGCATGAAAGTCAGGCAAATAGCACGGTAGCATTTATGACTAGAATCTGGCCACCTCCATAATTTTCTTGCAAGCATGTTTATGCACTTGAAGAGCAGGCCTTTTCTGGCACTTTTGGCTACATGTAACAATCAGTTTTTTTTAGCGAAAATTAATTAGAACCTCCAAACATTATAATTTTTTTCTAAAGCATAGGTCCTAGAGAATAAAATGGTGGGTTTTGAAATTGTTTTGTGTCACATGGTTTTTGCGCAGCAGTTTTTCAAATGCAATTTTTGGGATCAAATACACTTTTTTGAATTTTAATGCAAAAAAATAAATAAATACATAACCCAATTTTTTGTAAAATATAAAAGACGTTATGCTGAGTAAATACATGTCACAATTTAAAATTACGCACACCTGCGCACCAGTGACAAACAACATACATTTTACTATGCTTTAACCAGTTGCTGACGGCCGTATGACTTTGTACGGCCTCAGCGCGGCTCTGAATTCCTAACAGGCCGTCTTTTTACGGCCTCCCCTTTGCTCGTTCCCCGCGCGCGCTCACGAGCGCGCAGCCGGGAACTACTGTGCTGGCCGTGTCCCCTGGATACAGCCGCACACAGATCGCGGTAAATAGCCAATCACAGCGGCTATTTACAGCGCGATCTGGACAACCAATGACGGATGATCTCAAATGTAAACATATGAGATCATCTCTCATTGCCGTCTCTCTCTCCACACACAGACGCCGCGTGTGTGGAGAGAGAGTGAGTTGCTACATAGTGAAAATAATTACAGTATAAAAGTGCCCATCAGCGCCCAATCAGTGCCCACCTGGTTCCACCTGTACCCACCTGTACCCACCTGGTACCACCTGTACCCACCTGGTACCACCAGTGCCCACCTGGTACCACCAGTGCCCACCTGGTGCCCACCAGTACCACCTGTGCCCACCTGTGCCACAAGTACAGCCCATGCCACAGTACAGCCCGTGCCACAGTACAGCCCGTGCCACAGTACCGCCCGTACCACCGTACCACCTGTGCCCGCCTGTGCCACCAGTACCGCCTGTGCCATCAGTACCGCCTGTGCCATCAGTACCGCCTGTGCCATCAGTACTGCCCGTGCCATCAGTACCGCCCGTGCCATCAGTACCGCCTGTGCCACAGTACCGCCCGTGCCACAGTACCACCCGTGCCACCATACCACCTGTGCCACAGTACCACCTGTGCCCGCCTGTGCCATCAGTACCGCCCGTGCCAACAGTACCGCCCGTGCCATCAGTACCGCCCGTACCGCCCGTGCCATCAGTACCGCCCGTGCCATCAGTACCGCCCGTGCCATCAGTACCACCTGTGCCAGCCTGTGCCATCAGTACCACCTGTGCCATCAGTACTGCCTGTGCCATCAGTACCACCTGTGCCATCAGTACCGCCTGTGCCATCAGTACCGCCTGTGCCATCAGTACCGCCTGTGCCCACCTGTGATCAGGGCCCATCTGTAACACATCAGTGCCCATCTGTGCCGCCTCAGCGCACATCTGTGCCGCCTCATCCGTGCACATCTGTGCAATCAGTACACATCTGTGCCGCCTCATCCGTGCACATCTGTGCAATCAGTACACATCTGTGCTGCCTCATCAGTGTACATCTGTTCCACCACCTCAGTCCCCATCTCTGCCACCTCAGTCCCCATCTCTGCCACCTCAGTCCCCGTCTCTGCCCATCTGTGCCACCTCAGTGTACATCTGTGCCACACACACCGCCAGCAATGTCAAAACGTCGTTATTCCTTACAGGAGGCATTTCAGATTATTTCTGCACCTGATGAGAGCAATGTGGAGCTCCCTGTTTCTGATTCCCAATCGGATTCGGACGTAGACTATGAGCCAGTCTACACCAGTGGAACAGCGACAGGCTCAGAGGGGGAAGATGGTCAGCCCACCAAAAGAAGGCGCTCTGGTGAGGAGGCAGTGGCATCCACCAGCACCGACATGCCATCCACCAGCACCGACATGCCATCCACCAATACTGAAGTGCCATCCACCAGTACCGTCGTGCCATCCACCTCTACCGAATTGCCATCCACCAGCACCGCAGTACCCCAGCAACAAAGGCCAAGGACCCATGCCAGCCTTCCCTATGCCCTTCAGTACCCCCTGTGGCTTCCTCCAAATTCCGGAGAAGCCAACATTCCCCCTTTCACTGCCCAGCCAGGAGTCCAGGTAAACACGGACAATTTTTCCCCAATTCAATTTTTCGATTTATTTTTTCCTGAGGAACTGCTTTCTAGCATTGTGGCCCAGTGCAACTTATATGCCCAACAATTTATCACCAAGAACCCCACATCGTCCTATGCCCGTCCCTTCCAGTGGAGAGACCTTACAGTGGATGAGTTCAGGATTTTTTTAGGCCTCACTTTTTGCATGGGACTCAACCCAAAAAATGAAAAACATTCCTTTTGGTCAAAACGCCCCATTTACCACATGCCAATTTTCTCCGCAACAATGCCCAGATCCCGATATTTTATAATCATGAGGTTCCTCCACTTCAATGATAATACACAGTGCCTTCCCCGAAATGACCCCAATTTTGACAGGCTTTTCAAAATTCGCCCCTTATTAGATTATTTTTCGCAATTATTCCCCCAAATATATACCCCGGAACAAAACGTATGTGTCGACGAGTCCCTAGTAAAATTTTGTGGCCGACTTAAAATCAAACAATTTATACCCAGCAAAAGGGCCCGCTATGGGGTGAAGGTCTACAAACTTTGCGAACGAGCCACAGGGTACCTGTATTCCTTTTTGGTGTACGAAGGGAAGGACACCCAGCTGAATCCCCCCGATTGCCCAGACTACTTGGGATCAAGTGGGAAAGTTGTCTGGCAACTCATCAACCCCCTCCTTGATAAAGGATACCACCTGTACGTGGACAACTTCTATACGTCTCTTCCTCTGTTCCACAACCTGCACCGAAAGAAGACGCCAGCATGTGGCACCGCCAGAAAGAACCGGAAAGGCTTTCCGCAAAGCCTTGTGAATACAAAGCTGAAGAAAGGGGAATCGGCGAGTCTGCGCAACAAGGAGGTTCTGGCAGTGAAGTGGAGGGACAGAAGAGACGTATACATGTTGTCGTCCATCCACAACGATTCCTTTGTAGAAACCCGCAGAAGGCGTGGCACCACCATTCAAAAACCCACCTGCATTCAGGACTACAATTCGTTCATGGGGGGAGTCGACTTAAATGACCAAATGTTGGAACCATACCTTGCCACAAGACGCACGTACCATTGGTACAAAAAGGTAGCAATTTATTTTTTTCATTTGGCCGTCTACAACTCCCATATTGTTTACCGCAAATCAACCCAAAACCCCCTACCCTTCCTTGGCTACCTGGAGGAAATTACCACTTCCCTGATATTCCCAACCAACCTACCCCAAAACATCCGATCAGATGTTCTAAGTCGGCTCTCCGAACGGCACTTCCCGGATAAGATCCCTCCCACAGCATCAGGCCGACGAGCTCAAAAAAAATGTAAAGTGTGTACCAGTGGAGGAGTCAGACGGGACACAGTTTATTACTGTGCAGAGTGTCCTTCACAACCAGGCCTCTGTGTAACTGACTGTTTCAAATGTTACCATACTAAACTAAAGTATTAGTTTAGTATGGTAAACGTAATCCTCCGTTCCTGCCTTCTCACCCCTTATGCCACTGCCTGCTTTTGTAACTGACCCCGGCTTGTTATTGGACCACCCTTCTGCCTAATGAT
Organism: Rana temporaria; assembly: GCF_905171775.1. Lineage (NCBI taxonomy): Eukaryota > Metazoa > Chordata > Amphibia > Anura > Ranidae > Rana > Rana temporaria. Next base: position 322,281,889 of record NC_053490.1, read on the forward strand.
TTTGTAATACCGCTGCCTGATTTGGAATTGACCCTGGACTGTTTTTTGACCATTCTTCTGCCCAACGATTTTGTAATACCTCTGCCCGATTTGGAATTGACCCTGGACTGTTTTTGCGACCATTCTTCTGCCTAACGATTCTGAACTGCCTCTGTCTGATATGGAACTGACCTCGGACTGTTTGACCATGCCTTTTGCCTGCCTCTTGGACTGATCTTGTACCCTGCTACTGGACTAGTGGGATTCAACACAGGGGTCTCACATATGTGAGGGGCTCCAGAAAAGTTTTTCTAGATGAAGAAAACAATTTTTTTGTTTTTTCATCCTAGATTAGGGTCTGGTTGCCCGGAGGCTTCAAAGAGATTTGGGTGGGAGAAGCCTCTACCCCTGTCCCCATTCTGTCCTGAATGAGGCCCTCCTTCTGCCTGCTGCCTGTAGGACCTATGCCATCATGCCTCTGCCTGTTGCATGAACTGACAACCTGCAGTATCCCTGCCTGGACTTTGCTGACCAAGTCCCTGCCTGCTGCCTGGACCAGTGCTATCCTGCTGTGTAGAACTGCGCTACTATTACCAAGGTAATCTTTTGTTTACGCTTTGCTCAGCATAATGTATTTTGGGGTGTAATTCTTGGTATGTGCATGCTATGTGTCTCTGGAACACCTGACGGTGTTCCTTGCATGTTGGATCTCTATATGTGGTCAGGCTGTGTAGAAGTCTCACACATGGGGTATCGTTTTACTCAGGAGGAGTAGCAGAATGTATTTTGGGGTGTCATTTTTGCTATGTACATGCTATGTGTTGGAAATATCTTATCAATGGACAACTTTGTGTAAAAAATATGCGATTTCATTTTTTTCCCCACATATTCCAAAAAATTCTGGAAAAAAATGAACCGTTCAAAAGACTCATTATGCCTCATAGATTATACGTTAGGGTGTTAGCTTTCCAAAATTGGGTCATTTTGTGGGTAATTCCATTGTCCTGGTGTTCCAGGGCCTTCTAAATTGTAATAGGTTGTCAACTAGTTAGATGTGCAATTTATGCTCCTAAAACCCCTGATGGCGCTCCCTGCATGTTGGGCATCTGTATGTGGCCAGGCAGTGAAAAAGTCTCACACATGGGGTATCGTTTTACTCAGGAGGAGTAGCAGAATGTATTTTGGGGTGTCATTTTTGCTATGTACATGCTATGTGTTGGAAATATCTTATCAATGGACAACTTTGTGTAAAAAAAAATGCGTTTTCATTTTTTTTCCACATATTCCAAAAACTTCTGGAAAAAAATGAACCGTTCAAAAGACTCATTATGCCTCATAGATTATACGTTAGGGTGTTAGCTTTCCAAAATGGGGTCATTTTGTGGGTAATTCCATTGTCCTGGTGTTCCAGGGCCTTCTAAATTGTAATAGGTTGTCAACTAGTTAGATGTGCAATTTATGCTCCTAAAACCCCTGATGGCGCTCCCTGCAGGTTGGGCATCGGTATGTGGCCAGGCAGTGGAAAAGTCCCACACATGGGGTATCGTTTTACTCAGGAGGAGTAGCAGAATGTATTTTGGGGTGTCATTTGTGGTATGCACATGCCATGTGAGAGAAATAAGCTATTACAATGACACTTTTGAGAAATGTTTTAAATAAAAAATAAAAATCTTAATTTTGCAAAGTGTTTTGGGAAAAAATTACAACTTCAAATAACTCACCATGCCTCTTACTAAATACCTTGGGATGTCTACTTTCCAAAAAGGGGTTATTTGGGGGGCATTTGTACTTTCCTGGCTTGTTAGGGTCTCAAGAAATTAGATAGGCCTTCAAAACATCAGGTGTGATCAGATGTGATAATTTATTATGATTTGCACTATAGCTTGTAGACTCTAAAACTTTAACACAGACCAAATAATTTCCAAAAAATGTGGGTTATTTTTATCAAAGACATGTAGCAGTATAAATTGTGGCCAAAATTTATGAAGAAAAATTAATATTTTGCAAAATTTTATCACAGAAACTAAGAAAAAAACATTTTTTTTCTAAATTTTCGGTCTTTTTTCATTAATAGCGCAAAAAATAAAAAACACAGAGGTGATCAAATACCACCAAAAGAAAGCTCTATTTGTGGGAAAAAAAGGACAAAAAAATCATTTGGGTACAGTGTTGCATGACTGAGTAATTGTCATTCAAAGTGTGAGAGCCCTGAAAGCTGAAAATTGGTCTGGTCAGGAGAGTGTTTAAGTGCCCAGTATGGAAGTGGTTAAAAGACTTTGCAGGTTACCACTTTAGATTTACAGAGGGGGTCCAGTGCTAGAATTACTGCCCATGATCTGACCTTTCTCAGCAAAACCTCACATGTGTGGAACTATCACTTTTGGTCTGAGTGTGGGACTGACAGACGCATTCGCCTTCGCGTGCTAGCATGAGGTGATGGAGGCACTTTATTTATTTTTTTCATGATGTTTTTTTTTACACTGTTCCTTAAACAGTTCTCTCTGGAGAGAAGACGGATCTGTGTCTCTTGTACATAGGGACACAGATCGGTCACCCCCCCCAGTCACCCCCCTTCCACCTACAGTTAGAACACTAAGCAGTATACACATTTAACCCCTTCCTCAACCCCTAGTGTTAACCCCTCCAATGCCAGTCACATTTATACTGTAATTAGTGCATATTTATAGCACTGATCTCAGTATAAATGTGAATGCCGCCAAAAATGTGTCAAAAGTGTCCGATGTGTCCGCCATAACGTCATAGTCCCAATAAAAATCGCAGATCGCCACCATTTCTAGTAAAAAAAAAAATAATAAAAAATAATAATTCTGTTCCCTATTTTGTAGGCGCTATAAGCTTTACGCAAACCAGTCGCTTATTGCGATTTTTTTGTTTTACCAAAAATATGTAGAAGAATACGTATCGGCCTAAACTGAGAAAAAAAATGTTTTTGTTTTTTTAAATTGGGATACAAGTAAAAAATATTGTATTTTTTTCAAAATTGTCGCACTTTTTTGTTTATAGCGCAAAAAATAAAAACCGCACAGGCGATCAAATACCACCAAAAGAAAGCTCTATTTGTGGGGAAAAAAGGACGTCAATTTTATTTGGGAGCCACGTCGCACGACCGCGCAATTGTTAGTTAAAGCGACGCAGTGCCGAAAGCTGAAATTTCACCTGGGCAGGAGGGGGGTATATGTGCCCAGTAAGCAAGTGGTTAAGCAACATGCAAGATAAGCAATCTGCAGGTAATGTTTCAAAACAAGCAGCATGCATTCAGGCATACATGTATGTTCATTTTCAAATCTGTGTCCTGGCATAGCTACCAAAAGCAGCATAGTTTATTTGTACATTATTAACGCTTGACAGACAGTATTTATACACAGTCAGTATTTGTAAGTTCCCTTTAATCTTTTTAAGACCATTGGGAGACACTAATAAATAGTCTCCAATGAAGCACAAGACTAGGCTTGATTATGGTTTACATTCTGTAATACTTGCACACATAAATCTGCCCTGTGCTGTTTTAATTATTTGATTAATGCATTTGCTTCCCTCACACTACTGTTGATTGCCTAATATAACTGTTTTAAAGGGTCTACTAGTTTATTTTGCTACTTGTGTACATACAGTAACTAGCAAGTTATATTTTTGTTCATATTCCTAAAACTCATTATATGGGTGTTTTTTGTTTTATGGGTTTATATATTGCACAATAAATTCCATAATGCCCCTAAGTGGTTCTCCTATATTTAGAATATCTGGGAAATAAATGTTATGCTGAGCATGTAATACAACTGTACCAAGCAGCGACTTATAGAGATGGGCAAATGGTTCGGCCTGAGTTTGGGCCAAACTTTTGTTGTTCGGTCGTTCAGGAAACAGCCAAACTTTCGGGGCGTTCGACCGTTGGTTTGGCCCTTGTGAACCGACAACAATGTATTGCGGTGCAGAACAGTGCATTGCAAGCCCTGATTGGCTGAAACAGTGAAAGCTTCAGCCAATCAGGGCACATAGCACTGTCAGAGTCATGACTGGACACTGTCTTCATGATTTTATCCAATCATGGCTCATTCCCGCCCCACAGTATAAAAGTATTCCTTTAATTTCAGCCATTATCAGTGTGATTTTGGCATGGAGAGAGATAGAACAGGGCTCTGTTCAATGCTATTAGCTAGTTAGTGTGCTATACTGTGCTATTTTGCTTCAATTGTCGGTGTAGAATATTAGTTTAGTGTCAGTATAGGGATAGTGTGAGTGTAGTGAGGACCATCATTCAGCTTTGCATAGTGTAAAGCTAGAGTAGGGACAGTTTAGATAGCGTCAGTGTAGTGACGGTTGAACACCGTCTATTTGATTGCGTTACTGCCAGTTTAACACCATTTACTTCTATGTGCGTTACTGACAGTTTAACGCCATATCATTTTGCGTACGTTACTGACAGTTTAACGCCATATCGTTTTGCATGGGAACTTGAAATCTTTCATTTGGGAGGCTAGTTCTTCACATCTTAGAAATGTGGCTCTGTGGAATAATTGTTTGGCCAGAATGTGTTTATGTGGCCATGAGATTGATATGAATTGTTTGGACATTCCCGAGGGGAACTCGGGATTAAGGCGAAGTGGCATCATGGGGTCTGGTGTGGATGAGAGGGAGTATTTAATGCTAGTTTCATGAAAGCAGCATAGAGTAGGACCTATGAGCAGGTGATCAGAGATAGTGGATGGAATGTGTTTGGCCAATAGCCATGGAGTGGTGGCTAGGGGTAGTGAGGATATGGATTATTCAAAGTAACCCACTGTTTTGTAGATGCATGGAGGTTCCAATCCACTATTCTGGTGAAAAGGTATGCTCTATAGTAGCTACGTATATCTGGGAGGCATGAGGTGTTCATATTTAATGCGTGGACATTTATTGTGCCATAGAAATTTTGTACAGATGGCTTTGTAAGTGGGGAAAAGATAGAAGGTAGGTGAATGGGGATGGCTTGCATTATATATAAGAGTCTGGGTAGAACGTTCATTTTTTGTATAGCAGCCTTTCCAAACCATGAAAAGGAGGGGATATCCCACTTTTGTAGGTCATCTTTAATCCAAGTCAATAGTGGGGTAAGATTCAGGGAGTATAGATCATCCAAGCGGGTTGGGAGTTGGATGCCTAAATATGTGATTGCCTTGGTTTTCCAGGTGAAAGGGAAATTATTTGGCACAGTGATACTGTATCTTTTGACAAGGAAACGTTTAGGGCGTCTGATTTGTTGAAATTTATTTTGAGGTTAGAGATATGTTGGAAGTGGGCAAAGTCTCTTAATAAGTTTGGAAGGGTGATGTTTGGCTCAGAGAGGGACAGTAAGATATCATCTGCAAAGGCTGCAATTTTAAATTCATGTCCAGAGACCGAGATTCCCCGGACATCTGGGTTGGCTCTGAGGCAGTTGAAAAATTGCTCTAGTGTAAATATGTAGAGAAGCGGGGATAAGGGGCAGCCCTGACGAGTTCCATTTTGAACAGAGAAGGCATTTGACAGTCGGCCATTGAATGCCTTCTCTGCATCTAATGAGAGAAAGAAGCCGCTTTGCTAGGAAGAGGTTAGCCAGGAATGAAGATGAATACCTTTGATGGTGTTGTCCCTGACCTCGCGGCCAGGAACAAAACCCACTTTGTCTGTGGACAGCAATGATGGGATGAGTGGTAGGAGGCAGTTAGACAGGATTTTGGCAAAGAGCTTGGTGTCCACTTTGAGGAGGGAAATGGGGCAGTAATTAGAGACTCTAGTGTGGTCTTTCCCTTCTTTAGGTAATGTAAGAGAATTGGCGATGTAAGAGAATTGAATGTAGAAAGAAAGGGAATGGTGAGTATATCCTTGAATGTTTTGTAATATGCAGCCGTATAGCCGTCTGGGCCAAGACTCTTCCCTGCTTTAATTTGTTTGATAGCTAGGGCTAGTTCCTCCTCGGAGGTAGGGTTTTCTAGGCATTGAGCTATATCCTGAGGTATCAGGTTGGGTGTGTATTGTCTCAGAAAGTCACGTATGAGTGTCGGTCTGGGTGTGGTGGGTTCTTGAGGTGATTTTGTGTGGGCTAGGTTGTATAGGTCAGTGTAATAGCATTCAAAACACGCAGTTATATCTTTGTTGTGTGTGGTGAGAGTGCCATGAAGTTTTTGGATTTGTCTTATCACATTAAGTGCTCTCTTTACCCGTAATGCCGCGTACACACGATCATTTTTCGGGATGAAAAAAACAAAGTTTTTAAAAAATGTCATTTAAAATGATTGTGTGTGGGCTTCACATCATTTTTCGGGGACTCGAAGCATAGCAGAGTGCCCCATTGCTGAAGTTGAGAGAACGAAAGGGAGATTTCCACCTGTAGGAGATGTTGCGTGAGTAAAGAAAATCCAGGAGGGGGCAAACATCCTTTCTGTGTTGTAGTGTGATGGGGATAAATCTTGGAAAAGTTTGATTTTGGCTCCCTCGTGGAGAACCTGACCTCTCTCTCTGGCACTCTTGAGAATATCTTCTTTCAGGCGGAAGCTCACTAGACAGCAGATGATGTCACGTGGGGGGTCAGATTCTCTTCCACTGGAGCATAAAGCTCTGTGTATACATTCCATGTCTATAGGTCAGTCATGGGGTCTGTCAAGCAGGCTATTGAATACAGACTGTACAAATTGGTTGAGGTTACCAGGTTCCACAGTTTCAGTGAACCCTCTCACACTTATGTTATGCCTGCATCCCCTATTGTGCAGGTCTTCCAGGTGCCTGTGCATTTCTCTCAGTTGGAGAGAGTATGTGTCAGAGACCTGCTGGATTTGTGTAATAGCAGACTGTTGCCTGCTTGTAACAGCTTCTACTCCCTCAAGCCGAGTAGCTACTGACTGGATGTCAAAGTGGAGGTTGGCTATAGCAGCTGATAATGTGTTTTTCATGTCCAGTGCTATGGTTTGCATATCCCCTGGGAAAAGAGGCTGTGCCTGGCTGGTTGCTGGAGCGTGTGTAGGAAGATTGTACCTGTCACAATCAGGGCTGTAGCTAGCCAAGCATGTGGTGCAAGCAGAGGCCTGTGAGGAGAGCTGTGTGTCCCGCTGTTGGGATCTATCGTGACTGGCACTATCTCCGCTTATCAGTAGTGCTGTGTCCTCGGTTAGTGGGAGCTAAGAAGTCAGGCAGCCATTCTCTTCCAGCACCAAGCCATGCCCTGTTTTTTTATTTTTAATAAATTTACAAAGAAACTTCTTTCACAATCTCATTAAGGGGTAATGTTTGTAGAATTTTGAGGAAAATAATAAATTTGATCCATTTTGGAATAAGGCTATAACATAATACAATGTGGAAAAAGTGAAGCGCTGTGAATACTTTCCGGATGCACTGTGTATATATATATATATATATATATATATATATATATATATACACTGTAGATATATTTATAACTCTAGAATCTATCTGAACTGTATACATTAGTAAAATCAATGCCACACGGCCATCTTTGTGTATCATAAATCATATTTTATTGCTGTCACATTTAGATAACATCATATTCTATGTAAAATTACTTGACTTGTTTATCAACATGTTTTATGATGGAATCTCCTAGTGACTGGCAGTAAAAACACAGTTCCATTTTGTAGACATGTGCACACTGAAATATTTTGTTTCGGAATTTTGTTTTCGTCAGAATTTTTTTTTTATTTAGTTACTCCCGAAATTAGTTTTTATTTATCTTGTTTTTCGTTGGAAATTGCATTCATCCAAAAATCTGAAAGAATTAAAGTGGTTGTAAAGGTTCGTCTTTTATTTTCTAAACAGGTTCCTTTAAGCTAGTGCATTGTTGGTTCACTTACCTTTTCCTTCGATTTCCCTTCTAAATGATTTTTTCTTTGTTTGAATTTCTCACTTCCTGTTTCTCCTCAGTAAGCTTTCCACCATCATCCGAGCGGTGGAAAGTCATTTAGAACAGCTTACTGAACACCTTACTGAGGAGGAACAGGAAGTGAGAAATTCAGACAAGAAAACAAAGAAAAAAACTTTTAGAAGGGAAATTGAAGGAAAAGGTAAGTGAACCAACAATGCACTAGCTTAAAGTAACCTATTTAGAAAATAAAAAAGGTTGAATCTGTCATTGAAGGCTTATGGTGTCCATGGACGGATCCAGAGTCTAGTCTCGGGAGGGGCACTGCCAGAAAATAAGGTGTTGCTTACAGAAATCAATTAGGTGTCCGGTGTGTCCGCTGCAATGTTGCAGTACTGCTAAAAAATCAATGATCGCCGCCATTACTAGTAAAAAATATTTAAATATAAATGCCATAAATCTATCCCATAGTTTGTAGACGATTGTCAGGGACTGCAGACATGGTACAAGAGATGGTCAGAGACTGTAGACATGGTACAAGAGATGGTCAGAGACTGCAGACATGGTACAAGAGATGGTCAGAGACTGCAGACATGGTACAATAGATGGTCAGAGACTGCAGACATGGTACAAGAGATGGTCAGAGACTGCAGACATGGTACAAGGGATGGTCAGAGACTGCAGACATGGTACAAGAGATGGTCAGAGACTGCAGACATGGTACAAGGGATGGTCAGAGACTGCAGACATGGTACAAGAGATGGTCAGAGACTGCAGACATGGTACAAGAGATGGTCAGAGACTGCAGACATGGTACAAGGGATGGTCAGAGACTGCAGACGTGGTACAAGGGATGGTCATGGTACAAGGGATGGTCAGAGACTGGAGACATGGTACAAGAGATGGTCAGAGACTGAAGACATGGTACAAGAGATCAATGCAGCCTCATCAGTGCCCATCATTGCAGCCTCACTGTACATATGAACGCAGCCCCACTTTTGTATATTAATGCAGTCCCACTTTTGTATATAAATGCAGTCCTACTTTTGTATTTAAATTCAGTCCCACTTTTGTATATGAATGCAGCCCCACTTTTGTATATAAATGCAGTCCCACTTTTGTATATAAATTCAGTCCCACTTTTGTATATAAATTCAGTCCCGCGTTTGTATATAAATGCAGCCCCACTTTTGTATATAAATGCAGCCCCACTTTTGTATATAAATGCAGCCCCACTTTGTCTAAGAATGCAGTCCCACTTTTGTCTATGAATGCAGTCCCACTTTTGTCTATGAATGCAGTCCCACTTTTGTCTATGAATGCAGTCCCACTTTTGTATATTAATGCAGCCCCACTTTGTATATGAATGCAGCCCCACTTTGTATATGAATGCAGCCCCATTTTGTATATGAATGGTGCCCCATTTTGTATATGAATGCAGCCCCACTTTGTATATTAATGCAGCCCCACTTTTGTATATGAATGAAGCCTCACTGTGCATGGCACTCACCATGGCATTGCCTCGATTACACACAGCAGGTATCTCCTCTCCCGACGTGTGTCATGGAACAAACAGGAGCTGTAGGTCTGTGTTTGGCAGGGCAGTGTGCTCTAGCATAGTCCCCCCCTAGACGGGCTTGTGTGATAGACAAAACACTGATTCAATCAGTGTTCCATCTCCATATACTATCACATGAGCAGGTCTAGCACAGGCAGCACAGCCGAACACAGACTCAGCTCTCACCAGATCGCCAGATCGGCCCTGGTGATGACAGAGAGAGAGTGAGAGACTCGGCAGCGGCAGCTGCAGGCACTGCAAAGCAGTTTAAAAAAAAATATATATATATATTTTTTTTAAAGCCAATGTGACATGATTGTCTCGGGGGGGGGGGCAATTTCCCTGTTGCCCCCCCTGGATCCACCGTTGATGGTGTCTGACTGTCTGTCGAATGTTCAAAGAAGATTCGACCGAGCAGCGAAACTGTATGACGCTGTAATCATACTTTTCCGGTCGAATGTTCCGCCTACAAGCTATAGTAGAATTCTAATGTTGTATGACTAATAATAATTATATTTATTAATTATTATTACTAGTCAACCAACATTAGAATTTTTCTATAGCCTATGGGCCGAGCATTTGACTGGAAATGTATGATTGCAGCGTCACAGTTTAGCTGCTCCATCAAATCTTCTTAGAACTATCAACAGACACCATAAGCCTTCAATGACAGATCGATGTTTATATGTTTTTCGATGCTTTGTCAAATCTTCGTCGTTAATGTTGAATTGTCAAGTTAGTTCTAGCTATTTTACTGCTCGTCCTCTTTGGTTACAATCAGCCAATAACATTCATCATCATCATTATTTTTATTTTACTTCCCCCACCCAATTTCAGCAGCGATTATTTCTCTCTATGTCGAATCTTTTCTCTCTATAATGTTGATTATTTTCTCTCTATAATGTTGAATCTTTTCTCTCTATGTAGAATAATCTTGGACTAATAGAGTTGAGGTTAGGCACATTCGACTAACGAAAATGAAAATAAAGCATTTGTTTATGTCAGATCTTTCGGTTTTCGTATCATGTGCATTCGTTTTCGTTTGTTAAAACGATAACAAAAATACCTGAAATTCGGACAAATATGCATTCGGACTAAAATGTTGCATAACCGTGCAATTGTCAGTTAAAGTGACGCAGTGCCGAATCGCAAAAACTGGCCAGGTCCTTTACCTGCATAAAGGTCCGGGTCTTAAGTGATTAAAACTGCTTCTCTTCTCATATAGGCCATATAGGGAATAGAGAAGCAACTGAGACAGCTACAGTGCAGGTCATCTGAACCTGTAATTAACTCTGAATATTTTAAAAAAAGTCGCAAATTGATGTCAAAGAAATGCTGCAATTGGTCCTTGACACTGACCCCAAAGAAGATTAGGAGGGTACACACCAGTCTGTGCTCTGATTTGTTTATCAACACACTGGAACGGTGATTAGAGACTAGTTAATAACTAACAAGCATGAAGACAAAACTTGTGCTTCAACCCTATCAATAAGTTTACTACACCAAGCTACACAATGCTTGTTTCAGATAGTTAAACAGCCTATAACGATTCATTTCATATCAATAAAATAAATAAATATGATATTTTGTGTATTTATTCAGTGGATAGTATTAAAAGTCCAGACACCCACGCAGACTTCTAAACTATCAGTTTTCTCCCAGGGAGAACTGGAATCTGCTAAACAGTGCCCACATACTTTACTTTTGGCATTGGTGTCATCAATAAGAGCTGTCTACAGCAATGGTCATCAACCCTGTCCTCAGGGCCCACTAACAGGCCAGGTTTGCAAGATAACTGAAATACATCACAGGTGATATCATTTGCTGCTCAGTGATTGCAGTATTCTAGTCTGCATCTCCCCAAGGTAATACATAAAACTCATATTAGCCCAGGTTCACACTGGGTACGATTTCCTTCGATTTGAGATGCGATTTCACATGTGAAATCACATCTCAAATCGGCGGCATTTGCCGGCAATGACACTGTCCTAATCGGTGCGACGCCGCATCTGCGGCGCTGCACCGATTTTAAAAAGTAGTTCCTGTACTACTTTTTGCGATTTCGGTCCGCGATTTACATTACAGATGTCTCTTAAATTGCGGCCGAAATCGAGACTGCCAGCGGGAGTGAAGCCGTGCGAGTTCAGCGGAACTCGCACGGCTTCACTCCCGCAGCCCAGTGTGAACCAGGGCTTATACAAATTAATAAATTAAAGGAAAAAAAAAAGCTAATAAACAGTGAAGTTACTATTGTATGTGCACACAATGCCACATTAGTCATACGCACAAACCAAAATTTAAGTGCACCACCTTTCTTCAAGCTTTTTTTTTAATAAATAGAGTAGTGGACAACAGATTGTCTTATTACTCACATTACTTCAAGAAAGGTGGCACACTTATTATTATTTTTTTGTTTGTTCATATGACTACTGTAGCATTATGAGCACATAATTTAGGAGGGTGTGGGGCACTAATAGCTTCCCTGTTTTTTTTTTTTATTATTTAATTTATTGATTTGTATAATGCAAGTTATTTTTATTACAAAGCTTTGCATATTTATGGTATAATGACAGGTGCAATAATCAACACATCCCAATAATATGTTGTTTAGCAACTAATGCGTTTTGTAACAACTGGGGAAATATCACTCTAATGCTTAACATATTGATATCACATCGAATAAACAATAAAAAAATGGAATATCAACTCAAAATAATGTCCACCATAAATAAGTAACAACAAAGAAAACCCCACTATAACAAACCTCACCTCACACCAAGCATACATCACAACTGTGGACCCCTAGATGGATAGTTAGGACCCTCCCAGTCTGCAGAGAGGCTAAAAAGGCAAGATGTGCAAATAGGTAAAATAGATGCAATAACTTCCCTAAAGTAGAGATGAAATTAATGTATATTAGACTTTACTAGTACACATTGGGACCACACATCTAATAATATTTATAAACCCCAGAATGGACCAATATGATCCCAAACTTAGCATGTAAGCTACCCAGCATTACATACTCCTCACTAATATCAACACTCACTGCCAACCTCAGTTTTAGCCTACCTTATTATTACATTAAAACTGATAAAAGATGACCTTGTGGTGATGAATCTTCTGTTCTGTATTAATATGACTACCTCCTCCTTTGATCACACATTGGTCCCGAAGAAGCAACTTTGAGAAACCCAATAACCATAGAAGATCCATCACCACACGGCCACCTTTCATTGCTTATATTATAAAAATGTATTGGGCTATAATTGTGGTTGGCAGTGAGTGCTGATAATAGTGAGGAGGATGTAATATTAGGTAGCTTACATGCTAATTTTAGGATCATATTGGTCCATTCTGGTTTTTAATATATTCATGTAATAAAGCTTCTTTATAAATTTGATTAGATATGTGGTCTCTTTGTGTACCAGTAAAGTCCAATATACTTTTTTGTCGTACTCCTTTATGTACATTTTGGATGTGGTACCGTAGTGGTCCTTCCTTTCTATATTGGTAATATAACCTATCACAAATCTTTATATTGCAAGTGGAGAAACTCAATTTGGAATGAAGAGGGGATTTGCTACTGATCGTGAACCAATTAAGAAAGTAGGCAGTAAGGGCCAGATTCACAGAAAACTCCGGCGGCGTAACGTATCGTGTTTACGTTACACCGCCGCAAGTTTTCAGCGCAAGTGCCTGATTCACCAAGCACTTGCGTGTAAACTTACGGCGGTGTATCGTAAAGACGTCCGGCGCAAGCCCGCCTAATTCAAATGGGGCATGTACCATTTAAATTAGGCGCGCTCCCGCGCCAAACGTTCTGCGCATTCTCCGTTCTGAAATTCCCGCCGCACTTTGCGCGAAGTGACGTCATTTTTTTGAACGGCGAGGTACGTAACGTACTTTCGTATTCCCGGACATCTTACGCAAAAAAAAAAATTGAAATTCGACCCGGGAACGACGGCCATAATTTTTTTTTTTTTTTTTTATTCTTTATTTTTCCATTTTTTTCCCCCTCACACAGGGATAATAACACATCACAATTAAACGTCATACATTTCAACCAGAATTCAGGTTTTCTTAATCGAGAATAACCTTTCTCTTAACAACATTTTCTTATTCCTAATTAAGCAAAAAACAAGTAGATGTTTACCTCATCTTTCTACTACTTCCCATTAGCTAAACGCTTAACGTGTTCTCTCCCTGTTTAAGGTGTCAGTAACCTGAGGTCTCCCCCTGTTATACCCACCCCCCCTGCTCCAAAATTGTATGTCCAACCAGCAGAAGCATAAACAAAAACAAAAAAACAAAAACAAAACAAAAAAAAAAATATATATATATATATATATATATATATATATATATATATATATATATATATTTATTTTCCTTCTTCCCCACTACCCCTCCTCCCTACTCCATTCCCCTCGTTCCTTGTATCTAATATAGGGGGCCCAAATTTCCCTAAACTTGTCCTCTTGTTCCCTTAGGGCCTTTGTAAGATTTTCCATATGCTGAATTTCCATACTTTAACATGGCTCATCTAAAGTTAAGCCATGTTAAAGCAGGCTTAACTTTGCGATGGAAAAAAATTACTAGCGACGACGTAACGAACGCGAAAACCGTCGTGGATCGCTGTAAAAACCTCATTTGCATACCCGACGCTGGAAAACGGCGCGTACTCCACCCAGCGGCGGCCGAAGTATTGCATCCTAAGATCCGACGGTGTAAGTCAATTACACCTGTCGGATCTTAGGGCTATCTATGCGTAACTGATTCTATGAATCAGTCGCATAGATACACTCAGAGATACGACGGCGTATCAGGAGAGACGCCGTCGTATCTCTTCTGTGAATCTGGCCCTATGAGAGCAGAATGTGGACTGGTAATGGAGGCAAATTTCAGATTTTATTATTGTTGGACAGGGAGACATAGTGGGAAGTCATCCTGGCAAGACAGCTGTGAGAGGAAGAATTAAAAGAGGCGAGAGATAGTGGAAGAGAGCATGTGAGTAGGAAAAAGTATTTGATCAATTATTGTTATTTGCTAAAGGTAAAGAGTCAAGCCAGTAGAAAATATAACATTATGTAATTAGCCAATATTAGACATGTGCACATTGAAATATTTTGTTTCGGAATTAAATTTTCGTCCAAAAAATACATTTATTTAGTTACTCCCGAAATTTGTTTTTATTTATTTAATTTCGTTAAAAAATGCATTAGTTCAAAAATCCAAATTAATTAAGGTTGAATCTGTCATTGAAGGCTTATGGGGCCAGATCCACAAAAGAGATACGACGGAGTAACTGCTGTTACTCCATCGTATCCCTTGTCCTAACTTTGGAACTGATCCACAGAAGCAGTTTTCCAAAGTTAGGCAGAAGATCCGGCATGTGTAATTGAATTACACTGCCGAATCTTAGGATGCAGTACCGCATCCGCCGCTGGGGGCATTTCGAGTCGAAATGCCGCTTCTAGTATGCAAATTAGCACTTAGGGCGATCCACAAAGCTTTTCAGCTTCGTTTTTTCGCCGTAAGTTTTAGTTTGCAAGTGTAAAATTAGGGCTGGTTTTACAAAGTGGAAAGTTAGTAACACCATGTAAAAGCCCATTCAAGCGATGGCATTTGGTATGCATTCCTGAGGGAGAACTCCACGGCAATTTGTAAAATCAAAACCGGCATGGGTTCCCCCCCCCCAGGAGCATACCAGGCCCTTAGGTCTGGTATGGGTTGTAAGGAGACCCCCCCTACGCCGAAAAATCGACGTAGGGGGTCCCCCTACAATCCATACCAGACCCGTATCCAAAGCATGCTACCCGGCCGGCCAGGAATGGGAGTGGGGACGAGCGAGCGCCCCCCCTCCTGAGCCGTACCAGGCCGCATGCCCTCAACATGGGGGGGTTGGGTGCTCTGGGGCAGGGGGGCGCACTGCGGGCCCCCCCACCCCAGAGCACCCTGTCCCCATGTTGATGAGGACAGGGCCTCTTCCCGACAACCCTGGCCGTTGGTTGTCGGGGTCTGCGGGTGGGGTGCTTATCGGAATCTGGGAGTCCCCTCAAATAAGGGGGCCCCCAGATACCGGCCCCCCACCCTAAGTGAATGGATATGGGGTACATCGTACCCCTACCCATTCACCTGGAGGCAAAGTGATAGTTATTAAACACACAACACAAGGGTTTTTAAAATCATTTATTAGTCTGCTCCGGAGGCCCCCCCTGTCTTCTTTAGCTCTAATACCAGGGAGGGCTTCTTCTTCCGCTCTCCGGGGGTCTTCTCCACTCTCCGGGGGGGGTTTCTTCTTCCGCTCTCCGGGGGGTCTTCTCCGCTCTCCGGGGGGGTCTTCTCCGCTCTCCGGGGGTCTTCTTCTATCTTCGCCGCTCTCCGCTGTTGACTCGGCGCACCCCGGTTCTTCTGCAGCTGTCCGGTGCCTTCTCCTTCAGCGCTGGCTGCCTGCTATCTTCGTGTGTTAGCTCAATTACTAGCAGGCAGCCAGCGCGGTCTTCTGTGATGTCATCTTCTTCTCCCTTCTTCCGATGTTGACACGACGCCTCTTCTCACTGCAATGATGGAAGCGCGCCTTGCATCCCATTTATATAGGCATCACCGTCCCATCATGCTCCGGTAGGTACCCACGTGGTGGGTGCCTACCCACGTGCACCCACCACGTGGGTACCTACCGGAGCATGATGGGACGGTGATGCCTATATAAATGGGATGCAAGGCGCGCTTCCATCATTGCAGTGAGAAGAGGCGTCGAGTCAACATCGGAAGAGGGGAGAAGAGAAGAACATGACGTCACAGAAGACCGCGCTGGCTGCCTGCTAGTAATTGAGCTAACACACGAAGATAGCAGGCAGCCAGCGCTGAAGGAGAAGGCACCGGACAGCTGCAGAAGAACCGGGGTGCGCCGAGTCAACAGCGGAGAGCGGCGAAGATAGAAGAAGACCCCCGGAGAGCGGAGAAGACCCCCCCAGAGAGCGGAGAAGACCCCCCCCGGAGAGCGGAAGAAGAAACCCCCCGGAGAGCGGAGAAGACCCCCGGAGAGCGGAAGAAGAAGCCCTCCCTGGTATTAGAGCTAAAGAAGACAGGGGGGGCCTCCGGAGCAGACTAATAAATGATTTTAAAAACCCTTGTGTTGGGTGTTTAATAACTATCACTTTGCCTCCAGGTGAATGGGTAGGGGTACAATGTACCCCATATCCATTCACTTAGGGTGGGGGCCGGTATCTGGGGGACTCCCAGATTCCGATAAGCACCCTGCCCGCAGACCCCGACAACCAACGGCCAGGGTTGTCGGGAAGAGGTCCTGTCCTCATCAACATGGGGACAGGGTGCTCTGGGGTGGGGGGGCCCGCAGTGCGCCCCCCTGCCCCAGAGCACCCAACCCCCCCATGTTGAGGGCATGCGGCCTGGTACGGCTCAGGAGGGGGGGGCGCTCGCTCGTCCCCACTCCCATTCCTGGCCGGCCGGGTAGCGTGCTTTGGATACGGGTCTGGTATGGATTGTAGGGGGACCCCCTACGTCGATTTTTCGGCGTAGGGGGGGGTCTCCTTACAACCCATACCAGACCTAAGGGCCTGGTATGCTCCTGGGGGGGAACCCATGCCGGTTTTTTATTTATTTGATGGCGCGATCCACAAAACTCGGCGTAACGTAACTTCGCGCATGCGCAGTACGGCCGGCGCGGGAGCGCGCCTCATTTAAATTGGACTCGCCCCATTTGAATAGGAACGCCTTGCGCCGGCCGGATTTAAGTTACACAGCCTGAAATTTATACGTAAGTGCTTTGTGGATCGGGCACTTAGGTAGAAATTTTAAGGCAGTGTAACTTAAATGGGATTTTTTAAGTTGCGCCCGGTTTTTGTGGATCTGGCCCATGGTGTCTGTTGAATGTTCTAAGAAGATTCCACGGAGCAGCTAAACTGTACAACACCGCAATCGTACATTTTTGGTTGAATGTTCCACCTACAAGCTATAGAAGAATTCTAATGTTGTATGACTAGTAATAATTATATTTAATAATTATTATTACCAGTCAACCAACATTCAAATTCTTCTATAGCTGCTTGTCCTATCTTCTTATAACTTTTGGCAGACACCAAAAGCCTTTAATGAAAGATTTGACGTTTGTATGTTTTTCACTGCTTCGTCGAATCTTCGTCGTTCATGTTGAATGGTCTACTCCAAAACTGTCTCTATAATGTCGATTCTTTTATCTCTATATCGAATCTTTCCTTTCTATGTAAAAAAATCTTGGTCTAATAGAGTTAAGGTTAGGCACATTCGACCACAGGTTCAATAGACACAGATTGCTATTGTCAGTGTCATGTCAAATCTTCTATCTATATCAAACTGTATATCAACGAAAACAAAAATAAAGCATTATTTTATGTCTGAACTTTCGGATTTTGGATTCTGTGCGTTTGTTAAAACGATAACAAAAATACCTGAAATTTGGACAAAAATGCATTTGGCCGAAAATGAATGCTTATGTCTACCCAATACGCATGGAACAGAGGATGTGCACATTGAGTTAAAAAAAAAAAATTCCCATGTCAAATCACTTAGGGGAAAAAATGGATGCTTTTTGATTTAGACATATTGGGGCAGATCCACATACATCTGAGCTGGGTGCAGCATATCTAAGATATGCTACGCCGCTGTAACTTACTTTTAGTTGGTTTGAATCCTCAACGAATCCGCGCTATAAGTTACGGCGGTGTATCGTATCTCTCGCGGCGTAAGGGTGCGGAATTGAAATTCGGCGGGTAGGGGGCATGTTTCATTTAAATGAAGCGCGTCCCCACGCAGAACTAACTGCGCATGCGCCGTCTGTAAAAACTCCCAGGGTGCATTGCTCCAAATGACGTCGCAAGGACGTCATTGGTTTCGACGTGAACATAAATGGCGTCCAGCCCCATTCACGAACGACTTACGCAAACGACGTAAAATTTTCAAAATTATACGCGGGAACCACGGCCATACTTAACATTGAGTACGCCACCATATAGCAGCTTTAACTATACACCGGAAAAAGCCGAACGGAAACAACGTAAAAAAATGCGACGCCCGGTCGTATGTTCGTGGATGGTCGGAAATAGCTAATTTGCATACTCGACGCAGATTACGATGGGAACGCCACCTAGCGGACGCCGAAAAATTGCATCTTAGATCCGACGGTGTACGAAGACGTACGCCTGTCGGATTTAGCCGAGATGCCGTCGTATCTTGTTTTGAGGATTCAAAACAAAGATACGACGCGGGAATTTTGAAATTACGCTGGCGTATCAGTAGATACGCCGGCGTAATTTCTTTGTGGATCTACCCCATTGCATCTAGATCTGTCTTTAGGCTAACTCTATCTGTATTGTGCCATATGAATGCAATTCCACTTTGATCTATTTTCTGGTGTTTTTTAGTTAATCATAAAACATATAATTATGTTTTGGAGAAGCAGTATCTTTAGTAAGACAAAACCTAATCCACCCGCATTATTCCTGCTTCGTTATTTTACATAATAATGAATGCAGTTTGCAATAGAAATATATCTAATAATTTGGATGTTTTATTACTAGAGAAATGTTGTCATTTTATGGTGTAAAAAAATTAAATAAAAATAAATAAGTAAAAACACATTATACATTCTGTGAGAATGAGACATCAATGCAGAGCATAAATAAATGACGGGTATGGGGGGGGGGGGATGAAAACATCCTTGAATTTATGACATGGCTGCCACATTTGAAGCGTTATTTATGCTCTCTGCCTGTCAATATCAAAAGCATGGGGAATCAGAACTTCTCATCTGAAGTGCAGGTTGAATGAAAAATAAAGCACATTGCTTGATATGTGAACCCAAACGTATTAACAGAATTAGAAAAAAAATATTCTAACCAAGTGTCTTTTTGAAAAGAAGATTTCAAATGTATTCGTGTGTTTACGACTTTCTCAGTTTTCAAGTTTTACTCAAACAAAACATTTTATGAGAAAAAAAAGCAGACATATGAATGAAAATGACCGAGCATCCATTCTGCCTCCTTGGTTTGTTTCCATCAAAACATTAAATAGTGTCCATCAGTCCAAAAAAAATGCTGTCCATAGACTTCCCTCCCATCTCCCCAAAACGTGATCTATGCACATGTGGAGAGGCACTCTTATGCAAATTTTAAGGAGTAAAGTGTGGGAGTAAATACTATAATGCACTGGATCATAACCAGATAACAGTAAAACATTATGAACATAATACTGAAGAACCATTGACCACCAGAAAGATCCTTCTTTCTTGAGAACTGTTCCAGAGCACTAAACAACATTTATACTTGTATTCTTGTGATGGAAGAGGCATGCTTAAAGCGGAGGTTCACCCAAAAGTGAACCTCCGCTTTTCGGAACCCTCCAACCCTCCCCCCTCTGGTGTCACATTTGACACCTTTCAGGGGGAGGGGGTGCAGATACCTGTATAAAACAGGTATTTACACCACTTCCGGGTATAGACTCTTGCGGGAGTCCAGCCCCTCCGTGTCACCCCCCCCCCGTTGTGTTCTGGGAAACACTTGGCAACCAGAACACAGTGAAGACCAGTGGGAATGGCACAGCGTGACTCGCGCATGCGCAGTAGGGAACCCGGGCAGTGAAGCCGTAGCGCTTCACTTCCCGATTCCCTTACCGAGGATGGCGGTGGGGGAAGCCGAGTGCCGAGCTACCGTTCGGCTTCGGCTGCAGACGTCGCGGGTGACCTGGACAGGTAAGTGTCCATTTTTTAAAAGTCAGCAGCTGCTGTAAAATTCAGGTGCACCACCGCTTTAAAGTACAATTATGGCTTCTAATAAAACAATATGCACTGCAGAAAGTTTGGCTAAAACAATTACCTGATTTGCAGGCTGCTGGATTCTGTAGAAATCTTCACTGCATGGCTGCCCCATCCTCTTCCTGTTCTTGAACATTCAGGGCTATGGAGGTTAACTTTGGGTATGGTATCTGGAATCAGCTGCACTAAAGATGATCCGAGGGTGATCCATCCCCTTCTGCTCTTTCCTCCATTGAGAAAAGTTCTTTAAATTATCACACTGCTTATAACACAATTTGTGATAAGGAGAAAATGTAACTAATTAGACACTCCCCTATTCACAAATCATGTTACAGACAGTATGTCAGGGAAGAATTATGAGAAGATTTGGCAAATATGCCAACATCCAATACGGTCTTGCTAATTCAGGCATGCACATTAGCGAATGGCACGCAATTGAAAATCTGCATACGCTGAAATCACACACTATGAACTGCAGTGCCTGGTAAACAGAACATGTGAGACACAAATTAAGGAAGATTTTATGTTTTCTTTTTACTTAATGTGACATCACATCGTAAATTCATTTGGAACCTGTTTTTGACTGTTATACAGAAGCCTTTAAAATACTTTACCTCTTCCGGAGCAACCGTCGCTGTTTTACTGTGTAAGGTTGGCTCCCCTAGGTGAAACAATGTTACCTTACATTGCTTTACCTTTTGCCCACTAGGGGGCTTGCCTCCCGGAGGGAGTGATGACCGCCGGACACTCTCTTGTGTAAACACATAGATCACGGTTCTCTCAGGCAAGAGGAGACTGATCGTGTGTTCATACAAAGTATGAACATCGATCTCTCTCTCCTCTTAGTAAGTCCCACCCCCCCAGAGTTAGAACACACCTAGGGAACACATTAAACCCCTTGATCGCCCCCTAGTGTTAACCCCTTCCCTGCCAGTGACATTTATACAGTAATCAGTGCATTTTTTTAGCACTGATGGCTGTATATTTGTCACTGGTCCCAACAATGTGTCAAAAGTGTCCGATCTGTCCCGATCACCGCCATTACTAGTAAAGAAAAAATAATAATAATAACAATTCCATAAATCTATCTACTATTTTGTAGACGCTATAACTTTTGCGCAAACCAAACAATATACACCTATTGCGATTTTTTTTACCAAAAACATGTAGAAGAATACATATCGGCCTAAACTGAGGAAAAAATTGGGATATTTATTATAGAAAAAAAAGTAAAAGATAGTGGGGGTTATTTATGAAAGGCAAATCCACTTTGCACCACAAGTGCAAAGTGCACTTGAAACTGCACTGCGAGTGCACTTGGAAGTGCAGTCGCTGTAGATCTGAGGGGGGCATGCAAGGAAAATAAAAAACAGCATTTTAGCTTGCACATGATTGGATGATAAAATCAGCAGAGCTTCCCCTAATTTCTGATCTTCCCCTTTACAGCGACTGCACTTCCAAGTGCACTTTCAGTGCAATTTCAAGTGCACTTTGCACAGTGGATTTGCCTTTTGTAAATAACCCCAATTGTATTTTCTACAAAATTGTTGCTCTTCTTTTGTTTATAGCGCAAAACAATAAAAACCTGCTCCATTCAGCAATGAAAAGCATTATGTTGCACCTCCCAGACACATCCTCACCCCCACTCACAAGAGTTAAATGTTTATTTAGGACTCCTCATCCTCATCGCCAGTCATGTAATTGTGTCCTCTCTCTTAGGTCTGCTGGATCTGCATTGTATATGAAGATGTTGAGGGCCCATCCACATACCTGGAGTGAATGAGAGTGCTGGCTGCTGGAGGAGCAAGACATAAGATAAGTATTTCTGCTTCATCTCTAGGGCATTTTAATGAGCAATTAGCCATGGTTGTGCAGGGGGAGGCTGAGGCACCACATACTTTTTTTTTATTGCTGACATGTTGTTCAGCTTTAAGTTAACTGTTGATTTTGATATTACATCCAGTAGATGATACTATATTGTATCCAGCAGAATGAAAATCTGGTGCTACCTGTGGAATGGCAAAATCTAAGTACAAATTACATTTTTTTTTTGTATTATTATTATAATAAACATAAAATATGTCCCCAGTAGTTAAAGTAACATTTTAAAAATGAAATTAGGTCAAAAATCTTGAACTGCACCTCTACTGTAAATGTAATCCTTATCTTACAGTGTGCAGGTTCCATATATGCTGTATAGATCAAAGTATTCATTATAAAATATTGCAATTAAAGAAAATAACATACCAAAGCAATGTCAAATGTCAATGTCATTAAAAAGCTGGGCTTACAGCAGAGGAATTCACTTTGGTTTGCTTATTTAGTCACTAAAGAGGTGCTGATCAAAATATACTGTTGAGGTCATTTACTTTTGAAGTGTATTCCTTGACTCGTGGTAAAGGGAGGAGGAAACATTGGCAAAATTCTGCACAGTTCAGTTGTAATTTGATAACGTTTAATGACAAACAAAAAGCTTTTGTTAACCACTCTGACACCCGCAATCACATAGGGTCCAATGTATGTCCCGTTTTCATCTGCAAACGGATGGATGAAAATGCGGACATATGGTCCGCACATGTGAAAGGGGCCTTACAGTTCATTAGTTTAGAGTTAATTTTAAATAAAGGCTTTAGAATTATAGATCCCACTCTGACGATCACGGTATACCTCACATGTGTGCTGCATTCTAGGGGACCTACTGTACACATGCAATTGCATATAAATGTTTTGTATTATTTTATTTATTTCCTTCAAATTAATTTTTTATTTGTACTTTTGAATTTTATATTTAAATGACATCATCTGTATTCGCTGAATCCTGGAGAAATGTGGGAGCACGGGAATCACCATGGATGGTGGCACAAGTGGGGAGGCCCTTTGCCGCACAGTAAAAGTGATCACTTTTGCATGACAGTCAATCACTGACTGCAGCTGCCATCGTGATATTGGTATAACCACTCAATGGGATGATTTTATATGTACAATGGTCAACAAGTTGTTAAAGTAGAAATAAAATATCATAAACAAGTTTATATTTTAGTAGAGTTATATAATAAAATAGATTAGGAATATACATCGGTAGGCAAGGGAATTAAGAGCACAACCTCCCACATACTAAATACAATATCTCACAAAAGTGAGTACACCCCTCACATTTTTGTAAATATTTTATTATAACTTTTCATGTGGCCACACCGAAGAAATTACACTTTGCTACAATGTAAAGTAGTGAGTGTACAGCTTGTATAACATTGTACATTTGCCGTCCCCTCAAAATAACTCAACACATAGCCATTCATGTCTAAACCGCTGGCAACAAAAGGGAGTATACCCTTAAGTGAAAATGTCCAAATTGGGCTTAAAGTGTCAATATTTTGTGTGGCCACCATTATTTTCCAGCCCTGCCTCAAGCCTCTTGGGCATGGAGTTCAACAGAGCTTCACAGGTTGCCACTGGAGTCCTCTTCCACTCCTCCATGATGTCATCACGGAGCTGGTAGATGTTAGAGATCTTGCGCTCCTTCACCTTCCATTTAAGGATGCCGCACAGATCCTAATTAGGGTTTAGGTCTGGAGATATGCTTGACCAGTCCATCACCTTTACCCTCAGCTTCTTTAACAAGGCAGTGGTTGTCTTGGAGGTCTGTTTGGATTTTTTATCATGTTGGAGTATTACCCTGCAGCCCAGTCTCCGAAGGGAGCGGATCATGCTCTGCTTCGGTATATTACAGTACATGTTGGCATTCATGGTTCCCTCAATAAACTGAAGCTCCACAGTGCTGGCAGCACTCTTGCAGCCCCAGATCATGACACTCCCACCACCATGCTTGACTGTAGGCAAGACACACTAGTCTTTGTACTCCTCACCTGGTTGCCGCCACACACGCTTGACACAATCTGAACCAAATAAGTTTATCTTGGTCTCATCAGACCAAAGGGCATGGTTCCAGTAATCCATTCCCTTAGTCTGCTTGTCTTAAGCAAACTGTTTGCAGGCTTTCTTGTGCATCATCTTTAGAAGAGGCTTCCTTCTGGGACAACAGCCATGCAGACCAATTTGATGCCGTGTGTAGAATATCACAGGCTGACCCCTACCCCTTTAACCTCTGCAGAAATGCTGGCCTCACTCCTACGTCTATTTCCCATAGTCAACCTCTGGATATGACACTGAGCATGTGCACTCAACTTCTTTGGTCGACCATGGCGAGGCCTGTTCTGAGAGGAACCTGTCCTGGTAAACCACTGTATGGTCACCGTGCTGCAGCTCAGTTTCAGAGTCTTGGCAATATTCGTAATGCCTATGCCATCTTAATATAGAGCAACAATTCTTTTTTTCAGATCCTTAGTGAGTTCTTTGGCATGAGGTGCCATGTTGGACTTCCAGTGACCAGTATGAGAGAGTGAGAGCGATATCACCAAATGTACCACACCTGCTCCCCATTCACACCTGAGACCTTGTAACACTAACGAGTCACATGGCACCTGGAGGGAAAATGGCTAATTGGGCCCAATTTGGACATTTTCACTTAGGGGTGTACTCACTTTTGTTGACAGCAGCTTAGACATTAATGGCTGTGTTGAGTTATTTTGAGGAAACAGCAAATTTACATTGTTATGCAAGCTATACACTCACTACTTTACATTGTAGCAAAGTGTAATTTCTTCAGTGTTGTCACATGAAAAGATATAATAAAATATTTTCAAAAATGTGAGTGGTGTACTCACTTTTGTGAGATACTGTATATATTTAGAGATGGCCCGCCGGTTCGCCTGGCGGTCGTTTTGCGGCGAACTTTCGTCGTTTGCGGTCCGCCAAAAAGTCGGACATCTGGCGATGTTTTTGCGGCGGTCCGCAATGTTACATGGGTAAGAACTTTGACATATGACACATCCATCAGATGGTGCAGGACAACCAATTGAGACATTTCAGTGTAGGGCGAGGTTGGCGTTTCCAACAGGGACAGCGTTTAGCGACAAAAATCGCTACCTAACAGGTCCACAAAAGTCCTTTCAAGCAGTGGTATAGGTGTGCTACTTGCTGTGCACTGCAGTATATAGGTGTAATATACACTTATAATATACTTTTGAATATAGATAGCATATTATAGTGGATTTGTATTGTGCAGCATTGTGACTGGCGGTGTATTTGGTTACTGCTGCATTTTTGCCTCTTTCGCTGCGTTTCCTCTGCTACACACATTAAAAAAAAATCCTGAAAAAAAAGTTTCATAACTGGTGAAATAAACCAGTGGCCCCCCCAAACGACAGATTTTGTTATATACCTTCTTCCACATATACTGCGCTTCTCTAGAGACATTTGTCACAGGGTCATTTAAAAAATGACAGACAGAGGAAGAGGCAGGCCCTTCCGCAGGGGTGGTAGGGGTAGGGCAGGAGCACCAGGCCAGAGCCAAAGTGGGAAGTGACACAATGTTCATTCAATTACGTCAAAGGATGCACCAGACTTGGTTGAGTGGCTCGCCACCAGCACCACCACCACCACCATATACCCTACGCTTGAGTCACAGGAATTATTTTCCGATCCATCAGAAGACATTTCAGATGCGCAGCCATTCTTGGAATTGGATCAGGAAGAGGAGGTAGCAACAGCCAGCACTCAGCAGTCTGACCACAGTACTCAGATCAGCCCAAGGAGGTTGGTACCCGCTGTTGCTGCCTACTCTGAGATCTCTACTGTTAGTGATGGGGAAGGTGACATCGATGATGACGTGTCTACAGACGTCACATGGGTGCCCACAAGAGAGGAAGAGGTGGGGAGTTCAGAGGGAGAGATGGACCAACATATAGGGAGGAGAAGCAGGCCAAACTTACATTGCACAGGTTTGAATGGAATCCTGACCCCTGATCCTCTGGGGCTAATTCTAATATTACCCCTTGGGACAACAGGTGTCAGGCCAGCATTAGAGGCCTTCTTTTTTCTGGATCTTTGGCAATTCTTGATCTCAGAAAACGGGGTGGCGGAAGTTCTCTGAATTCTAGCTTGTAGCCTGAGGACACTGTGGCGATGACCCACTTGTCCTGAATAGAGTTTATTGGACACCTGGATGTTCGGGTTCGACGGGTTCGGCTGAACTTCGGAAAAAAGTCCGGGTTCGGGACCCGAACTTGACCCCGAACCCGAACCCCATTGAAGTCAATGGGGACCCGAACTTTTCAGTACAAAAATGTCTCTAAAACACTAAGGTAAAGGGCTGCAAATGGCAGCAAAATGTCGGTAAGAGCATGGCAAGTACTCTGAAAATAAATGTGGATAGGAAAATAACTTAAAATAACATAAAAAAAAATAAAAAAAAATCTTGACCTATTAGGTCCATATGGAGTAGGAGGTTGAGGTGGCGGTGGATGTGGCAGTGTAGGTGAAAGCGGCGGTGGAGGAGGACGAGGTAGCCAACACAGCAGGTTTTGGTTTTTCATTGGTTTATTTTTTAAATTAGGGTACACCCCAAAAGAGTGAGAAAGATCTAGGGTTGCCACCTCATCCCTTTAAACCCGAACACATAGTAATTACTCAGGTTCTGGGGCTATTTTAATGTCGATAAGGCACCAAGTGAGTTTAATTAGCAGCACCTTAATCAGCCAGAGAACCTGTGTAATTAATATGTTTTCGCTTTTAAAGGGATGAGGTGGCAACCCTAGAAAGATCAGAAAAACAAGAATGGCTGGGTAAGGCCGGCCCGGTGTCTATTCTGCACAAGGTACGGACAAGTCCTGTGGGATCCATGCCTGGTTCATTTTAATGAACGTGAGCTTGTCCACATTGGCTCTGGAGAGGCGGCTGCGCTTGTCTGTGATAACGCCCCCTGCCGTGCTAAATACACCTTCAGATAATACACTGGCTGCAGGGCAGGCCAGCGGCTCCAAGGCGTAAAGGGCAAGCTCAGGCCATGTGCCCAATTTGGAGACCCAGAAGTTTAAGGGGACAGACCCTTCATTCAGTACGTGTAGGCGTGTGCACAGATACTGCTCCACCATGTTGGTAAAATACTGCCTCCTGCTAAAACGTTCCATATCAGCTGGTGGTGCTGGTTGTTGTGGCGTGCTGACAAAGCTTTTCCACATTTCGGCCATGCTAACCCTGCCTTCTGAGGTGCTGGCGGTGCCCCGGCTGCGTTGGCAACCTCTTCCTCCTCCTCTGACTTCACCTTGTGCTTCCACTGTGCCCCCGCTGTCAGGTGGGAATTCCACCAGCAGTGCGTCTACCAGCGTGCACTTGTACTCGCACATCTTGCGATCACGCTCCAGTGAGGGAATTAGGGACGGTACATTGTCCTTGTAACGGTGATCCAGCAGCGTGGCCACCCAGTAATCAGCACCTGTTATAATGTGGGAAACACGGCTGTCATTGCGGAGACACTGCAGCATGTAATCGCTCATGTGTGCCAGGCTGCCCAGAGGCAACGAAAAGCTGTCCTCTGTTGGAGGTGTATTATCTGTGTTCTCTTATCCCCCAGCCACACACCAGTGATGGCCATGAGCTGGTCTGGGTGCCACCCTGCTGTGAACATGGTTCCTCCTTCTCCTCCATCTCCTCCTCCTCATCCTCCACCTCGTCATCCTCCAGAACTGTGCCCTTGATGGACAATTGTGTACCTGGCCTTTGTTGGTGCAGGAACCCACCCTCTGAGCCACTTGTGAATGACTGCTCTGAAAGCCTTGGAAATGATCCCGATTCCTCCTCCTCCTCCTCGTCCTCCTCCTGTGCCACATCCTCTTCCATCATCACCCGAAGCGTTTTTTAAGGAGGCATAGAACTGGGATAGTAACTCTGAGAACGGCATCATCGGCACTGGCCATGTTGGTGGAGTACTCAAAACAGCGCAACAAGGCACACAGGTCTCGCATGGAGGCACAGTTATTGGCGGTGAAGTGGTTCTGTTCCGCAGAGCGACTCACGCGTGCGTGCTGCAGCTGAAACTCCACTATCGCCTGCTGCTGCTCGCACAGTCTGGCCAGCATGTGCAAGGTGGAGTTCCAACTTGTGGGCACGTCACATATGTGGTGGTGAGCGGGAAGGCCAAAGTTACGCTGCAGCGCTGCCAGGTGAGCAGCAGCAGGGTGAGAACGCCGAAAGTGCGCACAGATGGCCCGCACTTTCTGTAGCAGCTGTGGCATATCGGGGTAAGTTTTCAGAAACCTCTGCACCACCAAATTCAGCACATGCACCAGGCAAGGGTCATGCGTCAAACCGGCTAGGCCCAGAGCTGCTACGAGATATCGCCCGTTATCGCACACCACCAGGCCCGGCTTGAGGCTCACTGACGCCAACCACTCATCGATCTGTTGTTCCATGTCCCTCCACAACTCCTGCGCGGTGTGTGGTTTTTTCCCCAAACAGGGAGGTTTTAAAACTGCCTGCTGGCGTTTACCCATGGCTGTGCTGAAGTTGGTGGTGAATGTGTTACGCTGACCGGATGAGGAGGCGGTAGGAGATGAGGAAGCATAGTAGGAGGAGTTAGCAACAGGAGGTAAACTGAAGCACCCTGCAAATCCTCGGTGGTGGAATTAACATGCGCCAAACTGCTATCCGCCTCAGGCCCAGCCGCCACTGCATTTACCCAGTGCGCTGTTAGGGAGATATAACGTCCCGGACCGTGCTTACTGGTCCACGTATCCGTAGTTAGGTGGACCTTGGCACAGATGGCGTTGCGCAGTGCACACCTGATTTTGTCCCCCACTTGGTTGTGCAGGGAAGGGATGGCTCGCCTGGAAAAGTAGTGGCAGCTGGGCACGACGTACTGTGGGACAGCCAATGCCATCAGGCTTTTAAAACTCTGCGTCTCCACCAGATGGAATGACAGCATTTCAAAGGCCAGGAATTTTGAAATGCTGGCATTCAGGGCCAGGGATCGCGGGTGGGTACTTCCTCTTCCGCTCCAGTGTTTGGGAGATAGAGAGCTGAATGCTTCCATGGGACATTGTGGACATGTTTGGTGACCCAGGTGGTAGTGTTGCTTGCTGATCTTCTAATTGCGGGGTGGCAGGTGGCACTGTCACTACAGAGGTGGATGAAGAGGCCAAGAGGCCCGAGACTGAAGCAGAAGAGGAAGCAGGAGGAGCCAGAGACCTTTCTTGGTTTTTGAGGTGTGTACTCCACTGAAGCTTGTGCCTTGCACTTAGATGCCTGGTCATGCAGGTTGTGCTCAGGTTTAGAACGTTTATGCCTCGCTTCAGCCTCTGATTGCACAGCGTGCAAACCACTCGTGTCATCAGCACATTGTGTGAAGAACTGCCACGCTAGAGAACTCCTTGGACCTGGCTTTGGTGTGCTCGGTCCCTTGCTGCGTTGGGCAGTAGCAGGCGTACTGTCTAGGGGACGAACGCTCCGCGTTGGCACCCTGCTCCCTATTCTGCTGTGCTGGTGGCTCTGTCTCCCGGGCTTCTTCGACGTCTTCGGCGGAGGGGGGGGCGGGCTTCTGTCGCCTTCTGCCTTCTTCTTCTCTTCTTCGATGTTGACATGTCGCTTCCTCCCGTTGTAATGCCGTGTGCGCGGCTCGCACCGATTTATATAGGCCTCTTATAATGTCACAGTCTCATCATGCTCCGGGTGCACGGAGCATGATGGGACTGTGACGTCATAAGAGGCCTATATAAATCTGCGCAAGCCGCACACACGGCATTACAGCGGGAGGAAGCGACGTGTCAACATCGAAGAAGAAGGCAGAAGGCGACAGAAGCCCGGGCACCCCCCGCCGAAGATGTCAAAGAAGCCTGGGAGGAGGGCCGCTGTAAATGAGCTAAAGAAAAAGCGACCCCCCGGCGGAAGAGAACCAGATGGCAGTGAAGACCGACACACCCCCCCCCCCTCCGCCGAAGACGTCGAAGAAAAAGTCCCCCCTCGTAAAAGAGCTAAAGAGAGGGGGGCCCTGAGATGACTAATAAATTACTTTAAAAACCCTGGCCCAGATTCACGTAGATTGGCGCATCTTTATACCGGCGTAGCGCAACTCATATGCGCTACGCTGCCGTAACTTAGAGAGGCAAGCACCGTATTCTCAGAGCAAATGCGTCCAACCTTGCGCCAGTGTAATGTAAATTTGCTGGCATAAGCGGGGCGTAATTCAAAGTAGGAAGGAATTGGGTGTGATCCATTTAAATGAAGCGTGACCCCATGCAAATGAAGGGCCGAACGAATGGCGCATGCACCGTGACGTGGTCGTATGTCCTGCACCCGACTGCGCATGCTCACAACTACGCCCGGTGTAACCCCTGATATACGCTGGCCCACCGCTTACGCCCAGTGCATAAATACGCCCAGAAATGCGCCCGTTTGGTTTTTGGTGGTGTAAGTACTTTTGCATTGTGCCATGTCTGCTCCAGCGTCTAGGAGGGATAAGAGCAGGAAGAAGAACTTCTCCCTACAAGAGTAGGCCATTGTGATCTCGGCCATGGAGAGGTATGATCCATGGGGCAGAGAGTAAATCAACTAGTAAGGCCAAGAGGGATGAGATTCTAATGAAGATTACCACACAGGTCAATTCCCTTGGGAATGAGGTAAGGACCCCCAAGGACATTTAAAAAAAAATTAATGACCTGCGTCGTGTGATCAAAGATAAGCTTGGCACAATGAGGAAGCATGCCAGGGGCACTGGAGGTGGACCAGCCTCTGCTCTTAGCCTGACTCCTGAGGAGCAGGTGGTTGCCCGGTGCCTTCAGAGAGAGCAAGTGGAGGGAGTGGAGGGCTATGACTCCATTGAACCGGCCTTGAGGACAGGTAAGTGTGTTTTATCTCCTATCTGGTGTGTAGTATGTGAGGGGGTGGAAGGGAACATGTGACAAGTGTCTGGGTCCATGTTTTGTGTCATCCACAGATGTGCAGGAGGGAGCGGGGCCATCTGCTGCCGGTGCCCATCCCACGCCATTATTCCCGAAACATCCTGTACCTCAGCCTGACCCCCTGCGAAGCCAAGAGTCATTGGTGGAGGGCAGTGCCCAGACCTCAACTCAAGAGGTGGTTGAGGAGCATGTGGTCCATATGGTTTAGGAGGTGGGCCTCTATTTGGAGGATTCCTCCCTATTGGCTGGGCCGTCGCACACTTCCACCCCCATCTTGTCAAGCCCCTCAGGGTCCATCGCCATTAGTTTGAGCCCCTCAGGGTCCATCGCCATAAGAACCAGTCCCTCAAGGGTCTCCCCATATAGAAGGCCCCAAGCCTCTCCTGGCCCCAGGAAGACAAGGGGGGTACCTGAATTCCTGCTGGAAGATTTAACGAGGGAACAGGACCACCAGACCTGTCATATAGGTAATATTGCTGTGGAGATGCAACGGGTGGCAGACAGCCTGGCCTCCTCGGGCCACATAAATGACGCACTGCTGGATGTCAGTGGCAACAGTGCAGCGATGGTCACCTGCCTGGGGGAGCTGCAAGCCACAATGGCAAACCTTGTGGCAGAGGTAAAGTCCCTGGCAGAGGCCGTACAGGGCAATACAGCCATACTCACCTGCATTGCCATTGCTTTGGAGGGCAGGCAGCCAGCCAGGGAGAGACCAGGGGACGCTCCTCCACCTGTTGCTGCTCCCAAGTCCTGCATGGTGGACTTGGGCTAATCCAATGTGATGTGGATGTGGTGTGTGTGAGATAGGGAACACAGTGGTGTGCATGCATGCATTCTCCTTGTGCCATGATGAATGTGTGTGTTTAACGTGCAAAAATGCGTTCCACGAGGCAACTCCTGACTGCTGTTCCCTCAGCAGACGGGGTAGCCTCGGGCAGGGGGGGGGAATGTCTGGTTCGGGGGTCAGGTCAGCAAATATGTCAATCTCCAGGCCCTTTCTCATGGCGAAGTTGTGCAGCATGCAACATGCATCGATGATCTGGCACATAAAGTTTGGGGAATACAACAGGGTACCCCCGGAATTATCCAGGCATCAGAAACAGGACTTCAGGAGGCCAAATGTGCGTTCCACCACTGCACGGGTACGTATGTATGCATCATTGTATCTTCTCTCTCCTCTGGTTTCGGGATTCCGGAATGGAGTCATGAGATGGGGCCCAAGTGCATATGCAGAGTCACCTGGAAGGGAAAAGACAGGAGGATGTTAGTCGTGCATGTGCCCTACGTGATGTCTGCATCATGGGGTCGGACAGTCATGCTTGACTCCCATGTCACTCACCAACCAGCCAGCTGTCCCCGTACATGTTATGTTCAAATTCTGTCGGGATGTTGCTTTGACGGTATATGTAGCTGTCGTGGCTGGCCCCTGGGTGTTTTCGCATGGACGTGCCATATGAGGCATTGGGCATCGGCTATCACCTGTACGTTAATGGAATGCCAGTGCTTACGATTGTGGTATATGTGCTCTGTGGCACGGGGGGGGGGGGCGTAGTGCCACATGGGTGCAATCAATGGCCCCCATGGTGCGTGGGAATCCTGCAATTCTGACAAAATCAATCCTTGCCTTCTGCCGCAGATGCTCATGGGTGGGTCTGATGATTTGGTGGGACATGCATCTGAGGATTGCAGGGACAACCTGGTGCACACATCTGCTCATGATTGTTGTGACATCCCAGCCACTACTCCACTTGTACGCTGGAATGATCCACTGGCGAGGAAATGCAGTGTTGCCAGTACCTTGACCAGTGGCTGCACTGCATGTGAGCGTTGTGTCTTGCTGGTAATGTCATCATGCAGGGTTGTGGCTAGTTCCAGGATGGAAGCAGTGCTGAATCTGAAGATGCGATACACCTCCGAATCCCCCATGCCAAAGACATTAATGCGCGTTCGGTATATCCCCTCCTGTGCCCTCCTCCTTCTACGCGCCTTTGAACACACTAGTAGTGCTATGACCATGCCTGCCCCTGGCATGTTGGCATACAGATGTGTTGTCCTGCAAGTGTGGTTGCTCAGCACGTCCGTAACGGTGCTGCTGAAGCTGCTCTCCAGCTGACCTGCGCACATCTGGTGCAAAGTTACCCCTGCTTTATGAGGGGTAACTTTAGGCCGGACATACAGCTTACGCGTACGTTCGGGAATCGGCGTATCTCCCTCATTTGCATATTTGAATACAAAATCAATGGGAGCGCCAGATGCGTCCAGCGTAAATATGCGCCCACACTACGCCGGCGTAGGAAAGTTACGTCGGTCGGAAGAAGCCTAAATTCAGGCGTATCTAGTTCTGTAGGTACGGCGCATAGATACGGCGGCGTATATATACACTTACGCTGCGCATCTCGAGATATGCCGGCGTAACTTCTTTGAGAATCTGGGCCCCTGTGTAGTGTGTTTTTTTACATTTTTTTTCCGCCAGGTAAATGGCTAGGGGTTATGATGTACCGCATATTCATTCACCTAGGGTGGGGGGCCGGTATCTGGGGCCCCCTTATTAAAGGGGGCTCCCAGATTCCGATAAGACCCCACCTGCAGACCCCGACAACCAACGCCAGGGTTGTCGGGAAGAGGCCCTGTCCTTATCAACATGGGGACAGGGTGCTTTGGGGTGGGAGGGCTGCAGGGCGCCCCCCTGCCCCAGAGCACCCAACCCCCCCATGTTGAGGGCATGCGATCTGGTACGGCTCAGGAGGGGGGGCGCTTGCTCGTCCCCACTCCTATCTTGACCGGCCGGGCGGCGTGCTTTGGATACGGGTCTGGTATGGATTTTAGGGGGACCCCCACGCCATTTTTTCGGCGTAGGGGGGTTCTCCTTACAACCCATACCAGACCTAAGGGCCTTGTATGCCCCTGGGGGGGAACCCATGCCGGTTTTTTATTTAAAATTTGCCGTGGAGTTCCCCCTCATGATTCATACCAAATGCCGCGGCTAGAATTGGCAGGAATCCAATGTGCTTTTTCTGTTTCAGCGAGTACGAGATGTCGGCACCATGTCGCCGAGAATCAGCGTGATGCCGTCGTGCTGGAAACACATTCTCGGCGACAGGTATTGTAGAGCATTTCTTTTTCACGATCGTGTTTAGGCAAGGCCGTTTTAACGATCGGGTTGAAAAAAACTTATTTTTTTCTAGACCATTAAAAATGTCATTTTTTACAACCCGAAAAACGGTCATGTGTACGCGGCATAAGCCATCTAAAGCAACATTTAAAGCGTCTTCAGTGACATATACAGGAGCTTCCATAGGAGAAGCTGCAAAACTAGACAGGGGCTCATCCTGTGAGGCTGCTATCAGGCTGACAGGGGGGTATGGTAAATTGCAGGCAAGCTCAAAATCCTTAGCCGTACGCAGGGATTTTCTGGTGCCCCTTTTACTAACCCTTGACCCTCTTCTCGGGGAACATAGTCCTTACTGCAAAGCAAAGGTACTATCCACCGATACAAATGCAATCACTGTTGTGCTATAGTCTTACAATGCACAAAATATCAGCTCACTTCACAACCTGATGCCGAGTAGGAGTCTTAGGTTTGCCTGGTTCAATCCACAGGGATGCTTACAGCCCACAGCTCTTTGCCCATGCCGCTTACAGAAGGCTCTGGTGTGCTGGGCTTTTGAACCAGCCTCTTGGCGCCTGCACACAGGTGTCCTGCGTTGCGCATGGATCACTAGCAAACACTTGGCCCTCCCCTATTAATGTCTCATTCAGACAGCAAAAAGCGCGCTCCTGGCACATGCACGCGCCAATGTCATGGCGGCACCCAGGAGACAAGATTACTGGGGGGCATCATTATGGACCCCTGAATGCGTATTGTGGCAGAGCCTGCAGCGGAAGGAGGTGAGTGGTGTTAAATTTGACTGACTTCACTGAGCATATATCCTGGATGGCTATGTAAGAAAAAAAAATGGTATGTACTTACTCCCTCCAGTGGTGAGAACCAGGAAAGACATCCTACTCAAAGAAGATAATACACAAATAAAATTATGCTCTTCTTAACTTATCCACGCCGCAGGAAAGCTACTAAAAGTAGTTCCAGCTTTTACCCCTTACGACGGGCAAGTTGTGTCAACCTTCAGGTTTATCAAGGGTTTTATTAGAGAAAACTTCATACCTGGACCTGTAGAAGACTCTGCCAGAAACTTTTCGTGCCACAGATGTATTAGTACACCAAAGTCTGGATCCCAGAGCCCAGACCTCTGCAGAGAGACATGACAGGCAAACCTTGTTTCTTCTTTACACAAGGCCTGGGTACCAACCATCTTAGGCCTTTGATATCAGCCTGAGGAATGGATCCGGTTATAGCTCCTAGGTCTCTGCAGCCAGACCATCAAAAGAGCATTTTTCTTCTTAGCACATGTTGAACGTGACCAACCACCTTAAACACTGGTAAAAAAACTCTCCATTTTGGAGGGTTATATAGGGGAGGAACTCAATTTTAATTGGGTTTGCCAGTGTCCAATCACCTGTGGTGACTACATAACCCATTAAGTAATTAAGGCTCTGTGTCCGGTGATGTATGATCAAGAAATATACTTTGTTGCCATAAATGCAACATAAACAGCAGCATAGGTTTATGATTTTGCAGAAAAAGGGGGTATGTAGCGCATGATCCAATAGAGCATACAACACTACAATGAGGTATATAAAATAGTCTAGTAATCAATCAAGTCCATGTATAGAAAATAATGTCCATGAAAGTCCTGGATAATAGTAGTATGGATGGCTGTAGGGGACACTTGGCGGCAGCACCTGAAGCAGAAGCAAACCTCTGAAGGATTCAAAGAAAAAAGGGGACAAGATGGGCCAATCTAAGTGCAGTAAGCCTAAATTTTAATGAGAAATATAAATAAAATGGATATACATGTAAAGTGCCTACTCACAAACGAAAGTAGAAAACAGACACAAAACCGAAATGGTGGGATGCAGGTGATCGGTAGTTCCAAGAAGATCTGAAGAAACAGCTGACGCTATGAAATATGTAATCCCATTGGCTGGCCTGGACTCCCACGTCACTTCCGGTGTGACGGCGGGACGCTGCGCTCCATGGTGGAGCGCACGCCGATTCTCCGTGTCCTTCCTGGATTTCCTACCCTCGGACATTAACATCACCAGCTTGCTGCTGCCCGGGACTTGGAACCTGAAAGTTGATGTCACCGAGTGACCCCAGGCATGCAACTACCGATCACCTGCATCCCACCATTTCGGTTTTGTGTCTGTTTTCTACTTTCGTTTGTGAGTAGGCACTTTACATCCCATCATGCTCCGGTAGGTACCCACGTGGTGGGTGCCTACCCACGTGCACCCACCACGTGGGTACCTACCGGAGCATGATGGGACGGCGATGCCTATATAAATGGGATGCAAGGCGCGCTTCCATCATTACAGCGACAACCGGCGACGAGGCAACATCGGAAGAACAGAAGACCAGAAGACCCTGACGCCACAGAAGACCGCGCCGGCTGCCTGTTTGAAATCGAGCTAACACAAACATAGCAGGCAGCCAGCGCTGAAGAAGAAGGCACCGGAGAGCTGCAGAAGAACCGGGGTTCGCAGAGTCAAGAGCGGAAGAGGGGAGAAGATGGAAGAAGCCCCCCGGAGTCCGGAGAAGCCCCCCCGGAGAGCGGAGAAGACCCCCGGAGAGCGGAGAAGACCCCCGGAGAGCGGAGAAGACCCCCGGAGAGCGGAAGAAGAAGCCCCCCCTGGTAATTGAGCTAATAACGAAGACAGGGGGGGCATCCGGAGCAGAATAATAAAATATTTTAAAAAGCCTTGTGTTGTGTGTTTACTACATTTTACTTTTTGCCTCCAGGTGAATGGATAGGGGTACGATGTACCCCATATCCATTCACTTAGGGTGGGGGGCCGGTATCTGGGGGCCCCCTTATTTGAGGGGACTCCCAGATTCCGATAAGCCTCCGCCCGCAGACCCCGACAACCAATGGCAAGGGTTGTCGGGAAGAGGTCCTGTCCTCATCAACATGGGGACAGGGTGCTCTGGGGTGGGGGGGCCCGCAGTGCGCCCCCCTGCCCCAGAGCACCCAACCCCCCCATGTTGAGGGCATGCGGCCTGGCACGGCTCAGGAGGGGGGGGGACGCTCGCTCGTCCCCAATCCCATTCCTGGCCGGCCGGGTAGCGTGCTTTGGATACGGGTCTGGTATGGATTGTAGGGGGACCCCCTACGTCAATTTTTCGGCGTGGGGGGGTCTCCTTACAACCCATACCAGACCTAAGGGCCTGGTATGCTCCTGGGGGGGGAACCCATGCCGGTTTTTTCTTTGAAAATTGGCATGGAGTTCACCCTCTCAGGAATGCATGCTGAGCGACGCTGTCATTTTTTTTTATAATTATTTGTTTTCCCGGCGCGTCTTTTTTTTTCACCCGTCGCAACTTTAGTGTCCCGTCGAAATTCTCAAAGCCGACCGGCGTTAATTACGTTCGCGCGCTGCACGTCGGGAAAATGACGTCACACGCATGCGCAGTACGACCGGCGCGGGAGCGCGCCTCATTTAAATTTTAAACGCCCCCAGGAGAGGAGGACCGCCTTACGACGGCGGCACTTAAGTTACACTGCGTGTAATTTCTACCTAAGTGCTTTGACGATCAGGTACTTAGGTAGAAATTTTAAGTCAGTGTAACTTAACTGCTGAAATTTAAGTTACGCACAGTTTTTGAGAATTTGGCCCTATATGTCTATGCTGATTTTTGAGTTAGCTATTTTTTCATGGGTAATACATAGTTAAATTACTATGTAGCCTTACACTGATATCCTTGTGTTAGAATATTGTAGTAAATCAAGCAATGCATTCTGCATTTGTTTTAGTGTATCATTTTATGTAGTGGATACAAATTATAAAGATAGGTAAATTGCCATTGCCCCACTTCACCTTCCCCTTTTTCTGAACGCTGGCTGAAACTGCAGTACAGCGTGCCAGCTATTGATTTAAATCAAATTGCTAACTTTTACATTGTCCTAAATTTCATGTTGAAAGTAATATGACAGTAAACTACAGCACTGTCTATTATTAAACCAGCACTTTACCTGTCATACAAATGACAGATGTTGTATTCTTACAACAAAAATTTTTACTTTATGCGTTTGAAAGCATACAACAAGCAAACACTTTTTAGGACAATAACTGGCATATTAGCCTTTAAAATTAGCACTTTAGATTTCTCCCATAGACTTTAACCTCCCTGGCGGTATGATTATTTCAGAAAAAAGGTGCTGAAAGCGGTACCATTATTTGCAAGGAAATTTGGTGATTTGTACTGTAGGTCTGTAATTCTTAGGAATAACTCACTTAAATCTGACCAAACAAGAGTCTAGTAGGCATCCTGGGTATGATTTTTTTTAAAAAACAAAATTATAAATTATAATATAATGAATAAATATAAATAATTATAACAAATAATAATATAATTATAATAAAAAGTATTCAATAATGTAATCAACTCAAAATCACTGAAATTTGCTCAGTTGCAGAATTGTCGCTGTCATTACTTTTATTTTTTTATGACGAATTTCCCCACAAATCGCTATCGCTCAATTCTGCAAGTGATTATAATTTATTATCGCTGTTTTCTAGCTGCTCTAAAACCATTTTTGACATAAAGGGACACTTTTGGTTGCTATGGACAATCTACAGTTTGCAGGCAGAAAGAACAGTTTTTATTATATAAAAGTACATGCAGAACACTGGGCAGACCACTAGGGACAAGGGGGTGTGTATTTTTTACATACAGTATTGTGTTTGTTTACCTTTTTGAATTTGGCGCCGTTCTCCGCCCCCGTGCGTTGTAACGTCGCAGGGAACGGAGATCGGCGGCACACAGAGGCACTGTGTGAATCGAGCGAGGTCCCGCTCGCTCACACAGCGCGGTGGATCCAGGGACAAGGTAAGTAAACCATGACCGTGGATTCAGCGAGGCGAGCCCGAGTCTGACTCGGGGTTACTGATCGTAGCCAAAAAATCTCACCCCGAGTCAGACTCGGGAATACCGCCAGGCTTTTCGAATTTGCCGTGAACACCCCAAATTGTTCGTTGTTCGCCGAACAGGCGAACAGGTAATGTTCGAGTCGAACATGAGTTTGACTCAAACTCGAAGCTCATCCCTACTTGGGATGGAAGTAAATGTGGGAGGTACACTAGGCTTGTACATGTAAATGTGAACTCGCCCACTTAAACATAAATCGCACCCCTCATTCTGCAGCCAGCAAGCCATACATAACACACGGTATGATAGGTTACAGCCTTATATATGCAAAGCATTTTAAAATAAATGCATAATGCATTTAATAAATAAATGTAATGCATTTAATATAAATGCAAACCAGTGCAGCTTATCAGTGTCCACCAGTGCCGAATGTCTGGGACCACCATGTCAGGGACCACCAGTGGCAAATGTCAGGGACTATCAGTGCAGCATGTCAGGGACCACCAGTGCCGAATGTCAGGGACCACCATGTCATGGACCACCAGTGCCAAATGTCAGGGGCCACAATGTCAGGGACCACCAGTGCAGCATGTCAGGGTTTACCAGTACCGCTTGTCAGGGACCACCATATCAGGGATCACCAGTGCAGAATGTCAGGGACCACAATGTCAGGGATCACCAGTGCAGCATGTCAGGGACCACCAGTGCCGAATGTCAGGGACCACCAGTGCCGCTTGTCATGGACCATCATATCAGGGATCACCAGTGCCGAATGTCAGGGACCACCAATGCCGCTTGTCAGGGACCACCATGTCAGGGACCACAAGTGCTGCTTGTCAGGGACCACCAGTGTCGAATGTCAGGGACCACCATGGCAAGGACCACCAGTGCCACTCATCAGGGACCACCATATCAGGGATCACCAGTCCCAAATGTCAGGGACCACCATGTCAGGGACCACCAGTGCAGAATGTCAAGGAACACAATGCCAGGAATCACCAGTGCAGCATGTCAGGGACCACCAGTGCCAAATGTCAGGGACCACCAGTGCAGCATGTCAGGGACCACCAGTGCCACTTGTCAGGGACCATCATATCAGGGATTACCAGGGCAGAATGTCAGGAACCACCAGTGCATTGTCAGGGGCCACCATATCAGGGACCACCAGTGCCGTTCATCAGGGACCACCATATAAGGGATCAACAGTGCCAAATGTCGGGGACCACCAGTGCTGCTTGTCAAGGACCACCATGTCAGGGACCACCAGTGCCGCTTGTCAATGACCACCATGTCAGGGACCACCAGTGCTGCTTGTCAGGGACCACCATGTAAGGCACCACAAGTGCCGCTTGTCAGGGATCACCATGTTGGGGACCACTA
The DNA here is from genome assembly GCF_905171775.1 of Rana temporaria. Classification (NCBI taxonomy): domain Eukaryota; kingdom Metazoa; phylum Chordata; class Amphibia; order Anura; family Ranidae; genus Rana; species Rana temporaria. The sequence goes on from NC_053490.1 coordinate 322,322,245, forward strand.
GTGACTCTTGTCTGGGACCACCATGTTAGGGACCACCAGTGCCCTTGGTGGACCACCATGTCATGGTCCACCAGTGCTGAATGTCAGTGACCACCAGTGCCAAATGTCAGGGACCATCAGGGCCAAATGTCAGGGACCACATGTCAGGGACCACCATGTTAGAGACACCATGTCAGGGACCACCATGCCAGGGACCACCATGTCAGGGACCACCAGTGTAAAGCCAGGATTATTATCAGAGATCACTTGTATGACACAGAGGGGATCTCCCACAGGAGATTATGACAGCACATTACTGATGATAATCCCCGCTCTGCATGGAGATAGCAGGCGGGGGGGGGGGGGGCACAGCAAAAAGTACAAAATATTGAGTTTTTTCCAAATGGTTTATAGTGCAAAAAAATAAAAACCGCAGAGGTGATCAAATACCCTCTTGTGGGGAAAAAAGAATGTCGATTTTGTTTGGGTACAGTGTCGCACGACCGTGCAATTTTCAGTTAAAGCGACGCAGTGCTGTATAGCAAAAAATGGCCTGGTCATTGAGCAGCCAATTTTTCCAGGGGACTGAAGTGGTAAAGTGATATTGAACCCAAAAACAAAAACGTAATAAATTGCAGCTTCCCAATACTTAAATGTTGTGGCTGCATCCTTTTTTCTTTTTTTCTTTTTTAGGCTTTGTTTTCCTTTCACCATATTTGTCCAGCTAGTAAAACACCTGTTTTACGCCTAATGCACATGATGAGAAAATCAGGCAAAAATACCGCTTTCATAGTGATCATCCAATAATCTGATCATAGTACACAGTTTTTGAGAGCTGAACATGACAGTTCATGGGGAAATATTAGAAAGGACGGGCACGATAATCTTTCTCGTATGATAAAAGAACAAACAATTTTTGTGTAATTAGTATGGTATTTGTACAAAAAAAACATTTGTATTATTTGTACTAGGCTTTAGGGTGTCTGCATTCTGGATGAAATATTAAAGCAGACACCTTGAGACAGCAGCGCTGTCAGTCTGGGGAGAGAGTCGTATACACATGATCAGGCTTTTGCTTGGCCAAAACATGTTCTATAGTTAAACTCCGATGGAATTCATTGGAATTTCTGATGGAATTTCTCCGATGGGGCATACACATGGTTGGAATTTCCTATGGACAAAGTCTGACTTTTTCCATCGTAAATTCCAATTGTATTTACAGGGCTTTAGACTAACAGATTTAGATGAACTTGACTAACAAATTAAAGCTGAACTTCAGGTAACACTTTTTAAGCAGTGACCGCAACAGTTTTTCCTTTTAGAATAAAGGTTTTACATAAGCAAATTAAAGTTACCATTGTAAGCACCCCTGTCAGTGGTAAATGGTTTATCTCAACCCTTTTACTGCTACCTTGTCTACACTCCTTGGTCTGTTGAAAAAAGTGGAAAAATAACAGATTTACTGGCTGAATCACCAGGTTGAAATAAAGGAAAAATGCCTAAAAAATAAAACAAATACAGCCACCACTTCTAGGAATTTGTGATCTGCAATTTATTTTTGTTTATGGATTTATTACCACTTTAGGTGGTATGGTGATATTTGTCCTTTGCCTTCTAGTTTGCCAATAAATGTATGAACTAATTCTAAGTAAAAGTGCCGTTGGCACTCTGAGCTGTGAAGGGGTAAACTATGCCCTTGCTAAATATCTGCCATGCACTTCTATTCTCATTATATGCCTCTTTAGCATGTATTTATAGCTCTGTCGTTTCACCCTTGCCACTAACCATTAACATTCTACAGCCGGGGAGTAGTTTTGCAGTTATGTAATTACTAGGGAGTTCTCACATTGGGAAATCAATTAGTTATTGCCGATTGCCACATGCTGAAGGTTTCTTTTATAATATTATAGGGATTTTATATTTGATTTACTACATTACCTGTACTTATTTAGTACTCTTCTTCTCCACCTATGCCATTTATCTGGCATAGCAAGATATCAGTTATTTGCTGCTGGAAATTATTAGTTGATGTTTAGCTAAAGAGGGGTTAACCCACAATTAGTTACAGATTAGGTACGCTGCAGAAGCTAAATGGGAAATGAAATGTTTGAGAAACTTTTAATTTCTTTCGGATTTGAAAGAGGGTGGACGTAGGAATGGCTCTAGCTTTATAGTGTGCAGTACTGATATATTGGGTATTATTATAGACACAATAATGGATATTTAAATACAAATATTAGTGCATAATAAATTAAATCCTAATTTTAAATTCCTTGTGTTGAAATTATTAGAACAAGGCTAGTGATGTCCAATATATATGTAAAAAAATGTGTAACAATACAGTGAGACTAAATAAATAAATAAATTGGCAGCTGCGATGTGATACGCAGTCCTCAATGACCCAAACAGTACTTGTGATGTCCACTCAGAAAAAATTGATATATGACAGAGAAAAAGTTAAGTAAGTGCTGCTATTAAATTAAAAATAAAATTTAATTAAAATAAAATAAATAAATTATTGGAAAAAGTACTTTGTGCTTTGTGCTGTTATGAACATCTAGTTGTATGCTTCACTTGGTGATCCACTCCAATCTGTGATCCACGCCATTCCTACTTCCACCCGCTTTCAAATTATTATCTCACCTAGGTGAAATAAATCAGGTAGGAGCATCTGCATAAATCAATTAACTAGGGGCGTCAAAAAACCCTATACTCGCTTAAAGCAATATTTGGTTCCATTGCGCGAATTCATCCTTCACTTTCATAATTTCTTTCGGATGTCTTGGAGCCTTTCTTTCTTTTCCAAAAATGTGTTTTAACATCTTTGCATTTTAAAACATCATATTTGACCTCTTTATATACTGTGGGTAGATCCACGTACAGCGGCGCATATATAGACCGGCGTAGCGCATCTCATTTACGTTACGCCGGCTCAACTTAGAGAGGCAAGTACCGTATCCTCATAGTATTTGCGCCAAACTTTGCGCCGGCGCAACGTAAATTCCGAGGCTTAAGCCGGCGTAATTGAAAGTGGGAAGGAAGTGGGCGTGTTCCATTGAAATGAGCTGTGACCCCATGCAAATGAAGGGCTGAACGGACGGCGCATGCGCAATGATGCTGACTATGTTCAGCGCCTCTCTGCGCATGCTCAGAACTCGGCCCGGCGTAATCAGTGAGATAGGAACTAGGCCCGGCGTAATTAGTGAGATACGCCCAGGGCATAAATACGCCCAAACATGCGCCCATCCAGTGCAAAAGTACATCCTCTTGTTTCCCCCCCTGAAGCAAGGTACTTTTGTTCTGTTGTTTGTTGGTGTTTGTCAGTGTGTTTTTTGGAGAGATGTCTGCAGCTCGTAAAAAGAGGAAGCTGAATTACTCCCCACAGGAGAGGGCTATTATTGTCAGGGCCATGACCCAATATGATAGGTACCTCCATGGGCCAGAGAGTGCCAGCACCACCGCGGCTAGGAGGAGGGAGATCCTGCAACTGATAGCAGACGATGTCAATGCATTGGGGCGTGAGGCCAGGACCCCCAATGAGATCTTAAAGAAGATCAATGATCTCAGGCGCATCGTCCGAGGTAAGCTGGCCAAGATGACCACTCATTCCAGGGCCACTGGAGAGGGACCATCAACCACTCTCAGGCTCAGTGCTGAGGAGCGGGTGGTTGCCCAGTGCCTCCACAGGCATCAAGTGGAGGGAGTTCCTGGATTTGACTCCATTGAGGAGGCTTTGAGGACAGGTAAGTGTGTTTTATTTCCTATCTGGTGTGTAGCATGTGTGGGGGGGAAGGGAACATGTGACAAGTGTGTGGATCCTCCAACATGTGAATGTTTTGTGTCATCCACAGATGTGCAGGAGGGTGCTGGGCCATCTGGCCAGTCCACAGCCTCCCCCGGACATGAGTCTGAGGCAGACCCCCAGGCAAGTCAGGAGTCATCTGTGGAGGGGAGTGGCCACAGCTTTCCTCAGGAGGAGGTTGAGGAGGAGGAGGTGCTGAGTGCCAATGAGGTCCTTCTCCATTTGGAGGAGGCTTTCCCTATGCCTGGCACCAGTCAGGCCTCCATCAGGGGTAGCCCCTCCCGCTCCTCTCCCAACATGGCTTCCCCCCAAGGGTCTCCCCTACTCCTAGGCCCCAAGCCACATCAGGAGCCAGGAAGGCGACCAGGAAGACAAGGGGGGTGGCAGAAGTTCTGACTGAAAACCTGCGGGGGGACCAGGCCCACCAGACCCACCATCTGGGTCAGGTTTCCCAGTGTATGGAGCGCATGTCAGACAGCATGGCCTCCATAAAGGAGTCTGTGCAGGATGTGGCATGCAACTCCTCGGCTGTGATAACCTGCATGGCTGACCTGCATACCATCACAGCAGGCGTGGGTCAGGAGGTGCGCGCCCTCACCGAGGCTGTCCGGGCCAACACGGCAGCCATCCAGGTGGGGGTGAGGCTGCAGGATGACACCAATGTGATCCTCACCCGCATCGCCCTGGCGTTGGAGGGCAGGCCGCCAGGTGGGCAGAGACCAGGGGATGCTCCTCCTTCTCCTGATCCCCCCCCATGAGTCTCCCCTGAGTAGCCGGGGCCGGGGCCGTGGCCGCCGCAGGCGTGGGGCCATGCAGCGCCGGTAGGTTTTTTTTGTCTTTTATTTTTACTCAGGTTATGAGTGTTTTATGTTTCTTTGTTATTTTACTCATGTTATGAGTTCTTATAATTTTTTGTAGCCCAGGCAGGCTACAGTGTGACTGATGTATGAATGTGGGGGTGACATTCCTGCCGGAAAAGGGGTGTCATCCTCGGTTGTGGTGGAAAAGGGATCCCCAGGACTAGGGAGAAGTGATCCCCAGGTCCGCGTGAATGGTGTATGAATTTACAGCAACATAATTGAAGCCTTGGCGTGGCGTTGCTGCTCACAAGTCCTGAATGGTGAACTTGGGCTAATCCAATGTGATGTGGATGTGGGGTGTGTGCTAGGGACCACAGTGGTGTGCATGTGTGCATTCTCCTTGTGCCATGATTAATGTGTGTGTTTAATGTGCAAAGATGCCTACTGCAAGGCATCTCCTGACTGCTGTTCCCTCAGAAGACGGGAAAGCCTCGGTTCGGGGGGGATTGTCTGGTTCGGGGGTCAGGTCATCACATAGGTCAATCTCCAGGCCCTTTCTCACGGCGAAGTTGTGCATCATGCAACATGCAGCAATGATCTGGCACACACATTTTGGGGAATACAACAGGGTACCCCCAGACTTATCCAGGCATCGAAAACGGGACTTCAGGAGGCCAAAGGTTCGTTCCACCACTCCACGGGTACGTGTGTGTGCTTCATTGTATCTTTGCTCTCCTGGGGTTTGGGGATCCCGGAATGGAGTCATGAGATGGGGCCCAAGTGCATATGCCGAGTCACCTGGAAGGGAAAAGACCGGAGGATGTTAGTCATGCATGTGCCCCACATGATGTCTGCATCATGGGGGGGGGGACAGACATGCCTGACACCCATGTCACTCACCAACCAGCCAGCTGTCCCCATACACATTCTGTTCAAATTCTGTTGGGATGGGGCTTTGACGGTATCTGTAGCTGTCGTGGCTGGACCCTGGGTGTTTGGCACGGACGTGCCATATGAGGCATTGGGCATCGGCTATCGCCTGTACGTTGATGGAATGCCAGTGCTTCCGATTGCGATATATGTGTTCTGTGTCATGGGGGGGCCGTAGTGCCACATGTGTGCAATCAATGGCCCCCACAGTGCTTGGGAATCCTGCAATTCGGTAGAAATCACGCATTGCCTCCACCCGTAGGTGCTCCTGGGTGGGTCTGATGATTTGGTTGGCCATGCATCTGAGGATTGCGGTGACAACCTGGTGCACACATCTGCTAATGGAGGATTGTGCCATCCCAGCCAACTCCACTTGTACGCTGAAACGAGCCACTGGCAAGGAAATGCAGTGTTGCCAGGACCTTGACCAGTGGCTCCACTGCATGTGAGCGATGTGTCTGGCTGGTGATGTCATCTTTCAGGGTTGTGGTTAATTCCAGGATGGCAGTAGGGCTAAATCTGAAGATGCGATACACCTCCGAATCACCCATGACAAAGACGTTAATGCGCGGTCGGTAGATCCTCTCCCGTGCCCTCCTCCTCCGTGCCCTCCTCCTTCTGCGCGCATCTAAAGCCAGTAGTATAGCTATGACCATGGATGCCCCTGGCATGTTGGCATACAGATTGTTGTCCTGCAAGTGTGGCTGCTCAGCTCGTCCCTAGCGGTGCTGCTGAAGCTGACCTGCACACGTCTGGTGCAAAGTTAAAGCTGCTTTTATGAGGGGTAACTTTAGACCGGACGTACAGCTTACGCGCATAGCGCGTAGCCTGTGCCGGACAAACGTAATTTTGTGGATCGCCGTATCTTCCTCATTTGCATATTTGCATAGCAAAACAATGGTGCGTCCAGCGTATATTTTTGCGCCCACGATGCGCCGGTGTAGAAAAATTACGTCGGTCGTAAAAACCTGTTTTTCCGGCGTATATCATTTTGGGGATACTGCGCATAGATACGACGGCGCATATTTACACTTACGCCGCGCATCTCGAGATACGCCGGCGTAAGTGCTTTGTGGATCTGCCCCTGTGTGTGTGTGTGTATATATATATATATATATATATATATATATATATATATATATATATATATATATATATATATATATATAAATTGAAATAATTTAAATTCGACAATTTTTTTTCTTTGACAGAATATTTTTTTTTAAAAACAAAGTAGAGACAGGGGGCCAGATTCACAGAACAAATACGCCGGAGTATCTACTGATACTCCGGCGTATTTTCAAATTTGCCACATCGTATCTTAATTTGTGATTCACAAACAAGATACGACGGCTTTTGGCTAAGATCCGACAGGTTTACGGCTTCGTACGCCTTCGGATCTTAGGCTGCAATACTTCGGCCGCCGCTGGGTGGAGTTTGCGTCGTTTTCCAGCGTCGGGTATGCAAATTAGCTTTTACGGCGATCCACGGAGCTACTCGCGTGCGTAACATCGTTTTTTCCCGTCGCAAAGTTAAGCAATCTTTTTCATGGCTTAACTTTACACCAGCCATGTTAAAGTATGGCCGTCGTTCCCGCGTCAAATTTTTATTTTATTTTTTCGGCGTAAGTACGTTACGCACGTCGCCATTCACAAACACGTCGAGGCGCCGTAATTTCACGCAAAGCATGTAGAGAAATTTACTAACGGAGCATGCGCAGAACGTTCGGTGCGGGAGCGCGCCTAATTTAAATGGTACACCATTTGAATTAGGCGGGCTTGCGCCGGACGTCTTTACGTTACTCCGCCGCCGTTACGCTGCCGCATTTGTACCTGAATCTGGCCCAGGATCTCATATCAACAGATTTAACAAGGGGTAGAATTTTGACATTGCATGGTATAATAATACATTGTAAATTGTCAACAGAATTGAGGGTGCACTTGCGGTAAGATTGAGTATACAATAATAGAGGGTTAATAAAACTAGAACACACTGTGCAGCTGTGCATTCTAACCAATCGGTTTCTAGATGTCTTTTAAAAGCTTAATAGAACACGCTGAAGTTAGAAGCGGATCGGTACTATACACAACTGTGTCAAACTTTGCATGCTCCAGTTTCAGTAAATCCAACCCAGTTAAGGCCTCATGCAAACTGAACGTTTTTGGCTTCAGATGTTTTTTCTACAGTCATTAAACTCCCCATCATGTTATCCTATGTGTCCATGCACACATAGGCTGTTATCAGCAGTTTTTGGCTTAGGCATTTTTTGTACATAATGAGAGAAATTTTTAGCTGTAAAAACTCTCTAACGTCAAAAAACGCTGATAAACGCTCAAAAACATCACTCACCAGCATGTTTTTATGTTTTTGATTCATTGAAAAAAGCAAAAAACAAACAAAGTGACCCACCCTGCTATGGAACAAGTAGGAGTCTAGGTGTGAAGCGATGAAGGCTAAGGTCCAGTGGTATAACCCAAGGTGTAGTGATGGCATCAGTCATCAGGGGACAGACCTTCCAGGGAGTGTGGTATCCCATGGATAGATGTGACATTATAATAAGTGTTTGCTAAACTTCAAAGGCGTTTGGATGCCAAACCCAAACTTCTCTGAAGCGAACGCACACGTAAGTCCCGCTTACATATGTAAATGCTGTTCAAACCACACATGTGAGGTATTGCTGTGTGCGTTAGAGCGTGAGCAACAATTCTAGCACTAGACCTCCTTAAAAAATTAAAGCGTCGCCTATGGAGATTTTTCATTACCAAATTAATTCCATGAGTGTGCGCAATTTTAAAGCGTGTCATGTTAGGTATCTATTTACTCAGCGTAACATCATCTTTCACATTATACACGAAAATTGGGCTAACTTTACTGCTTTTTTATTTTTTAATCCATGAAATGTTCCAAAATTATTAAGCAAATACTGTGCAAGATAAAAAGTTGCAATGACCTCCTTTTTATTCCTTAGGGTGTCTGCTAAAAAAACATATAAAATGTTTGGGGGTTCTGAGTAATTTTCTAGCAAAAAAAATATGATTTTTACATGTAGGAGAGGAGTGCCAGAATGACCCTTTATTAAAAAAAAAAAATGCCTGCAATGAAATATAATTTGCTGGCAATTTAAACTGTATATATTTTTATAAATGTTACATTTTCAGTAACACAACCTACAAAAAAATAAATAAATAAATAACCTTTGAGTTGGATATGAATTTAGGGAGGTACCAAATGCTAAAAAAAAAAAAAAACGTGGGGGAATTAATACCAGATGTTTTCTATCTGGCGTGGATTATAAGGGGAATCCATATGCAAAAAAATTGGTATACATTTTTTTTAATGACCCGAGAAAAACTACTGATCAAGACTGTCATCAACCAAATAAGGGAAGGGGTGGGGATAATGGTGACATTGCCCAAATATGGCTACATCCATACTGGGCAAGATATTGCCCAGATATGCCCAGATATGGTCATGTGGCCATATTTAGGCAACTATACAACCCCTCTGATCCTGCCCATTTGCTTACATAGATAGGGTTTACAAACCATGTAAGCATTTGGGCCAGATAACGTCAGTGGTTAAGAACGCTTGCTTACAAACCATTCATAGCCAGAAGCTGTCTAGTTTGCCCATGCCAAATTTCTTACATGTTCGGTGTTCGGTCAAGCATCCAAGCAGCCAGTGTTCAGTCCTAGCTTATGCTGGAACTGAACACTGTGCTCATTTCTATCTAAATGTGAGGAAGACATGAATGCTATGGAATAGCATACTATGCTACTTGCAATCAAATACTCATTTTTTTTTACATCCACAAACTGGCAAGAAAATCCCAAATCCGCACAGATTATCTTGTAATGATTGTTTGTTTTCTACAATATATCCTCCACTGCCCATGTGGGCTCTACTATGTTTGGAAAACCTTAACTACCCTCACTACACACAAATCTGCCCCTGCTTCAGGAACCATTGATCAAGTAGTAGCCGGGAATTTTGCTCTATGTAATTATCCTCTATCAAGCCTGAAACACATGGTGATTGAGTATGTCTCAACCTTAATCAAGGTGCTGTCAATCAGTTTCTAGCTTTTTTCCCCCCACGCAACTTAGAAAGTTAAAATTAAGATTTGATTGGCTTCTCTAAGCATCTGCTCCAATTGAGACAAAGTTGGGACAAAATTTGTCTCCAGCACTTTTATGAATTCTCGCAATGACACATAAACTGCCGCTTTTTTCTTTGTATTGTTTGATAACTGAGCCATAGCAAAATAATTATAAGTTATGACTAGGGATTAGAGATGAGCCAAACACCCCCCCGTTCCATTTGCACCAGAACCTTCAAACAGACCAAAAGTTTGTGTGAACTTTAGAACCCGTTAAAGTCTATGGGACTCTAATGTTTGAAATCTAAAGTGCTAATTTTAAAGGCTGATATGCAAGTATTGTCCTAAAAAGTGTTTGGGGACCCGGGTCCTGCCCCAGGGGACATGTATCAATGCAAAATAGTCACTGGACCCCGAAGAGGAGATCACCCATCACAGGATACCGACAGCGTTGGAGCAGAGACCGAGAGTGGATTACCACCTCTGGAATTATTATTTTTTTTTTTAATAAAGGACTTTCCCAACAGTGTCTGTGTTTTTTTTTTACAATTGTTACACTTTCTTTGTGAAAAGGTAGTAGAGGTACAATGTAACCCATTACCAATTCACATAGGGAGTCTGGAATGGATAGTTGGAGGGAACCCCACATCATTTTTTTTTTAAATTTGACGCGGGGTTCCCCTTAATATCCATACCAGACCTGAAGGGCCTGGTAATTGAATTTGGGGGGACCCCCATGCATTTTTTTTATGAATGACTTTTCTCTCTGAATTGCCGGGAGCCGACAATTCATTATAGCCACAAGTGATTTCAAATGACTTTTTTTTCTTCAGAAATTACACTTTGTGCAGAGACAATTCTAAGCACGAGAAACAAGCGCTACTTGACAGGCATACTATACACCCCCCCAGGTACGAAATGTAAAAGAATATTTCACTTTTATTGTTTAACTTTAAGCATTATCAAAATCACTGCTCCTGAAAAAACTGCAGTTTTTAAAACTTTTTTTGCATTGATACATGTCCCCTGGGGCAGGACCCGGGTCCCCAAACACTTTTTAGGACAATAACTTGCATATTTAAAATTAGCACTTTAGATTTGGGGTTCTAAAGTTCACACAAATTTGCTGCGAACACCCCAAACTGTTCGCTGTTCGGCGAACAGGCAATGTTCGAGTCGAACATGAGTTTGACTCGAACTCGAAGCTCATCCCTACTAGGGATGAATAAGCTAAGCAAAGTTAAGGTCTATGAGAGATAAATGTTACATTTTCCTGGCCTTTTCCAAGTAAGTTATTGTTAAAAAAAGATGAAAAAGAAAGAAGTATGGGTGCTTCTCCGTGCTCACATGTGCTTTGTTTTTAATTTAAAAAAGCTGTGTTTGGTTTGGCCTGCAAAGCCACATCATTCATTCAATGCGATCTGTGAATGGGAAGACTAGAATTCCCATCTGCCACAACCACAAAGTGAATCACAGATCATGCAGGCACAAGTGTGCTAGCGTTTGTAGTCCATTGTTTGCTGTCTCCAGTCCCATAGCACAAGATATGTACCTGGGGGTAAACAATGCAGGAGTCTGGGTATTAAACACACGGCACACTGATCACAGTTGCAATGTTATCCACAGCTTCAATGCTAAAGGATCATAAAGTCAAATTTTTTTTTCATATTTTCATAAAAAATACTCCACTTTTAGTGTGCACAAAGCCTAATATATTACCCGTTTTTGGTAAAATATAAACAATCAACTTGCATTCGGTAAATAGATACCAGTCGTGTCAAGCCATAAACCTGTGTGCACTCAAGACATGGTAACACACTTTGGTATGCAAAATGGTCCTTAGGTGGCACTCTAAATGCAGCTCTAGAGTTATTGTTCTCACTGTAAAGTTTGTGGTAATACCCAATATATGTGATGTAATTGTTTATTTCATACATAGGTGTACCCGCACATGTGTTCATGTGTGTATATATTTTTAAAGGAGGCAGGGGGGCTTTAAAAATATGTTATATGTTTTATATGTTATTTAAATGTTATTTAACTTTTTTGTTATACCTAATGTTAATGCTATCACATAGGGGGCTAATAGCTGACACTCATGGCCCACCCATGGTCCCAGGCCTACAGGAAGGAGAGTGGAGCCCAGGATACAGGCAAAACTGTTATCCAGTTGTTGACTCAGTCAATTGCTATTAGGAACAAAGTCATTTTTCTTCATGCTGTTGATAGTTAGCTTTGCCAACTTAGCAATTTTCCCTTGTGTATAGGAAGTAGATACTCCCTAGAGTGTTACAGGAAAATATGGATTACTGCAAATGTAGATTTGACTGAGCCTTCAAATTCCAAGTTACTGGACTTACTTGCTGGAATGATTTAAAAGAGAAGTATGTTTTTTTTCCCTAGTTATACTTACCTCAGTGGATGGGGAATCAGACCGATGCTGCATCTGTCCCCCGGTGTCTCTGCACTGAGAACTGAGCCACCGAACACCGCAGATGGATCGGTTCTCACTCCTCCCCAAGCAGAGCGATGCTGACTGTCAGTTAGCATAGCTTCTGCTCTACTCCTTAGTGCTCATTGGAGCGCTGAGCAGTGGAGGGGCGGGGAGCGGCCATCCCAGTATCTCAGCGGCTCGCTGAGATGCTGAGACTGCCATCAATCAAGGCAGCTGGCGGATCCAGACTTGGAAGTTGTGATGATGCGCTGCCCCGACAGATGGCAGTGATGTCAGCGGAGAGCGGACTTCAGACCGCTCTCCGCTGAAAATTGGTCACAGGAGTGCAAAACGAATTACACTCCTGTGACCCAGAGGAGAAGCCCAGCCTAAAAAGCTCAGGCTGGATTTCTCCTTTAATTGGACACGTTGTTCAAGAGTCTTGGCAGTTGGAAGATATCCTTCTTTGTGTGTATTGAAGCAGCTAAAGCCAAAAGTATCAAGAGATCTTTAACATCAAATATGCTGACAGAGGAGAGCTGTAAAAGTCTAGCAGAGGGGACAAAAACGTTAGAAGTAATACGAATTGTTATATATTGTATATGGCTTTGTGAAATGGCAATATCTGATATTCTTAATGAAAATGGATGGAATCATAGTTTATGACATTTGGCATTTCTGGGGCTAAATATTGATTCAGATCTTGTTTTATTTGGCATTTTTAAATTATAGTTTTTTTTTTTACTTCTTTCAAAATGTGTATTATAATTTAGAGTGGAGAAATTTCATGTTCTTATGTCTTTCCCATTGATAATTGCTAGGACCTTCCAAGATGCTATTTGACATATTAAAGTTTTTTTCTTACTAGTGATTATTTCTTTTTTTCAAGGGTAACGCTACTGTCGTGGGGAAAAAAATAGCAAATAATGAAAAAATAATGTAGTGTATACAACTGTGACACAAGTCATGTTGTAATTGAATGTTAATAAAAAATACCTTTCCATTTCAATCTCTAACTGTTGTAATTTTCTGAATGCAGTGCAATATGGCTACCTGGAATGTGTACAGAATGCCCCCCAGATATGTAATTTCCTGCTTGTGTGATTGGCTCACTGATTATACCAGAAGTCTCCACTAAGATACAAGTCCGATTTAAGGAATCCCCTGCAACAAAAATGTCATTTTTGGTGAGATACTCCCAATAGGAATATGTCAAAGGGATGCAGGCCCAGCAGCTTTCCTCAATAATGCACTGCAGCTGCTACAGCTGATTAATAATTATGAAACCACTCCCATTAGATTCACTTTAGAACAGGAGCCCAGATGAACAACCAGTGATTTCTTCAGAATGACAAAACTTTGATAAAAATCCTTGGAGTGTTTTTTTCTCAACATTAGTGGAGTTACGCTTTAAGAGTTTTAAATATACCAATGCATGTATTTTTAAAGAAAGATTTACATAAATAACTGTGGAAGAAGAAATATACATTTAATACAAGTTTGCAAAGCACTGAGACCTTTCCCCATTGCAAGATAATCCTTTGTATCTTTCCATTTGATATCTGAAGATTTTGGAGACTAGAGGTATTTGACATACCTGTGACTCTTTTTATCGCTAAGAATGCATTCATAAACCTTTTTACAAAATATAATGAAAATGCCGCACTATGAGTAAATCTTTGGATTCCTTTAGAGGTTGCAGCAATTGTGCTTGACAAGCTATGGGTCAGGTGACAAGGGACACTGGAAATCTAAGGAAGACAGTAGGCTGAATCCCGAGAGCCTGTGAAGTGTTTGTATGATTGGAGGAGGATTTTGTGGTCTTGTGGAGCATGCAGTGAGATAATGGTGTTTCATTCCAATTAATTTGGAGATCAGAGCATCAGATATTGATACTATCCTGTAACAGATGTGTTGAAGAAATTATACAAGCCTTGTGTTTGCGATCCATTTGGAGACAGATAATACTTTTGGAGGTTATTCCATTGCTGGTATTTTCCCACTTGAATGATTTTTTCTTAATAGGAGGCATCTGACTGTGAGAAGTATAGGTTGGAAGTAACATCTGCATCTATATGTCATAATATCGCATGCACACAGGAGGAGGCAAAAATATCTGCTATAGACTGGGGAGAGACATTGGTGGGGTGTCTTTTAATCATAAATCTAGTGTAGAAGCATGGAAGATATTTTATTATTATTATTATTATTATTATTATTATTATTATTATTATACAGGATTTGTATAGCGCCAACAGTTTTCACAGCGCTTTACAATATGAAAGGGGACAATGCAGTTACAACACAATAAACACAAGGGGGTTAAGATGGCCCTGCTTACAATCTAATAAGGTGGGGCAAGTGGTACAAAAGTTAATAACTGTGACATGAACTGATGGAATAATTAAAAGCTTGGTTGTTAGTTGGGAGCGGGATAGGTTTCCTTGAAAAGATGAGTTTTCAGGCATCACCTAAAGGTCGCCAGAATAGTAGGTAGCCGGGCAGATTGAGTTAGTGAGGATGGGAGAGGCTCTGAAAAAGTCCTGCAGACAAACAAGGGAGGAGGAGACAAGAGAGATGGAGAGGACAGTTTGGGTGATATTTTTAGATAAGATTGGTTATGTAGCTTGGGGCATGATTGTGAATGTCGTATATTTTTTTTAGTATTTTGAATTGAATTCGCTGGGCAATTGGAAGCCAGTGAAGGTATAACTATAGGCAGAAAGGGGTGGCAGACACTGAGTGGTTGAACAGATAGATGAGTCTGGCAGCAGCATTCATGATATATTGAAGGGGAGATAGCCCATGTAGAGGTAGGCCTACGAAAATACAGTTTCAATAATCAAGGTGAGACATAACAAGGAGTAAATGAGAAGCTTGGTGGTTCTTTTTGTTAAAAATGGGTGAAGATTCTACAGAGGTGAAGTCTACACACTTTTGAGAGTGATTGGATTTGGGGCTAAGAGGACTGGTCAGAGCCTAGGATTAGACCTAGTAAACTGGTGTGAGGGAAATAACTGTTGTTAGTGTTATTGATCCATATGGAAAAGTCAGTGAGGAAAGGCATGGGCAGGGGGAAATATTAAAAACTCTGTTTTAGAAAGATTTAGTTTAAGAAAGTGTTGTGACATCCATGATGATATGTCATTTAGTAAGATAGTAATGCAGGAGTAGACTGAAAGAGTGAGGTGAGAAGTAGAGCTGAAGATTTGGGTGTCAACAGTATTGGAAGCTGTGGGAAGTGACCAAAAGAGCAGGTATAAATAGAGAAGAGACGGGGTCCAAAAACAGAGCCTTGAGGGAGTCCTACAAAAAGAGAAAGTGGAGAGGATGAGATAGAGTTGAAGGTATCACTAAGTGGATGTAGAGGAATGTCCCTCAGAATGAGGCTGTGTGCTTGGCCACCTGGCTGCGCAGTAGCAGAAGGGCTCTGTGATTAGCCCTTCTGATCACATGATGACTGTGTCCAATCACAGCCATTGTGTAATGTAAACAGAGCCAGCTGTCAATTGATTGGCTCTTCTTCTCCTCCTCACACAGAGCCTGTCAGTGAGAAGAAGGTGAGCCGGTCTGTGTTGTCGGCGGGGATGAGTGAGTGTACAGCACTTTACACTCACTGATCACACAACATCTCCACAAAGTGTCCCCACACAGTGCCCCCACAAAGTGTCCCCACATAGTGCCCCCACACAGTAAAACACATTTATCCCAGTGCTCAACATCTGTCCCAGTGATCGATAATTGTGCACATTAATCCCAGTGATCAATATCTGCGCAAATCTGTCCCAGTGATCAACATCTGTCTCAGTGATCAAAATATGTGCACATATGTCCCAGTGATCAATATACATGTGCACTACTGAAAAATGTGTTTGTTTTTGTTTTCATTAAAAAAAATCGTAAAATAAAAAATTCGTAAATTTGAAAATGTTTACATTAAAAAATTCATAAATTCGCTAATTAAGAAAGGAAAATCCAAAAATTATAAAGAATGAAAATACAAAAATTCCAAATAATAACTAACTAACTAATAATAACTAACTATTATGCCCCGTACACACGAACGGTCCATCCGATGAAAACGGTCTGATGGATTTTTCCATCAGTTATCTGATGAAGCTGACTGATGATCAGTCATGCCTACACACCATCAAAAACCGATCGTGTCAGAACGCGGTGACGTAAAACACAACGACGTGCTGAAACAAACGAAGTTCAATGCTTCCAAGCATGCGTCGACTTGATTCTGAACATGCATGGATTTTTAACCGATGGACGTGCCTACAGACGATCGTTTTTTTCTATAGGTTTTTTATCCATCAGATAATTTTAAAACAATTCCTAATTTTTTAACCGATGGAAAAATAACCGATGGGGACCACACACGATCGGTTTAGTCTGATGAAAACGGTCCATCAGACCGTTTTCATCAGACAAACCGATCATGTGTACGCGGCATTAAATTATAGGTATTGGAATTTCCTTTCAAATTTGGCTGTTAGTGAACGTAACGTATACAAATTTATCTGAAGTTATGAATTATCCAAAATAAAGATGTCGTATCTAAACAAATGGAACAAAACTAAATAAGAATAAATAATAATACATTTTTATTATTATTATTTTAATTTATTTTTATTATTATTATTGTTACGTTCCATTTTTAGATGTGGCATTCGTTATTATGGATAATATGTAACAGCCACATTTGAAAGGAAGTTCCAATACCTATAATTTAATAGTTAGTAATAGTTATTATTAGTTAGTTATTTCAGATTTTCAGGTTTTTGAATCTTCAGAATTTCGTTCTTTTTTGTTAATCCCAGTTCTTTTGATTTTTTGGATTTTCATCCTTTTTGGATTTCCAAATTTAGAATTTCCGGATTTTCTGAATTTTAAATTTCCGAATTTCCGAAATTTTTCATTTCTAAATTTCAAAAATTTTGAATTTCTGAATTTGCCAAATTTAGAATTTCTGAACTTCCAAAATGTTGTCTACACATCTGCGCACATGTGTCCCAGTGATCAGCATCTGTTACAGTGATCAACATCTGTCCCAGTAATCAACAATTGTCACCTGCGCACATGTGTCCCAGTGATCAACATCTGTACACATGTGTCCCAGTGATCAACATCTGTCCCAGCGATCAACATCTGTCCCAGTAATCAACATATGTCATCTGCACACATCTGTCCAAGTGATCAACATCTGTCATCTGTGTACATCTGTCCCAGTATTCAACATCTGTCATCTGCACACATCTGTCCAAGTGATCAACAGCTGTCATCTGCGTACATCTGTCCCAGTAATCAACACCTGTCATCTGCACACATCTATAAAACAGCAGTGCAGTGCAAAACGTCAAAAGACTGTCAGGGAACCAACTTAGCTGAACGTAGAATACCGCACATGCGCGGTAGAACAGCACTGCGGCGTATGCCTGTGCGCGAATCGCACGTGCGCATGCGCGGTACAGCGGCACATCGCGTGCACGGGCGCACACGCATGATGTCTCTCCGGAACCAATCAGAGGCCTGACCTGCCTATTTAAACCAGCTTCTGTCCCTTGACTGGTCGCTGGTTTGTCATCAGCTCCTGTTATGATTCCTGTTGCTGTACCTGCCTTGTTGACCCGGATTTCCTCACAACTCTGCTCTCTCTCCTGAACCTGACCCCTGGCTTATGTCCCTGGATTGCTGCTTTCTCCTGCCCTTGACCTCTGGCCTGCACCTTTGGATTCTCTGCCTTCTCCAACTCTTGACCTTCGGCTTGCACCCCGGACCTGTCTCCTGTCCTTGTCCCTGGCTACCTGCTCTGTGTACCCGGACTACTGTTGCCTGATCCACTGCTTACTTTAGTGAAACTACCACCAGCTCTACCTACCATCTGAAAATACCTAGTCTTCAGCTTCACTGCCAGTACCAGTGCCTCCTTGTGCCTTCCCCCCTCTGTCCCAACTCCAGGGGGCGGATTGCGCCAGGTCGCAAAGGTGAGCCGCCCTCAGCATCTCGGTTTCTGTAAGTACACCCGTGACAGTACAAACCAGCCAGATGTCTGAGGCCAACAGGGCGAGCTCACCTTTTGAGACCCTCTGCCAGCAAGTCTCCGCAATGACCGAAGCAGTACAGAAGTTACAAGAGGGGTATCTACAGATCGATGGCTTCCTCCAGCAATTGGCCGTTTCACCAGGGCCCTCGGCTCCATCTGTGGCACCCGTCACAGGGGCTTCGACCTCTCAGGCTCCCACGAGCCCAGCCGTGGTGGTGACTCATCCTGAACCTCGAGTCCCCACACCCGAACATTTCACAGGTGACCGCAGAAGTATCGGGCCTTCAAGAATGCCTGCTCACTATACCTGGCCCTACAACCCAGGACCTTCTGTTCAGAGGCCGTGAAGGTGGGGTTTGTGATTTCTCTTCTTACGGACGAACCACAGGCATGGGCCCACAGCCTAATGGAGCAAAGAAGCCCAATACTGGATACCATCGACACCTTCTTTGAGCATATGGCAAAGTTGTACGATGACCCTCTGCGTTCAGCCACAGCGGAAGCCACTCTTCACAATCTAACCCAGAGAAGGAGGCCTGTGGAGGACTATACCGCGGAATTCAGAAAATGATCAGCCGACACAGGCTGGAATGAGGTTGCCTTAAAGTATCAGTACCGCCAAGGGCTCTCCGAAGCTCTTAAAGACGAGTTAGCAAGAACTGAGACTCCCGCCTCCCTGGAAAACTTGATCCAGTCCGCCACCCAGCTAGACAAACGTTTACGGGAGCGGCGCTCTGAGCGATTCCAGGCTACTCGTCCCAACTGCCTCGCTACCAGACCCTGAGCCCATGCAGCTCGGCCTAGTCAAGGCCCCTCTCACTCCAGAGGAAAGACAATGTAAGTGCCAAGCCAACCTGTGCCTCTATTGTGGGGGAGACCGTGAAGTCTGAGACTAAGAGAAAGTGGACTTTGTAGGCACCAGATTTAAAAAATATAAATATTTTAATTTAGACAATACAAAAACACGGAATTACTGGACAATTGCTCAAAAAATTATGAGAGAAAAAGGAAAATAAACAATGAAATACACAAAAGAACTCAATTCCTATCCCTTTCTAGAGACACCGCTGATAGCCACAGGGCTGGATGTATGAAATACACTATAAGCACTGGGTGGCGTTGTAGCTTCGAAAGATGGTACAGGATGAGTTCTGATTAAAATGGGGTTCAGCTCGACATGTTTCGCGACGTCGTCGCTTCTTCGGGAGCTTCTGGGTGTTAAAAGACAATATAATGTTGTCATTAGAGGTATATATATGTAAAGGTACAATACAGTTTTGTTATACATGAGGCATTTTGTAAGCATACATAGAGGCCTCTGAGCAATTAGAAAAGCATATAACCATGACTATAATACTCACCGATAGCCGGTGTTTAATGAGTTTGGAGAATGCTCAGCAGCGTCCAAGATACAAATATGCGACCAGACCATTTACCTTTAGAAGATGGAATCAGATACCATAGGTCATGCCCACATTCGCCATACACCATCGGGCAAATTAGAACCAGTTGGGGTATCTAGAAATGAGTAATAGACATAGGTAATGGGTCCAAGACTGAATGGGACCATGGGATATAAAGTAAAAAGGACAAAAGGGAAAGGAAAGCAGACAAAAGAAAAAATATTTTGCTGGTATTACATACCTTAAAAAAGGTATAATGGCCTGGGCATAAGTGGAACAGTTCCAAGGACCGAAAAAACACACAATTGTAGAGACACTGTTAGGACAACAGAAGGCAAAGTGTCCACAGAAATCCCCTCCTAGCTGCAAAAAAGCCGAAAGATAAACACTGTACTAACAGTCCAAAATAGGGTTAATGAAAAGAAATAAATATGTGCTATATAGCATTTGCCATATAAGAGGCTTTATGGTAATGAGCACTTTGATTTTTTAATAAAGCTTTCCATCAGACATGTATTAATACATTAGCAGTCTGTTACCTTGTTGGAAGATAAGTTTGGAGGCTGGAATATAGGTCTATTCAAAAACTGCCACTAGATGGCGCTGCGGCAGTGATGAGCATTAGACTGATGCAAGGAGAAAAATCCCCAAGAGAGGAAAGCAGTCAGCTGTTGGTGAGGCAGAAAAAACGCTCTTAATAAGAGCATAATAGCAAAAAATAACTCACAGATTGGTGTGAGAAAGGATATACATACCTGAAGCTGTGCTCACATATAGGAGAGTCTTGGGCAGTGTGATGGCGTGCGGCCCTGCTGGTCGTCCGTCCTGGCTAGCATTCAACAAGAGCACCTGATAACACAGGCTCTTGTTGGGTTTAAATACCCCGCGCGGATGACGTCATGTTGATTGACAGTCATCCGGCTGGCCAGGAAGACATACACCGCGCATGCGCGTACTTCGCGCATGCGCAGAGAGAGCCGCGATCGGGTTCTCTGGAGAAGATGGAAAAAAGGTGTATGATATGGTGTTTCCCAGGTGGAAAAGGAAAAGGGGGAAATAGACACCATATTTGGTTGCCATCACAGAGTCTAAGGTCTGGATGATGAACATCTGACCAGACAGTGTGATGGCTTACCTGGCCACTAGTTCAATTGCTCAACGGCGCATGGTGCTGTGGTGACTTCTGGTATGGCAGGTACTGGTCTGATCATATCTTGACGCTTGGTGAGCACACAATATAAAAAAAAGAAAAATTACAAACATTTATGTATGAAGGCATGCAAGTGCATGCATAACAATTTTAAATCCATCACATGATGGGCAGGTAAAGAATATTAGTCAATGATATTAAATGATGCTATTTCTACTTATTAACACAGAAAATAAATAAGGAAACTGCACATGATTTGTCACAGAAAAAGCTTTTTAACCTGGAAAAGGAGAAAGGGAAATGGGAACGGCCCTTATTGGGGCCAATTTCGCCACTGAGTGGA
Organism: Rana temporaria; assembly: GCF_905171775.1. Classification (NCBI taxonomy): domain Eukaryota; kingdom Metazoa; phylum Chordata; class Amphibia; order Anura; family Ranidae; genus Rana; species Rana temporaria. The sequence goes on from NC_053490.1 coordinate 322,343,234, forward strand.
CTGGCTAGGTCCTACGGTTTGGACATCTTGCTGGATCTTAAGATATTATTTGGTCAGAGTTGTCCGTAGTAGATTTTTTATCAGGAATAATGTCAAAGCACGGTCGGATCTATGATAGTCAGAACAACAGTGGCTCAAGCATAAGAAACAAACACATGAAAATAAAGGTAAAAATAAGTAATGAATAGATCTCTGGATATGGGGGCTGTCGTACAGGTCCCTCATAGGAAGGGCCTGTATGACAGCACCTCGTTTATCCCAGGTAATTTTGTAGCACCGAGACGCTCTATCCACAAAGTCTCCCTCTGGAGAATAAATTTATCCCAGTTCCCCCCACGGGGGTCACGCGGGACAACCTCCAGTACAAGGAACTGGATAGATGTAGTATCAAATTTGTGAAACAGCCCAAGATGACGACTTATGGGTGTGAGCATTTTAGCGTTTTGCGAATAATAAATGTGATCATAGATTCTTTTCTTCAATTTGCGTAACGTCTTACCTACATAAAAGGCCCCACATTTACAGGTCATTAGGTATATGACCCCTTCGGTGTCACAGCTGGCCTGAAAGCGGGGTCTAAAGGTTTCCCCATTAGGTAAACTAAATTTTTTGCCAGCTTGTACCCATGGGCAATAGGTGCAATGGCCACATTTGGAAATACCTGGGATCTGATTGTGGGTTGATGGATTAGTTTTGGCTTGGTAGTGACTTGTTGTTAGTTTGTTTCCAATGGAGGAGTTTTTCCTAAAAACTATTTCAGGCCTTCGTTTAACGTATTTGCCTATGGTCACATCTTCGCTCAAGAGGTGCCAGTGTTTTTCTAAGCAGCCGCGTAGTTGGTGATGTTGAGACATGTACTTTGTTATAAATCTGGTGATTTGTTGATCCTTGTTTTCTTTTTTTTGGGGGTGTATAAGGGAGGGTCTATCTCGATTGAGAGCTTTGTTGAAAGCTTTTCTCAAAAGGGATTTGCTGTACCCTCGCAATAAAAGACGGGAGCGTAGCTCGTTAGCCTGAGATCTAAAATCCGTATCGTGTGTACAGTTCCTCCTGAGACGGATGTACTGAGCATACGGTATACTGTGGATGAGGTGTGATGGGTGACTGCTTTGGGCGTGTAACACAGTGTTGCCCAAAGCAATTACAGGCTAACGAGCTACGCTCCCGTCTTTTATTGCGAGGGTACAGCAAATCCCTTTTGAGAAAAGCTTTCAACAAAGCTCTCAATCGAGATAGACCCTCCCTTATACACCCCCAAAAAAAAGAAAACAAGGATCAACAAATCACCAGATTTATAACAAAGTACACGTCTCAACATCACCAACTACGCGGCTGCTTAGAAAAACACTGGCACCTCTTGAGCGAAGATGTGACCATAGGCAAATACGTTAAACGAAGGCCTGAAATAGTTTTTAGGAAAAACTCCTCCATTGGAAACAAACTAACAACAAGTCACTACCAAGCCAAAACTAATCCATCAACCCACAATCAAATCCCAGGTATTTCCAAATGTGGCCATTGCACCTATTGCCCATGGGTACAAGCTGGCAAAAAATGTCGTTTACCTAATGGGGAAACCTTTAGACCCCGCTTTCAGGTCAGCTGTGACACCGAAGGGGTCATATACCTAATGACCTGTAAATGTGGGGCCTTTTATGTAGGTAAGACGTTACGCAAATTGAAGAAAAGAATCTATGATCACATTTATTATTCGCAAAACGCTAAAATGCTCACACCCATAAGTCGTCATCTTGGGCTGTTTCACAAATTTGATACTACATCTATCCAGTTCCTTGTACTGGAGGTTGTCCCGCGTGACCCCCGTGGGGGGAACTGGGATAAATTTATTCTCCAGAGGGAGACTTTGTGGATAGAGCGTCTCGGTGCTACAAAATTACCTGGGATAAACGAGGTGCTGTCATACAGGCCCTTCCTATGAGGGACCTGTACGACAGCCCCCATATCCAGAGATCTATTCATTACTTATTTTTACCTTTATTTTCATGTGTTTGTTTCTTATGCTTGAGCCACTGTTGTTCTGACTATCATAGATCCGACCGTGCTTTGACATTATTCCTGATAAAAAATCTACTACGGACAACTCTGACCAAATAATATCTTAACCACTTACCCCCCGGACCATATTGCTGCCCAAAGACCAGAGTACTTTTTGCGATTCGGGACTGCGTCGCTTTAACAGACAATTGCGCGGTCGTGCGACGTGGCTCCCAAACAAAATTGGCGTCCTTTTTTTCCCACAAATAGAGCTTTCTTTTGGTGGTATTTGATCACCTCTGCGTTTTTTATTTTTTGCGCTATAAACAAAAATAGAGCGACAATTTTGAAAAAAATGAATATTTTTTACTTTTTGCTGTAATAAATATCCCCCAAAAATATATAAAAAAACATTTTTTTTCCTCAGTTTAGGCCGATACGTATTCTTCTACATATTTTTCGTAAAAAAAATCGCAATAAGCGTTTATTGATTGGTTTGCGCAAAAGTTATAGCGTTTACAAAATAGGGGGTATTTTTATGGCATTTTTATTAATATTTTTTTTACTAGTAATGGCGGCGATCAGCGATTTTTTTTTCGGTATTGCGACATTATGGCGGACACTTCGGACATTTTTGACACATTTTTGGGACCATTGGCATTTTTATAGCGATCAGTGCTATAAAAATGCATTAGATTACTATAAAAATGCCACTGGCAGTGAAGGGGTTAACACTAGGGGGCGGGGAAGGGGTTAAGTATGCCTGGGTGTGTTCTTACTGTGGGGGGGGGTGGCCTCACTAGGGGAAACACTGATTTTCTGTTCATACATTGTATGAACAGAAAATCAGCATTTCCCCGGCTGACAGGAACGAGAGCTGTGTGTTTACACACACAGCTCCCGTTCCCCGCTCTGTACCGAGCGATCGCGTGTGCCCGGCGGCGATCGCGCCCCTAGTGGCGGCTAAGAGGTAGGACGTCCATTTACGTGGTCTCGCCTAGGAGAGCCACCTTGTGGACGTATAATGACGGTGCGGCGACGGCAAGTGGTTAAGATCCAGCAAGATGTCCAAACCGTAGGACCTAGCCAGTCCACTCAGTGGCGAAATTGGCCCCAATAAGGGCCGTTCCCATTTCCCTTTCTTCTTTTCCAGGTTAAAAAGCTTTTTCTGTGACAAATCATGTGCAGTTTCCTTATTTATTTTCTGTGTTAATAATAGTGTTGCTCACGAATATTCGCATTGCGAATATTCGACTCGAATATAGCATATTCGAGAAATCGCGCTATATTTCGAATTTCGCGGTGAATATTCGCAATTCCGAATATTCGCATTTTTTCAATTTGATTTTTAAAACAGATCACATCCTATCGACGTCTAAAAGCATTGCTGGTATGATTAGAGACCCTGGGCCGAGTAGCTAAGCTGAGGCGATCCTTTTATGTTGCCAAATTGAAAAAAAAAAAATTGCGATTTTTCGCTAATGCGAATGCGAAAATGATTGCGAATTTTCGATAACTGTGGTAGGAGAACTCTGATTGTCTCTGATGCAAAAGGGGGGGGCTTTGTGTATGTTTCTGTTATGAATATTTGTATGTTTGATATTATTTTTTTTTGTAAGAAGGAAAAAATTGCGCATACCTTAAAAAAAGGGGAGAATACAGCAGCAACTCAAAAATGTTATACAACATAAATTAATAGAAGACAGAAAATGGAGTCGCTCTACAAGAATAAAAAATATGTCTAGTGACAAGACATGTGGGCAAATTATAAAATAAGCAAGCGCAAATAACTTGTGAAATACACAGTGAAACAAATATATAAAGAAATATAGTCCCAATAATAGAAAAATAATCTTTCATAAAAATGTCTTTGATATGTGAAGTGAAAAAAAGTCCAAAGCATGCAGCATGAACGTGTTCAATCTTCAAGGTGTTTGATTGACAAATGGCTGTGACAGATGGATAGAGTAAAGAATCACCACCAATGCAAAACACTTTTTATTTTGTATTGTAAAATATCACGAATATTCTGAGCCAATCAGAGTGCTCCTTCCGCATTTGCCGAATATTCGCAATTATTTTGTATTGTAAAATATCAAGAATATTCTGAGCCAATCAGAGTGCTCCTTCCGCATTTGCCGAATATTCGCAATTATTTTGTATTGTAAAATATCAAGAATATTCTGAGCCAATCAGAGTGCTCCTTCCGCATTTGCCGAATATTCGCAATTATTTTGTATTGTAAAATATCAAGAATATTCTGAGCCAATCAGAGTGCTCCTTCCGCATTTGCCGAATACTCGCAATTATTTTGTATTGTAAAATATCACGAATATTCTGAGCCAATCAGAGCGCTCCTCCAGCATTTGTCGAAATTGCGCAATAAATATCGCATTCGCATGTTGCGATATTTCGATAAAATATCACGAATATTCTGAGCCAATCAGAGTGCTCCTACCGCAGTTATCAAAAAATCGCAATTATTTTCGCATTCGCAATAGCGAAAAATCGCAATCATTTAATTTCGATAAAATATCACGAATATTCGAATTTAGCGAATATATCTCGAATATTCGAATATATATTCGAGATATATCGCGAAATCGAATATGGCATATTCTGCTCAACACTAGTTAATAAGTAGAAATAGCATCATTTAATATCATTGACTAATATTCTTTACCTGCCCATCATGTGATGGATTTAAAATTGTTATGCATGCACTTGCATGCCTTCATACATAAATGTTTGTCATTTTTCTTTTTTTTATATTGTGTGCTCACCAAGCGTCAAGATATGATCAGACCAGTACCTGCCATACCAGAAGTCACCACAGCACCATGCGCCGTTGAGCAATTGAACTAGTGGCCAGGTAAGCCATCACACTGTCTGGTCAGATGTTCATCATCCAGACCTTAGACTCTGTGATGGCAACCAAATATGGTGTCTATTTCCCCCTTTTCCTTTTCCACCTGGGAAACACCATATCATACACCTTTTTTCCATCTTCTCCAGAGAACCCGATCGCGGCTCTCTCTGCGCATGCGCGAAGTACGCGCATGCGCGGTGTATGTCTTCCTGGCCAGCCGGATGACTGTCAATCAACATGACGTCATCCGCGCGGGGTATTTAAACCCAACAAGAGCCTGTGTTATCAGGTGCTCTTGTTGAATGCTAGCCAGGATGGACGTCCAGCGGGCCGCACGCCATCACACTGCCCAAGACTCTCCTATATGTGAGCACAGCTTCAGGTATGTATATCCTTTCTCACACCAATCTGTGAGTTATTTTTTGCTATTATGCTCTTATTAAGAGCGTTTTTCTGCCTCACCAACAGCTGACTGCTTTCCTCTCTTGGGGATTTTTCTCCTTGCATCAGTCTAATGCTCATCACTGCCGCAGCGCCATCTAGTGGCAGTTTTTGAATAGACCTATATTCCAGCCTCCAAACTTATCTTCCAACAAGGTAACAGACTGCTAATGTATTAATACATGTCTGATGGAAAGCTTTATTAAAAAATCAAAGTGCTCATTACCATAAAGCCTCTTATATGGCAAATGCTATATAGCACATATTTATTTCTTTTCATTAACCCTATTTTGGACTGTTAGTACAGTGTTTATCTTTCGGCTTTTTTGCAGCTAGGAGGGGATTTCTGTGGACACTTTGCCTTCTGTTGTCCTAACAGTGTCTCTACAATTGTGTGTTTTTTCGGTCCTTGGAACTGTTCCACTTATGCCCAGGCCATTATACCTTTTTAAGGTATGTAATACCAGCAAAATATTTTTTCTTTTGTCTGCTTTCCTTTCCCTTTTGTCCTTTTTACTTTATATCCCATGGTCCCATTCAGTCTTGGACCCATTACCTATGTCTATTACTCATTTCTAGATACCCCAACTGGTTCTAATTTGCCCGATGGTGTATGGCGAATGTGGGCATGACCTATGGTATCTGATTCCATCTTCTAAAGGTAAATGGTCTGGTTGCATATTTGTATCTTGGACGCTGCTGAGCATTCTCCAAACTCATTAAACACCGGCTATCGGTGAGTATTATAGTCATGGTTATATGCTTTTCTAATTGCTCAGAGGCCTCTATGTATGCTTACAAAATGCCTCATGTATAACAATACTGTATTGTACCTTTACATATATATATACCTCTAATGACAACATTATATTGTCTTTTAACACCCAGAAGCTCCCGAAGAAGCGACGACGTCGCGAAACATGTCGAGCTGAACCCCATTTTAATCAGAACTCATCCTGTACCATCTTTCGAAGCTACAACGCCACCCAGTGCTTATAGTGTATTTCATACATCCAGCCCTGTGGCTATCAGCGGTGTCTCTAGAAAGGGATAGGAATTTAGTTCTTTTGTGTATTTCATTGTTTATTTCTATTTCCTTTTTCTCTCATCATTTTTTGAGCAATTGTCCAGTAATTCCGTGTTTTTGTATTGTCTAAATTAAAATATTTATATTTTTTAAATCTGGTGCCTACAAAGTCCACTTTCTCTTAGTCTCAGACTTCACGGTCTTTTTCTATATACCTACATTATCAAGGATGTGGCACCTTTATACTAAGGGGTGTTTGATTACCACCCCAGGGCAATCGTAATTCAAAATATATCTATTGTGGGGGAGCTGGCCACTTCCTCTGTACTTGCCCAGTGAGACCCAGTAAGTCAAAGCCTCAACCAGCTGTCTATTACCACGTCTTGAGCATTCCACAGACTTATGTTGTTCTCTTTCTCTCTTTACAGCTACCGGAAGGGGCAACCCGCCTACCGGCAATTGTTGACTCTGGAGCCTGCAGCTGCTTCCACCTTGGCCCAGCAGTTGCATGTTCCCTTCCGCACCAAGTATTACCACCTACAAGTCCACTTGGCTGACGGCTCTCTCCCTCGTTCCGGACTAATTACATAAGAAACCAACCCTATCCATGTCGTCACCGACTTTGGGCACCACGAGTTTCTTCAGCTGGACCTCATTCCATCCCCCATGTTTCCCATTATCTTGGGTCTTCTGTGGTTGCAAGTGCACCAACCCTGTGTAGACTGGCTCAAGAAAGAGGTTGATTTCACATCTCCCTACTGCTTCCAACATTGTCTCTTACCAACCACTGCCACATGTTCCACTTTGACAACTCCACCGGAAAATCTTCAACATGTTCCCTCCGTCTATTTGGAGTTCAAGGATGTCTTTGACAAACAGCAGGCTGACCGCCTTCCTCCGCACCGGTCATACGACTGCCCCATCGACCTCCTACCTGGTTCCGAGGTCCCTTTCGGTCGAATCTTTCCTTTGTCTGAAACCGAGTTAAAGGCCCTCAAGGCCTACATAGATGAAAACCTGGAAAAAAACTTCATCCGCTCATCTTCTTCTCCAGCCGGGGCAGGAATCTTTTTTGTCGAGAAGGACGGTTCCCTCAGACCTTGTATTGACTACCGGGAACTAAACAAAATAACTGTCAAAAACAGATATCCGCTGCCTCTTATTCCGGAATTATTTCAGTGCTTTCCGATCAGCCCGAATCTTTTCCAAGCTCGACCTATGGGGTGCCTACAACCTCATTCGGATCAGGGCAGGAGACGAATGGAAAACCGCTTTCAGGTCTAGATTTGGGCACTTCGAATATCTGGTAATGCCTTTTGGGCTCTGCAATGCCCCTGCCACGTTTCAGCATCTGGTCAACGACATTTTTCGCAAGCATCTGGATGATTTTTTGGTTGTGTATTTGGATGACATCCTCATCTTCTCGGCTTCAATTGAGCTGCACCGGTACCATGTCAAACAAGTCCTTGCCATACACATAGAGCACAAGCTTTACCTCAAGGCCGAGAAGTGCGAATTTGAAAAAACTTTGGTGCAATTCCTGGGGTTCATCATCTCCACCAGCGGGGTTGCCATGGATCCGCAGAAGGTCAAGGCAATCCAGGAATGGCCAGCTCTGTCAGACAAGAAAGGGGTGCAACGATTTGTCGGCTTCGCTAATTTCTACTGAAGATTCATCATCGGCTTCTCTTCTATTGTTGCCCCATCACCAAGCTTACCCATCAGGGTACCCGTTTCCATTGGTCTCAAGAGGCCCAGGAGGCCTTTATGAAGCTCAAAGCAGTGTTATCTTCTGCACCTGTTCTACGCCACCTGGACCCAGCACTGCCCTTTATTCTGGAAGTCGATGCCTCCAAGACTGCCACTGGCGCTATTTTGTCACAAAGACAAGGACTAAAGTCCCAATTACATCCAGTAGCCTATGCCTCCCGGAAACTAAGCCCTCCAAAGAGGAACTATGATGTCGGGGACAGGGAGCTATTAGCCATCAAATTCGCTCTGGAAGAATGGAGGTACCTGCACGAAGGGGCAGCCCATCCCATCATGATCTTCACTGGTCACAAAAACTTGGAGTATTTACGATCAGCAAAACGCTTAAGACCCAGGCAAGCCCGTTGGGCTCTTTTCTTCACTCGCTTCAATTTCCATATCTCCTACAGACCCGGCTCGAAGAATGGGAAGGCAGATGCTCTCTCTAGGATGTTCCCTGAGACTTCCTGTACATCCGAACCCAGCACCATCCTAACCCCTCAGAATGTTCTTCTAGTCTCCCAGGCAGACTTACTAACATCTCTCAAAGTGGTATCTAGACAATGTTTCGACCAGGAAGCCTCATCCCTGGAAACCGGGATGACTTACTTTGGTCTTGAGGCAAGATCTTTGTGCCAATGGAAGCAAGACAGTTGGTCCTGAGCACTTTTCACGACCACAAGCTGGCAGGCCATTTTGGAACACAAAAGACCACCAAGTTGATCTCCCGTTCCTTCTGGTGGCCAAAATAGAGGCAAGACTGCAAAACCTTTGTTACGTAATGTACCCGCTGTCAGCGCAATAAGGGGCCAAACACCAAGACCTGGGGACTACTCAAGCCACTACCCATTCCGGAGTGCCCGTGGGCAGAGGTCTCCATGGACTTCATTGTGGACCTGCCGCCATCTGAGGTTTTACCACTATTCTAGTCGTGGTTGACTGCCTCTCCAAGTTGGCACACTTCCGGCCCATGGTGGGTACGCCCTCCGCTGCAGATACGGCCAGAATATTTTTGGCTCCATTGAGTACCCAAGAGCATTGGGGAGTGCAGTTCACATCTAAGTTCTGGAAGGAGCTTTGCAAATCTCTGGAAATAAAAATCTGCCTCTCTTCTGCCTACCATCTTTAGAACAATGGTCAGACGGAAAGGACAAATCAGACATTGGAACATTATCTTTGCTGCTTCTGTTCAGTCTCTCAGGATGATTGGTTGTCCTTATTACCGTCTGCCGAGTTTGCCTATTATAATTCTGTTCACTCAAATACTAACCAAACTCCCTTCTGGTCCAATTTTGGCTTTCATCCCTCCTTCCTCCCAGATTCCATCACTGAGATACCTGTCCCAGCCGTCCAGGAGCATATAACCTCCATTCAACAAAATGTTCAAAAGTTCAGGAAGTCATGCAGCAAGCCCATGAAGACTACAAGAGGTTCTATGACAGGGGGAAGAAGGAGTGCCGGTTTTTAAAGTTGGAGAGAAGGTTTGGTTGTCCGCTATTAACGTTAAACTGCCAATTCCCTCACGAAAACTGGGCCTAAGGTTCATCGGCCCATTCAAGATTAAGCGGAAGATTAACACTGTGGCCTTTGAACTAGCGCTATCTGATTCTTACAGGATCCATCCTGTCTTCCATGCCTTCCTGCTTAAACCTGTTGTACCTGACTCCTTCCCCGGGAGAGAAGAACTTCCACCTCCACCAGTGGTGATAGAAGGGGAGAGGGAATTCGAAGTGGAATCCATCTTGGGCTGCAGGAAAAGAGGGAGGCAACTCCAGTATCTGATCAAATGGAAAGAGTATCCTCCGGAAGATAACTCTTGGGAACCCTCCAGGAATCTACATGCCCCACGGCTAATTCAAGCCTTTCACCAGGAAGACCCGGAATTGATGCCAGTTTGGGTGTCCGGAGTCTGGGGGGGGGCACTGTCAGGGAACCAACTTAGCTGAACGGAGAATACCGCACATGCGCGGTAGAACAGCACTGCGGCGCATGCGCGATACGGTGGCGCGCCGCACGCTGTCTCCCCAGAACCAATCAGAGGCCTGACTGGCCTATTTAAACCAGCTTCTGTCCCTTGACTGGTTGCTGGTTTGTCATCAGCTCCTGTTATGATTCCTGTTGCTGTACCTGCCTTGTTGACCCGGAAAACACATCACAAAACACATCACAAAAAAATTGCCTTGAAGACAACAGCAATAACAGAAAGTAACAAAAAAAAATATCCATAGTTGTTAGCAAGGTGGCAGCAGCATCAGTAATGGACTGATAAACATTAGCAACATAACATCAAAATTCAGGAATTTTCATTATTTGTACAATATATCAAAATGGCCAATTTCTTTAACACGTTGCTTTAGATTGTCAAATTAGCCATCTTGTAACAAGTTGTTTCAAGCTACCAGCAGAGTCATAAGCCATAATCCACTGGAAAGCTTTGTGAGCTGGTTTGGTAATTTACCTTTGCAGTCCAGATAGTCCTCTTTGCCTGGTTTTGAATTTCTATAGATAGGTGCAATTTTTTTTATAAAAAAATGTTATCATCAATTCAAACTGTGCAAGTAGTTTGCAGAAATGATCTAAAATCATCTTCAGATTATACTTGTCATATACATCCACAGTGAGATCACAGTGCACATAATGTATATAATATATCTATCGCCTAAAATATCCCACGTGTCCTGATCAATTTCTGACCAGTGCTAAGAAGCAGATGGAGAATAATGAGGAGGAAACACTGGTATGTCCTGTACTGCATCTTTCTCTGTCAAAGTATCCCTTAGGCATGTTATTACAGTCACTGTGCATGCCAAATAACCAGCGGTGGTTTTCAGCCTTAATATGTGAGTTTTTTTATATGCAGCTTTTTTTCCTGTGCATGCTGTGTATGTATCCTGCTGCCAGTATGGCTGAAGTGCAAAGGAGACTAAAGATTCTGTGGGAGAACCTGCAAAGAGTGGAAATTAGTTTGGTAATAGAAAGGCTATCAGAGTGGGAAAACCACATTGGGGATAAGGAGGATAATGAAACCATAGGGAATAAATGTGAAGAAGGTTTCTCCAACTCTCTACCTTTCCCTATTCAATCCAATTGCTAATAGTAGTAGCCATTATACATTTGCCCTCCTCAGTACTTATCATCCCATTCAATGTAGAACACAATGGCCCAAAATGATGGCCCAGAGGGTACAGCAATGCAAAATTGGAAAGCAGCTGGACAGTTTAAATCAGAGATAATAGACCTAACTATTGTATCCCTAACTTTTATTTTATTTATGGTGATGTGAGGGTTCAGGGAATATAAGTGATATAGAGTGAGGTGATTTAGGTTCCTTTTTTTCCTTTCAAAAGATGCAGTTGCATTTGGCAAAAAAATCATAACTACCTCCCACCCACCATATATACAAATGACAGTGGGCAGGATCACCTCTTGTTCTGGGCCAACATCATATGACATCCTCCAGTCTCGCTGCAATTGGTTTTCCGCTGGGGCGTGCAGTGCGGCAATCGCGGCTGTGCTTTGTCCCTGGGACATGGCATGACCCTGATCTCAGCAAAGAGTCATGGCTGTGTCTCTTTACCCATGTGATCAACTGTGTCCAATCACAGATGATCACATGTACAGAAGGAGATTCCCTTTATCGGCTCTCCGTGCCTCACACTGACAGAGTGTGTGGCGAGGAGAGCCTATTAGTGGCATCTTCTCACAGGGGAGACCTATATAGGTAATCAGGGCACTGATCATTGGTGCCCTGATTACAGTGCAACCACAACAGTGCCCATCAGTGATGTCACTCTGTGCCCATCTGTGATGCCAACTTGTACCCATCAGTGACACCAGTCTGTGCCCATCAGTGATGCCAATTTGTGCCCATTGGTGAGGCAAATCTGTGCCAATCAGTGATGTCAATCAGTGATGCCTTTCAGTGCCTGCCCATTAGTGCTGCCCCTCAGTGCCGCAGATCCATGCCAACCTAATATTGCCTATATGTGTTTTCCATCAGTTTCCAAAAGTGCCACCTATCAGTGCCCACCAGTGCCACCTATCAGTGCTGCATATCAGTGCTGCCTATCAGTGTCCATCAGTGCTGCATATTAGTGCCTCCTCATTAGTGCCACCCCGTGGGTGCAGACTATCAGTGCCCATCAGTGCAGCCTCATCAGTGTACATCATTGGAGGAGAACAATTACTTGTTTACAAAATTTTCTGACAGAAAATAAGAAAAACATATTTTTTCACATTTTTCAGGCTTTTTAAATTTATTTTTAGAAGTGGAACCAGAAGTGATTACGGTAAATACAACCAAAAGTAAGCTCTATTTGTGGGAAGAAAACAATAAAAAAAAATCATTTGGGTGCAGTGTTGCAGGACTGCACAATTGTCATTCAAAGTGTGACAGCGTTCAAAGCTGAAAATTGGCATGGTCAGGAAGGAGGTGAAAATGCTCAGTATTGAGGTGGTTAATAAACAGTAGCACTTTAAACACCCCAAATAAAACTCAAGATCCTATTAAAATAAAATAAAACAAACCCACAAAAGTAATAGTTCAGGTGCGATTCAGGTGCAAATTTGACACTAAAATCGCACCTGAACCGGACTGAAAAACGCACTGGACCCTTTTTAATTTACACTGCAACCGCCACGCATATATGTCAACTGGCTCCATTAAAAGGCGGTCTGGTTCACATGTTATGCGAATCAGATGCAGTTCAAAATGTGTCCGATTCACGTATATATGTGAATCCAAACCTTAATGAAAAAGGCTTACTGAAAGGAAAAAAAAAACACTTTGGATGGGGCAGCTACTAAAAGGGACAATTTAATTACAAAGTAAAATGCAAGAAAAAAAATAATGACACAAAAAAATACATCAAATGGTTTCACTGCCGCAAAAGCTAACAAAACAAATTCATTATTTGTTTTGCGCTATGCATTATCTCCATACTCAAGAGATGTAGTAGAAAGTGCATGCTGTGTGCGAGAAAAATATCTTATTAATTAACAACTTTGTGTAAAATAATAATTTTCATTTTACAAGAATTTGTGGCACAAAAATTAGAACTACAAAACTTTCACCATGACTCTAAGGCCCCTTTCACACAGATGGACCAATCAGATCCCCCTGTCAGTTTCTCAGGTGGACCCGATCGGCCATCCATTGATCTCTATTTAAAGGTGGATGTCAATGGACATTTGTCCGTTGACACCTGCTTACATCTGATCCGATCCTGTCTGCTAAAGAACAGGCAATGATGATTGGGCTTTTGGAGGAGATCTGACTATGGCTCTGGGATCCACCCTGGCAGACATGCGAGGTCTACCCAGGTGTAAGGAGTGCTTCATCTACAAGAAAGGGCTGCAAGTTGTGTGCATAGAGTTTTTGAGAAGGTTGTATGTAGACACAGGCAAAATGGCTTAAAGGATGAGGCCAGAAAAGCAGTGCTGCATGTGTAAGCCAGGAGGCCGAATGTTGATAAACCCCTGTGAGGAAAAGCCATTGATTTTGTTTTATTGAACTTTATTTTAATAACATTTACAAGCAAAACCCTCAAAAAGAAGAAAAGTGAGTTACTGTGTCCTTAAAGCTCTACCAGGGTTGCAGTTTATACCACTGACTATCAATGTAACGTTTTGGGTGTCGTAGAAACTACTGTTGGGAGGGGCCATTGACCATTTTGTGAAGTTTTATCCAATTTGAAATTAGGCTGTAGCATAGCAATGCCACTTAGCTTTATTATAATTGATATTTTGGCACTTCCTGTTTCTCCTCAGTAAGCTTTCCGCCATCATCTGAGTGGTGGAAAGTCATTTAGAACAGCTTACTGAACACCTTACTGAGGAGCAACAGGAAGTGAGAAATTCAGACAAACAAAACAAAGAAAAAAAACATTTAGAAGGAGGAAAATTGAAGGAAAAGGTAAGTGAACCAACAATGCACTAGCTTAAAGTGATCTATTTAAAAAAATAAAAACAAACCTTTACAACCCCTTTAATTTTTAACAGGAGTCCAACAGGATAGTCACTGTTTCTTGCATAACTAATAGATCACTAGATCTGCAGATTAGACCACTTGTCCAAAATGGCCCATTTTGCAAAACTGGTGCTTTTAATCGCCCTTAGGTAGCATCCACCACCCAAAACAACTGTAATTATTAATTATATTAAGTTATTTCTGATTAATAGGTTAATAACCTAGGCATCCATCTCACCAGCACAATAGATTCACTATTCCACGCTAACTACACCACACTACTAAAATCTATTTCTGATGACCTCAGCAAATGGACCCCAAAATTGTTCTCTTGGTTTGGCAGAGCCTCGATCTTAAAAATGACTGTCCTCCCCAGACTTCTCTACATATTTAACGCCCTCCCGGTCCGTGTCCCAGATACCTTCTTTACTAAACTAAGTAGGATACAGAGGCATTTCCTGTGGGCAGACAAGAATCCCAGAATCAATTTCAGAATGCTTACCTTACCCAAAAATGAAGGGGGGGTGGGACTTCCGGATTATAAAAAATACCATCAGGCATCCCATATTAACAGAATCATTGACTGGCACTGCCACTCTAAGGAAAAAGATTGGGTTCGGTTAGAACAGCAGTTAGCCCCTCACCAAACCAAGTTTTATCCTTGGACATTACACTCAAAGAACACTAGGGTAATAGAACACCCCTTAATAGCTAATACTCTTATGGTATGGCACAAACTGGCAGAAAAACATGGCCTCGCCTCAATACCCGGCCCTCTTACTCCAATTTTTAATAACCCAGACTTCCTTCCAGGCCTCAACAGAAAAGAAACACCTAACCTTCTAGCCACGCAATGTTTTAGCGGTCATATAGTCAAAACATTTGAAACCCTACTAAAAGAACGGACTGACCCACTCCCTGGCTTCTGGTTCTACCTTCAACTAAGAGATTTCCTGGTCAATACCAAATATCGCACCTCTTTCCTTCGCCCACTCACGACTCTTGAAAAAGTTTGCATTAAAGGATCTCAGGTGCCGCATACTACCTCCTTAGCTTATTCATGGCTAGTTAAGCCACCATCCACTGAAATCAGTAAACATAAATTGAAATGGGAAGGTGATTTAGGCATACTGATAGAAGATGCACACTGGGAAAGGGCATGCATTATGGCACATAAATGCTCTTTAAGCACTAAATATCAAGAGATCTCATATAAGATCCTCACCCAATGGTACATCACCCCACAGAAAGCTAAAAAGTGGTTCCATACAACCTCTGATATATGCTGGCGTTGCGAAAGAGATGTGGGTACCTTCCTGCACATTTGGTGGGAATGCCCACTAATTCTTGATTATTGGAAGGAGGTGATTGAGTGGATTAAGCACATTACGGAAACGCCCATAACACTGGACGCTGCCGCATGCCTGCTCCACATTAATAATCTCCCAATCAGCAAGTATAAGAAAACTCTCACCAGGCACTTGCTGAACGCCGCTAAAACACTTATACCCTTACATTGGAAATCCAAACGTACACCGAAGGTCAGCGACTGGCTAGACAGAGTTATGTACATTTTTAAAATGGAAGAAATATTGGCTATGAAAAAAGAAAACAGTGACAGTGTTAATGCCCTTTGGCAACCATGGCTTGTGTTTACATTATCTACTGAATTTCAGGTACTATATATATAGAGATCTTTTGCTTTTTAGTCCCTCTCTACACTGTCTACTGCATATTACCGCTGTATACCCAATCTGTTGTTGTTACTTGCAGAGATGAATGGTTCTTACCACATATGACTCATTCTCCCTTCCTTTGCCACCATTTCCCTCCTACCTTCATCCCCCAGCTCCTCCCCTTCCCCTCCTACCCCTCTCTTCCCCTCTATTCCCTTTTCCACATTTACTAAATTAAGTTACCTGATTCCAGGTCACGCCTTCATGTATGTAACCCCAACATACGATACTGAATATATTACTCTGTGACATTGACACTATCTTGTATTTTCTTTTTTTTTGTATAAGACCTTTGCAAACAATGTAAAAGAAATGTCATTTGTATACTATGTTTAACCAGTTCCCGACCACCGCATGTACATATACGTCCACAATATGGCACGTACAGGCACATGGGCGTATAGGTACGTCCCCGCCTTACCTCGGTTCGGGGGTCCGATCGGGACCCCCTCCGGTACATGCGGCGGCCGGGAACGGTGTACGGGAGGTCCGGGAGGAGGGGGCGGCTATTGGTTTCCAGCCGTCCCCTCTCGATCTCCCTCAGCGAATGAGAATGCAGCAGAGCCCTCCCTGCCTGTGTAACTGTAAACACAGGCAGGGAGGAAGTGACGTTTTCTCCCCTCTGGCGGTCTTTTCGTTTGATTCCAGAGGAGAGAAGACGTCAGTACTGTGAGTTGCACCAACAGCACACTGACACAGCACACATAGGCACATAACCCCCCCCGATCACCCCCCCAGCACCCCCAGATCACCCCCTGTCACAGTGTCACTGATTGCAGTGATCATTTATTTTCTGATCACTGCTTTTAGTGTCAGTGTGACAGAAAAAAGTGTCAGGGCAGTTAGGTTTAGGCCCCTTTAGGTCCAGGGTAGCCCCCTACCCCCCCCCCAATAAAGGTTTAACCCCTGATTGCCCCTAAAGTTAACCCTTTCACCCCTATTGCCAGTGTCACTAAGCGATCGGTTTCTGATCGCTGCATTAGTGTCACTGTTGCCGCTAGGCAGTTAGTTTTTTTTGAGGTTCGCCGCCAGGTTTATATAGCGTTAGGTACCCCCATAAATAAAGGTTTTAACCCCTGATTGCCCCTAGAGTTAACCCTTTCACCCCTATTGCCAGTGTCACTAAGCGATCGGTTTCTGATCGCTGTATTAGTGTCACTGTTGCCGCTAGGCAGTTAGTTTTTTTTGAGGTTCGCCGCCAGGTTTATATAGCGTTAGGTACCCCCATAAATAAAGGTTTTAACCCCTGATTGCCCCTAGAGTTAACCCTTTCACCCCTATTGCCAGTGTCACTAAGCGATCGGTTTCTGATCGCTGTATTAGTGTCACTGTTGCCGCTAGGCAGTTAGTTTTTTTTGAGGTTCGCCGCCAGGTTTATATAGCGTTAGGTACCCCCATAAATAAAGGTTTTAACCCCTGATTGCCCCTAGAGTTAACCCTTTCACCACTGATCACTGTATAAGTGTCACTGGTGACGTGGTTAGCCAGTTAGTTATTTAGTTATTTTAGGTTCGCCACCAGGTTTTTAGAAAGCGTTAGGTACCCCCATATATTACCGAATAAAGGTTTTAACCCCCTGATTGCCCCCTAGTTAACCCTTTCACCAGTGATCACCGTATAAGTGTTACGGTTGACGCTGGTTGGTTAGTTTGCTGTTTATAGCATCAGAGCACCCGCCGTATATAACCCAATAGGTTTAACCCCCTGATCACCCGGCGGGTGATATAAATTTAATTTTAGCGCCAGTCAGGGTCTGCGTCACCCCAGGCAGCGTTAGGTTAGAGCCAGTACCGCTTACACCCACTCGCTAAGCATACACCCCCCTTAGTGGTATAGGATCTGAACGGATCGATACCTGATCTGATCAGATCTATACTAGCGTACCCAGCAGTTTAGGGTACCCAAAAACGCATTGTTAGCGGAATCAGCCCAGATACCCGCTAGCACCTGCGTTTTCCCCCTCTGCCCAGCCCAACCCACCCAAGTGCAGTATCGATCGATCACTGTCACTTACAAAACACAAGACACATAACTGCAGCGTTCGCAGAGACAGGCCTGATCCCTGCGATCGCTTACAGTTTTTTTTGAAGCGTTTTCTACATTTGCTTTTCTATAGTCAGGTGCTTTTTTTACCTGTGAATCCTTACCATTGTACCACTAAATTTAGAGTCCAAAATGGCAAACCGAAGGTACAATGATAAGCAGGCCTTTGAGTTCATGTGCATGTCAGATAGTGAAGAGGAGGAGGTCACGCATCTGACAGATTCTGGCTCAGAATATGAACCCATTTACGACAGCGGCTCCATGTCAGATAGCTCGCACGACGAAGTTGAGGTCCCTGCTAAGGCCAGGCGTACCCGATCCCATTCTGATGTTGTTGAGCAGCAAGAACCGCAGGACCCTTGTATGGAGCAGAGATCCAGTACTAGCGCCGCTATTCCTTCTGGTGAATTGGCAAGCACCAGCGGCCTAGTACACCCTGGTCGTTTATCCAGCACTGCAGTAACACTTGGTGACGTGGCGAGTCCCATAAGTGCAGTTGAAGCTGGCGATGTGGCAAGCACAAGTAGTGTCCCGCTGCCACCAAGAAAAAGACAGAGACAGGCCCGTCGTGCCCATAGTGCCCTTCCTGTAGAATTTGCCTATCCTGATTGGGTCCCCACCACTTCTACAGCACCTGTACTTCCCCCATTCACTGGCCAACCCGGTATTCAGGTGGATACAGCGAACTTTATGTCACTTGATTTTTATTCGCTGTATTTCACGGAAGATCTCTATAGATCTATTGTGGACCAGACCAATTTATATGCTGGTACTTACATCGCCGCTAACCCCCAGTCTCGCCTTGCCAAAGAATGGAAACCTCTCGAGGTTTCCGAATTTAAGACCTTTCTGGGCCTTACCCTCAACATGGGCATACACAAATTTCCGTCATTGCGGATGTATTGGTCCACACATCCCATTGACCATATGTACATTTTCTCTGCTCACATGGCCAGGAGACGATACGAGGCGATCCTGCGGTTCCTGCATTTCAGTGACAATGCACTTTGTCGTCCACGTGGAGACCCTGAATTTGACCGGCTCTACAAAATTCGGCCCCTCGTAAACCATTTCAACGAACGTTTTGCAGCCTTGTTTAATCCCCAGCAGGTTGTATGCGTTGATGAGTCCCTGATTAAATTTGCTGGCCGCTTGTCTTTCAAACAGTACCTTCCCAGCAAGCGTGCCAGATACGGGGTCAAGCTCTATAAGCTCTGTGACAGGGCCACAGGCTACACATGGAGCTTTAGGGTTTACGAGGGAAAAGATAGTCAGGTAGAGCCGGAAGGATGCCCAGATTACATGGGGAGCGCTGGCAAGATTGTTTGGGACTTGGTGTCACCCTTATTCGGAAAGGGGTACCATTTGTATGTGGACAATTTTTACAGCAGCGTGCCACTTTTTAGCCACTTATTTGATCAACAGATTGGAGCATGTGGCACCGTGCGACCTAATCGCCGGGGCTTCCCCCAGCGGCTTGTAGATGCCCGTGTTAGGCCGGGGGCGAGAGCCTGCTGCAGATGTAAAAATTTGCTCGCTGTGAAGTGGCGGGACAATAGGAATGTTTTCGTTCTTACCACCCTTCACGCAGACACGACAGTCCAAATTCGTACGGCGACTGGTGTTGTGGAGAAACCCCTCTGTGTCCACGAATATAACCTTAATATGGGAGGGGTGGACCTCAACGACCAGTTGATGGCGCCGTATCATATTGCCCGTAAGACGAGACGCTGGTACAAAAAAGTGTCTCTACATTTATTTCAATTGGCTCTACTGAATGCTCATGTCTTATACAGAGCTTCAGGACGGAATGAATCCTTCCTTCAATTCCAGAGGGATATCATCACAGAACTCCTGTATCCAGGCGGTATTGTACCTCACCATCTCCTACCAAATGCAGTAAGCCGACTGCATGAGAGGCATTTTTCTTATGTCCTCCCGAGTACCCCTACCCAACGAGCCCCCCAAAGAAAATGTCGTGTCTGTACCAAGCGCGGATTTAGGCGTGACACCCGTTATTTTTGTCCCAAATGTCCTGGCAATCCTGGTCTTTGTATTGGTGAATGTTTTGAACGCTTCCACACACACGTTAATTATTAGTGTAGGGTGAAACATTTCACAGGCTAGGCACACTCACACAGGGTCTCCCAAGATGCCATCGCATTTTGAGAGACCCAAACCTGGAACCGAAAAGTTGAAGTTACAGTTCACAGTTACAAAAAAAAGTGTTAAAAAAAAAAAAAAAAAGTAAAAAATAAAAACACACAAAAAAATATAAAATAAAAAAACCAAAAATAGTTGTCGTTTTATTGTTCTCTCCCTCTCTATTCTCTCTCTATTGTTCTGCTCTTTTTTACTGTATTCTATTCTGCAAAGTTTTATTGTTGTTATGTTTTTTCATGCTTGCTTTTCAGGTATGTAATTTATTTTACTGTTTTCAGGTACGCCATTCAGCTGTTGCGCGGACTTATTTATCTTGACAGCAACAGCGTTTGCTCCCACGATATATAAAGCCGCGACTCCAGTGCTGTAGGAGGTGATTTCACCACCACAGTTAAAAAAAAGAGCATATATGCCGAAGCATGCGGGCAGCAGGGGCGGAGGAGCGATTTTGCTCCTAATGCCGCGTACATACGGTTGACATTCCTACGGAGGCTTTCCCGTGGAAAAGTCTGACCATGTGTACACGGCATAGAAAAGTCCGACCGTGTGTACGCGGCATAGAAAAGTCCGACCGTACGCGGCATAACTTTTTTGCGGGAGGATGCCCCCATGCTTTGGCATATATATATATTTTAGGCACAGGTTGCGTTAAAAAATGTTTTATTTTTTACTATGTTTTTTTATAGGTATTTGCTTTGCAGGTATGGTATGATCTTACTGTTATACTGGAATGTTACTTTGTTTTAATGTTAACCATCATTTGCTTAGCAGGTACGCCATTCAGTTGCAGTGCGGATTTATTTAGCGTGACAGCAACAGCGTTTGCTCCCACGATATATAAAGCCGCGACTCCAATGCTGTAGGAGGTGATTTCACCACTACAGTTCAAAAAAGAGCATATATGCCGGAGCATGGGGGCATTAGGGGCGGAGGAGCGATTTTGCTCCTAATGCCGCGTACATACGGTTGACATTCCTACGGAGGCTTTCCTGTGGAAAAGTCTGACCATGTGTACACGGCATAGAAAAGTCCGACCGTGTGTACGCGGCATAGAAAAGTCCGACCGTACGCGGCATAACTTTTTTGCGGGAGGATGCCCCCATGCTTCGGCATATATAAATGGTGCATGTATGCCCATCATTAGAAGTGGGTGGATGAAGGGAGGTATTCTAATGGTGGGCATACCCACCGATCAATCTTTTTTTTGTTCAGCCAACAGACTGCATGAAAAAAAAAAAGATTACAATACATGTCCAACAAGAACCATCAACGTACTGGTATGTTGCAGGACTTTGAATGGTTATACCAGAATGATGCCTGCGGGTTTAGGCATCATCTTGGTATCATTCTTTTCAGCCAGCGGTCGGCTTTCATGTAAAAGCAGTCCTAGCGGCTAATTAGCCTCTAGACTGCTTTTACATTCAGTGGGAGGGAATGTCCCCCCCCCCAGATATAAACGGCGCCATTGAGAATATGGGAAAGCATTTTATCACACCGATCTTGGTGTGGTCAGATGCTTTGAGGGCAGAGGAAAGATCTAGGGTCTAATAGACCCCATTTAAAAAAAAAAAAGAGTACCTGTCACTAACTATTGCTATCATAAGGGATATTTACATTCCCTGAGATAACAATAAAAATGGTAAAAAAATAAATAAATGGAAGGAACAGTTAACAAATAAAATAAAAAAAGCGAAATAAATATATAAAAAAATAAAAAAATAAAAAAAAGCATCCCTGTCCCCCCCTGCTCTTGCGCAAAGACGAACGCAAGCGTCGGTCTGGAGTCATATGTAAACAGCAATTGCACCATGCATGTGAGGTATCACCGCGAAGGGCAGATCGAGGGCAGTCATTTTAGCAGTAGACCTACTCTGTAAATCTAATGTGGTAACCTGTAAAGGCTTTTAAAGGCTTTTAAAAATGTATGTAGTTTGTCGCCACTGCGCGTTTGTGCGCAATTTTAAAGTATGTCGTGTTTGGTATCCATGTACTCGGCCTAAGATCATAATTTTTATTTCATCAATAATTTGGGCAATATAGTGTGTTTTAGTGCTTTAAAATAAAAAAAAGTGTATTTTTTCCCCAAAAAATGCGTTTGAAAAAACGCTGCGCAAATACTGTGTGGAAATTTTTTTTGCAACACCTACCATTTTAATCTGTAGGGCCTTTGCTTTAAAAAAATATATAATGTTTGGGGGTTCAACTTTACTTTCTTGCAAAAAAATAATATGTTTTTATGTAAACAAACAGTGTCAGAAAGGGCTTTTTCTTCAAGTGGTTAGAAGAGTGGGTGATGTGTGACATAAGCTTCTAATTGTTGTGCATAAAATGCCAGGACAATTGAAAACCCCCCCAAATGACCCCATTTTGGAAAGTAGACACCCCAAGCTATTTGCTGAGAGGCATCTTAAGTCCATGGAATATTTTAGATTTTGACCCAAGTTGCGGGAAATATAAATATATATATATATATATATTTTTTTTTGCGCAAAGTTGTCACTAAATGATATATTGCTCAAACATGCCATGGGCATATGTGGAATTACACCCCAAAATGCATTCTGCTGCTTCTCCTGAGTACGGGGATACCACATGTGTGAGACTTTTTGGGAGCCTAGCCGCGTACGGGACCCCAAAAACCAATCACCGCCTTCAGGCTTTCTAAGGGTGTAAATTTTTGATTTCACTCCTCACTACCTATCACAGTTTCGAAGGCCATAAAATGCCAAAATAGCACAAAAAAAACCCAAATGACCCCATTTTGGAAAGAAGACACCCCAAGGAAACTGCTGAGAGGCATGTTGAGTCCATTGATTTTTTTTTTTTTTGTCCAAAGTGATTGAATAATGAGAAAAAAAAAAAAAAAGAAAAATGTGTCACTAAATGATATATTGCTCACACATGCCATGGTTATATGTGGAGTTGCACCCTAAAATACATTCTGCTGCTTCTCCTGAGTACGGGGATACCACATGTTTGGGACTTTTTGGGAGCCTAGCCGCGTACGGGACCCCGAAAACCAAGCACCGCCTTCAGCATTTCTAAGGGCGCAAATTTTTGATTTCACTCCTCACTACCTATCACAGTTTCGAAGGCCATAAAATGCCAAAATAGCACAAAAAAACCCCAAATGACCCCATTTTGGAAAGTAGACACCCCAAGCTATTTGCTGAGAGGCATGTTGAGTCCATGGAATATTTAATTTTTTTGCCCCAAGTGATTGAATCATGACCAAAAAAAATTAAAATAAAAAAATGTACAAAACATTGTCACTAAATGATATATTTCTCACACATGCCATGGTTATATGTGGAATTGCACCCCAAAATACATTCTGCTACTTCTCCTGAGTACGGGGATACCACATGTGTGGGACTTTTTGGGAGCCTAGCCGCGTATGAGACCCCGAAAACCAAGCACCGCCTTCAAGATTTCTAAGGACATAAATTTTTGATTTCACTCACACAAATCTTGAAGGCAGTGCTTGGTTTTCGGGGCCCCGTACGCGGCTAGGCTCCCAAAAAGTCCCACACATGTGGTATCCCCGTACTCAGGAGAAGCAGCAGAATGTATTTTGGGGTGCAATTCCACATATAACCGTGGCATGTGTGAGAAATATATCATTTAGTGACAACGTTTTGTATTTTTTTTTTTTTGGTCATTATTCAGTGACTTGGGGCAAAAAAATTAAATATTCCATGGACTCAACATGCCTCTCAGCAAATAGCTTGGGGTGTCTACTTTCCAAAATGGGGTCATTTGGGGGGGTTTTGTGCTGTTTTGGCATTTTATTGCCTTCGAAACTGTGATAGGTAGTGAGGAGTGAAATCAAAAATTTATGCCCTTAGAAATCCTGAAGGCGGTGATTGGTTTTCGGGGTCCCGTACGCGGCTAGGCTCCCAAAAAGTCCCACACATGTGGTATCCCCGTACTCAGGAGAAGCAGCAGAATGTATTTTGGGGTGCAATTCCACATATAACCGTGGCATGTGTGAGAAATATATCATTTAGTGACAACGTTTTGTATTTTTTTTTTTTTGGTCATTATTCAGTGACTTGGGGCAAAAAAATTAAATATTCCATGGACTCAACATGCCTCTCAGCAAATAGCTTGGGGTGTCTACTTTCCAAAATGGGGTCATTTGGGGGGGTTTTGTGCTGTTTTGGCATTTTATTGCCTTCGAAACTGTGATAGGTAGTGAGGAGTGAAATCAAAAATTTATGCCCTTAGAAATCCTGAAGGCGGTGATTGGTTTTCGGGGTCCCGTACGCGGCTAGGCTCCCAAAAAGTCCCACACATGTGGTATCCCCGTACTCAGGAGAAGCAGCAGAATGTATTTTGGGGTGCAATTCCACATATGCCCATGGCATATGTGAGAAATATATCATTTAGTGACAACGTTTTGTAAAAAATTTTTTTTTTTTTTTTTTGGTCATTATTCAATCACTTGGGGCCATAAAATTAAATATTCCATGGACTCAACATGCCTCTCAGCAAATAGCTTGGGGTGTCTTCTTTCCAAAATGGGGTCATTTGGGGGGGTTGTGTGACATCTTGGCATTTTATGGCCTTCAAAACTGTGATAGGTAGTGATAGGTAGTGAGGAGTGAAATCAAAAATGTATGCCCTTAGAAATCTTGAAGGCGGTGCTTTGTTTTCGGGGCCCCGTACGTGGCTAGGCTCACAAAAAGTCCCACATATGTGGTATCCCCGTACTCGGGAGAAGCAGCAGAATGTCTTTTGGGGTGCAATTCCACATATAACTATGGCATGTGTGAGCAATATATCATTTAGTGACAACTTTGTGCAAAAAAAAATCAGTTTGTCATATTCCCGCAACTTGTGTCAAAATATAAAATATTCCATGGACTCGACATGCCTCTCAGCAAATAGCTTAGGGTGTCTACTTTCCAAAATGGGGTCATTTGGTTTTTTTTTTTGCTATTTTGGCATTTTATGGCCTTCGAAACCTTGATAGGTAGTGAGGAGTGAAATCAAAAATGTGTGCCCTTAGAAATGCTGAAGGCGGTGCTTGGGTTTTGGGGCCCCGTATGCGGCTAGGCTCCCAAAAAGTCCCACACATGTGGTATCCCCGTACTCAGGAGAAGCAGCAGAATGTATTTTGGGGTGCAATTCCACATATAACCATGGCATGTGTGAGAAATATATCATTTAGTGACAACTTTTTGTAAACATTTTTTTTTTTTTTTTTTTTTCGTCATTATTCAATCACTTGGGACAAAAAAATTAAATATTCAATGGACTCAACATGCCTCTCAGCAGTTTCCTTGGGGTGTCTACTTTCCAAAATGGGGTCATTTGGGGGGGTTTTGTACTGCCTTGCCATTTTAGCACCTCAAGAAATGAGATAGGCAGTCATAAAATAAAAGCTGTGTAAATTCCAGAAAATGTACCCTAGTTTGTAGACGCTATAACTTTTGCGAAAACCAATAAATATACGCTTATTGCGATTTCTTTTACTAAAGACATGTGGCTGAATACATTTTGGCCTAAATGTTTGACTAAAATTTAGTTTATTCGATTTTTTTTACTTTTTGTTATAAGAAAAATCATTTTTTTTCAAAATTTACGGTCTTTTTGCGTTTATATCGCAAAAAATAAAAATCGCAGAGGCGATCAAATACCATCAAAATAAAGCTCTATTTGTGGGAAGAAAAGGACGCAAGTTTCGTTTCGGTACAACATTGCATGACCGCGCAATTACCAGTTAAAGCAGCGCATTGCCAAATTGTAAAAACACCTCTGGTCTTTAGACAGCGTATTGGTCCGGAGCTTAAGTGGTTAATCTTTCAATAAATATCTTGATTGAGAAAAAAAAAAAAAATAACCTAAAAAAAAACATTTGATTTTGCTTATGCCTTTAACTTTATATGCATGTTTGGTTGGTAGCGTATATAATTTATAAATGTAGCTACACATAACACTTGCCATGTGATTTTTTTTTCTTTATGGAGAACCAGTACCAGTGTTTGTTTCTATTAGATAATTAGGTACATTGGCATAGGAAGAAAAGCAATGTGTTTAACAAAAAAAAAAAAACACAGAATGCAGTAACTCAAAGTATGATAGGTTGGAATCATACTTTATTGGACTGGATAGAGTAACCTATAAAGCTTATCTTATATTTTCTACACTCTACTGTTTGCACTGCTAGTAAATTGATCCAGAGATATTTATATCAATGCATACAATAGTCTTTCAATGGTTAATGGTGTTAAATGAAATTGAAAATTATAGCCTTGGCACAGCAATCAATCAAAACAATAATGGCAAATGATGTTAATAAGCACTGTGTATTTTGTAATAACTGTAGGATCTGACTCCAGCTGGATGTCATGTACAAGGTATCCAGTTCTGCATACTGAGAATCTTCTTCAAGCAAATGACTAGTACTCCAGCTGGGATTGTGATACAATATATCAATTACTGTCCCAGCTTGAAGAAGATGTTCTCAGTCAGTCTGTGTTAGACACAGAGCATTTGGTGTCTTCTATCATATGACATGGGCAAG
Source organism: Rana temporaria (assembly GCF_905171775.1). Classification (NCBI taxonomy): domain Eukaryota; kingdom Metazoa; phylum Chordata; class Amphibia; order Anura; family Ranidae; genus Rana; species Rana temporaria. The sequence goes on from NC_053490.1 coordinate 322,369,757, forward strand.
GAGATCAAAGTGCCCTGGTCAGACCAAAGGAGTATCCCTACTTAACAGACACAGAAACAAATTACAGAAGGCATCAGCTCTTCAAGTTACTTATAACTGCAAATGCCATTTTATTTGCAAGTTATGATGCAAATAATGAAGTTTTGCCTTTAGAGTCCCAAGTTCTATTCGATGTTCAAAGTCAGTGAATGGACTGTCCACCTTAAAAAAAAAAAATCTAAGGCCGGGTACTAACGAGCAAACATGTACGATGAAACCGGTCCGTCGGACCGTTTTCACCGTACATGTCTGCCAGAGGGCTTCTGTACGATGGCTGTACTAACCATCGTACAGAAGTCCGCGCATAAACAATACGCGGGGCGTGTCCGCGTCGTCGCCGCGATGATGACGCGGCGACGTGGGCGGGCCTGCCATGCGAGGGACGGCGGGCGTCGGACATGTACGGTAGGTCTGTACTGACGACGTACATGTCCGAGCGGGCAGGATTCCAGCGGACGGTTTTAAAACACGTCCAGGAATATTTGTCTGCTGGGAAAAGGCCCGGCGGGCAAATGTTTGCTGGAATTCGGCCCGCTCGCGCCTACACACGTCCAAACATGTATGCTGAAACTGGTCCGCGGACCAGTTTCAGCATACATGTTTGGTCGTGTGTACGGGGGCCTTAAAGTGATATTATAATTCTTGGCATATAAAATGTTTAATGCATAGTATACAAGGGCTTTAGCTCAGTGTTGCTTTGATTTTGATCTTGTATTAATCTATACAATACTGTTGCAAAGTTATAAATGTGGCAAAGTGTACTGTAATACAAATAGAAAAATGGCAAGGGTAAGTTAAATTCACCATTTAAAGACCTGATTATAGCAAATTAAAGCGTGATTTTAGTGGTCTTTGTCATTTTTTGTGTGTGTGTGTGTGTGTGTGTGTGTATTTGATAGATACTTGTATACTGTAACTTTGATATGTAAAGCATTTTTCTTTCTATGAAAAAATGGAAAATAATGAGGTGAATGTGAGATTGTTTTTTCCATAAGAGCAGGAGTTTTTTTAACCTTAATTTAAATCCCATTCCATGCTTTAAAACCTACCAATACCAGCGTAAGTTTATCTTCTCCATTCACTCTATTACATTTTGACAAAATGTCTTGATTTCCTGAATTCTGGAAATGCAAACTTTTAATGTCCCTTATCCCTTCTTATCTAACAACTGTAATTAGACATAGGTTTGTATTTAGACATTTATGCCCTGTACACACGATCGTTTCATCCAATGAAAACTAACCGATGGATTTTTTCATCAGATATCCGATGAAGCTGACTTTCATCAGTCTTGCCCAGGGCCGTCTTTACCATAGGGCAAACAGGGGAATCTGCCCAGGGCCCTGTCACTGTTGGGGGCCCAAAGCATAGCCGCCTGTTAAGCCCCTGTGCTGCCCACAAATCAGGCTGAAAATCATCAGCGGCATGCAGCCAGTGCCAGTACTGCTTCCCTTCCCAGTGTTTTAAAATGTACAACACCCCTGGCTTCCCATTAGACGTGCACTTCTCCCTTCCTGCCACTGGGTGCTGCTTGTATATACAAGTGAATTAGAATGTGATTTTATAACATTCCCAGTTTGCTGTTCCCGAGGCTGACTTCTTCATGTCCTGCTCCTCAAGGTATGTCACTGTTTGCTAATCTATATTGTAAATAGAAGTTTTCTGTACAGTCTATTTTACACATGGCATGGCATGGGGGTCACAGCACTGTCTGTCCATTCTGCTTTAGCACCATGGGACCCCATGCCATGCCATGTGTAAAATAGAGGAACTCTTTAAATCACAGACCAGACCTGCAGTCCAGGCTGAGTAAGGCCTCAGAGCACATGGCATTACTGTCTGTATTTAACTGCGTGATGGGCTTATTTTGGGCCTGGCTGGTTCACATGTATGTGTTTTGGCGGCCCACATTTGCGCAGGCACAGCAGCCCATTCATTTGAATGGGCCGCCATGCCTGCATTTCCTGCAAAGAAAAGCGCATGCCTCATGTAATAGGCTGTGCACACGGCACACCTATGCCCATCAAGCACTGAAATACAGCACTGTCTGTCCATTCTGCTGTCTGCTGTGACTTATCTGCACTGTCAAACTTGCTGCATTTTTAGACGTTTAGGTCACGCTTTTAAAAACACAGTGCGTTTGTGTGTGCAAGAACTGCAGGTAAGTAGCATGGTGCAAAAGCAGAATGGATTTCAAGGCAACTGTATTTTTAAAATGCTGAATTCACCTTTTTTCTGCAGAAAACAAAGGCATGGCAGCCCATTCAAATCAATGGGCTGCTGTGCCTGCACAAATGAGGGCAGAAAAACACATACATGTGAACCAGCCAAGCCCAAAATAAGCTGGAGGGGGGCCCAAAAAAAATGTTTGCCCAGGGCCCAAACCATATTAAAGACGGCCCTGGTCTTGCCTACACACCATCAGTTAAAAAAAACGATCGTGTCCAACGCGGTGATGTAAAACACAACGACGTGCAGAGAAAAATGAAGTTCAATGCTTCCGAGCATGCGTCGACTTGATTCTGAGCATGCGTGGATTTTTAACTGATGTATTTCCCCACAGACGATTGTTTTTTTCTATTGTTTTTTTAACCATATGAAAAATTTAAAACAGGTTGCATTTTTTTTCACCGATGGGAAAAAAATGATGGGGCCCACACACGATCGGTTCGTCCGATGAAAACGGTCTATCGGTCAATTTTAATCAGACAAACCAATCATGTGTACAGGGCATTAGTTCTCATAACATATGATGGAAATGTTACAGGCAAGGTGTTCCCTAAATTAATTATGAGAGTTACTATCACTGATCTTTTTTAGAAAATGCTTTTTGCCTGGCTTTATACTGGGTTGAATTCTTTCTTATGCCTATGAGCTCGAACAAGTATGCATATCAGGAAATTCGAGAAAAGACAAATGTACTGTAATAGATTAGTAACTCAGTGTATCAAAGCTAGAGAATCAGAATGACAGTCAGGCAACTAGAATTTAGAACAGTAAAAAAGTAGCAGACTGCATGTTTGCTTTATTATATGATGAGTTTAAACAGAATAAAAAGTGATGGGAATTCTTTCCAGCTATTACACATACTGCAAATAAGAAACACATTATTTTTTTTAAATTGTGAAATTATATAAAAAAAATATATTCTGTTGGTGATTAATTTTCAAAAAATCTGCTCTTGGCTCATAGCTCTTTCCCTCTTTCTCCTTGATGTTCCCAGGATTGACAGGATTCATGAAAAGGTTCCTCTGCCAATGCAAACATCGAAATATATATTTTTATTACTTTAATGTATTTGTTTAGATGATAAAATTTTAATATTGTTGACTAATAAAACGTAGTGCTGCTAACAGACCAAGAAACAAGAAATATTTAAAATATGTGGAAAAACAGCTTTAGCTAGCCCAGGGAATGATCTGGAATTTGATGTATATGCCACCAAGACTGTGGCAATTCTTGGACAGCAATTCTCCAGAGGAAGAAGCTATCAGGATATCAGGATTTTTTTCTGGTTTGAGAACTGGATCTTGGCCAGTGTTTTCAGTGAGATTGTTAATAGACTTGTAATTTATTATAGTTGTAAGATGCATCAACTGCAAAGTAACATTTAAAAAAGTGCTGTTCTTGGATGACGCTAATGTCACCACTCTGGGCTATGTGCTTTTACGGTAGTTTGTAAATTGACATAAGAAAGTTTTTCTTTTTGTAAACCATATTTTGTAAATGTCTCATGAAGGCATAAGTAAAAAGAGGCCATGGATCAACCAATTATAGTGAACTAAGAAAACTACTACACAATAAAAAAAACACTGAAAAAGAAATTACAGTATTCTTAAGAATAACATATTACTAAATACAAAGGTTGAAGGAAGGAAGAATTAGAAAACGTCCAATAAAATATGTTTATGCCGCTTACACATGATCTGAAATTCCGACAAGAAAAGTCTGATGTGAGTTTTAGGTCGGAAATTCCGACCGTGTGTATGCTCCATCGGACTCTTGCTATCAGAATTTCTGCCAAGAAAAGATTGAGAGCTGGTTCTCTATTTTTCCGAAAAAGTTCCTATCGGAAAATCCACTCGTCTGTATGCAATTCCAACGTGCAATTATTGACGCGCGTTATTGACGGTTGGAAGATTTGTGTGACCGTGTGTATGCAACACAAGTTGGAGCCAACATTCCGTCAGAAAAAAATCCACGGTTTTCTTGTCGGAAATTTCCGATCGGGTGTATGCGGCATTAGTAGTTCATATCAGTTATTTGTTGATCATAGTCACATTCAAAACAGGCAGCTCTAAGCAATTCATTGCAGTGTCTCTAGCAGAGGATAGGAAGGCATTGGATGTGAAGCTTCCTTAAAGTGGTAGTAAACTCAGTTTTTAATGTTGTACCTTCAGGTAAGCCTATAATAAGGCTTACCTGTAAGTACAGTGAATATCGCCTAAACTTGCACTGTTTAGGAGATATTCACACTGAAGGGCCACTCTGCTGCAGTAAATGTAGGTGGGGCGGTCTGGAAGCAGTTAAAGGTTTCAGTTAGTTCAACACTTTTAGCTAAAAAAAAAGATTTTTATAAGAGTTGATAAGGGGTCTTTACATCAAACCAAAAAAGACTAAGAAACGTGATTCAAAAAAATGAATTGCCCCTCTAAATGAATATCTATGCAATAGCGATCAGTAAATTATTTTGAAAACAGATAAAATCATTGATTCTTCAGAATAGATGCATACATATTTGTATAATCAACAGATAATCATGCAATTCATAGATGATATATTCTCTGCATTCCCAAATGTTGTTATTTACCACTGACCTGTTTGAAATAAAATTCATGCAAATCAAAAATGATACATTGGCAGTTAAATTGATTCAATCGTCACTAGTGTGATTAATGCAAATAAACAAATTGTGCCACAATTATAGCAAAAGAATGAAAAAAAAAAAGATTTGTGCCTAACTATAATTCTTTTTATATGCTAAAAAATTTGATTCAGCTTTAAGCTTTATATGGTATTTAACTAACACAGCATTGATTGATAAAACTTAGAAACTATAAAGTCGAAAATTAGATTTCCCCCTATAAGCAAAACTAATATAGTTTAATTTAAGATGTCTAATGCCGCGTACACGATCGGTCAATCCGATGAGAACAGTCTGATGGACCGTTTTCATCAGACCAAACCGATCGTGTGTGGGCCCCATCGGTTATTTATCCATCGGTTAAAAAATTTGAAACTTGTTTTAAAATTAACCGATGGATACCTAACCGATAGAAAAAAACAATTGTTTGTAGGCACGTCCATCGGTTAAAAATCCACGCATGCTCAGAATCAAGTCAACACATGCTTGGAAGCATTGAACTTCGTTTTTTCCAGCACGTCGTTGTGTTTTACATCACCGTGTTCTGACACAATTGTTTTTTTAACTGATGGTGTGTAGGCACGACTGACCATCAGTCAGCTTCATCAGTTAACTGATGGAAAAATCCATCAGACCGTTCTAATTAGATTGACCGATCGTGTGTACAGGGCATTAAAACCTTGTGCTGCACAAGTTGCTTGCACATTTCGAGCAAATATATTTATCTGTGATATTTGGCTTCATTCACAAAGCAGTATCTTACCGCATCCGAGTAAGATACTGCTCAAATATTTTTTTGCCATTCACCATTTTTTTTTTACTAAAATACTGAATGCTCTATTATGAAGTCATGTGGTATTTTAGTAGTAAAAACCTGCCAGCATCTGAGTCATCAGCTGTCAGTGGGGTTCCCCACTGACTGCTGAATGTAAAAAAAAAATGAAGTCATGTGGTATTTTAGTAGTGAACACCTGCGGTAACAAAGACTGTAAAAAGACGGTTGCTAAGGAGCGAGCCGCCGTGTCCTTAACAACCAGTAAACAACATGTTTTTTAGGAAGCGGACGGACACCACAGCCTTAATAACCGATGAATCATCAGCTGTTAGCGTGGTTCCCCACTAAATGCTGAATATAACAAAAAGAATTGCCAACAATGAAAAATTAAGATCCAATTGATTAAGATCCCCCAAGTGAAAAAATTCAAAAAACAAATGGCATTGGGTACCGCCAAAATCCATACCAGACTGTTACCTGAGCATGCAGCCTGGCAGGTCAGGAAAAGGGGGGGGAGAAAAAACCATACCAGGCTATATTCCCCCCAAAGCACCTTCCCCCCATTTTGATGGGGACAAGGGCCTCTTCTCCACAACCCTGGCCAGTGTTTGTGGGGGGTCTATGGGCAGGTGGTTATTAGATTCTTCCTCCATGTGAATAAGTAGGGGTATATGGCACCCCTACTCACTTACCAGAAAATGAAGTGGAGTGTAAAAAAACACAGGAGACAGTTTTTGACAAGTGCTTTTTGAAAAAAACAAAAATAAAAAAAATGTCCCCCAGTGCAGATCCATTGTCAATCACAATATCTGCCACCACTGCTGACCCCCCAAAAAAAGCTCCACTCCTGACAGCTCTGCCACCTCCTGCCGCTAAATAAACTAAAGGATGGTGCCACCGGGTGATTTCACCGACCCAGCAACGTTTTTTTTTAATTTTTCATTGCTGGCAATATTTTACATTCAGCTGTAAGTGGTGGAACCCAGCTGACAGCTAATGACGCATTGCTTTTTAAGGACCATGTTGTTTATTGGTTGTTAGGAATACTGGCGGCTCCCGGTTCTTTAACCACTTTCTGACTGCCTTCCACATATTTACTGTGGCAAGGCTGTTAAGCTGCGTAAACTGATGTACCTGTACGTTGGTCTGTGCATGTGGTACTGCAGATGCTGGCCCATCACCCGCCGTGGGAGCTCCCCTGTGGGTCTGGTGGACTCGATGTACGCAGCCACCCGTGATCGGGGTGAAGAGAGGCAGACTGGGGATTTGCCTATGTAAACAATGCGGATCTTCGTTCTGAGAGGGGAGGAGAGAGAGATCAGCTGTTCCTAGTTATCAGGAACAGCGATCTCTATGTACTCTCAGTCAGTCCGTCCCCCTGACAGTTAGAAACAGTTAGAAACACCTCCCTAGGTAACACTTAACCCATTGATTGTCCCCTAGTGTTAACCCCTTCCCTGCAAGTGTAATTTATACAATGATCAGTGCAATTTGTATAGCACTAATCGCTGTATAAACGCCAATGGTCCCAAAAATGTATCAAAAGTGTCCGCCATAATGATTGGTGTCACTGGTCATCAAAAAGTGTCACTAAGCTCAAGTTCACACTGAGCTGCAGGAATATAGCCATGCAAGTTCAGCTGAACTAGCACAATTTCACTCATGTTGGTCGCGTTTACGCCTGCGATTTCACAGATATCTGTGCTGGTTTCTGCACAGATGTCAATGGAAATCGCACCCTGAAATCGCAAAAAGTGGTACAGAAACTACAAATAAAGCATTACACCAATTAAAACGCTGCCATTGCCGGCATTTGCCAGTGATTTGACATGCAATTTGACATGTCAAACCGCACCAATGTGAACCAGAGCTTAGGATCAGATTTGTTTGCCAGCAATGTCACGGTCCCGCTAAAAATCGCTGATCCCCGCCATTACTAGTAAAAGCAATAAAAAATAAAAAGTCCCAAAATCTTTCCCCATTTTGTAGATGTGATAACTTTTGCGCAAACCAATCAATATACGCTTATCGCAATATTTTTTACCAAAAATATGTAGCAGAATACATATTGACCTAAACCAGGGATGGCGAACCTTGGCACCCCAGATGTTTTGGAACTACATTTCCCATGATGCTCATGCACTCTGCAGTGCAGTTGAGCATCATGTGAACTGTAGTTCCAAAACGTCTGGGGTGCCAAGGTTTGCCGTCACTGGCCTAAACTGATGAACAAATAATTTTTTATATATATACTTTTTTGGATATGTATTATAGCAGAAAGTACATTTTATTTAAAAAAAAAAAAATTGTCAGTCTAGTTTTTGTTTATAGAGCAAAAAAATAAAAGCACAGAGGTGATCAAATACCATAACATCTTTATCAGACACAGCCTTTCTTTAGGAAATTCGTTTTTTTCATATGCTGCAAAGAGACACATCCTAATTTGGTTATTGGATATCTTTCTTGTATTTTTTCATTACTGAACCCATGAAAGAAAGTGGTTGCCAAACCCAGATGTCCATTTTAAACTTTTTTGCAATAAAGAGGTTCATATGAACATTTTTAAATGGATTGCACTATGAAGTCCTCTTTTCTTCTCTAATTCTATTTCCTGACCACGACACCTGTGTGAGAGCTGCAAGCAAGCTGAGTGGAACAGAGCGGAACAGAGCGGGAGTGTCTTTTGGAATCGATGAAGACGGATCTCCTGTCACCTCCATCCCTCCGGCATAAAGAAACCCTTACCGTATGCCTATATGATCTCTTGTCATAGAGATCCATCCATTCTGGTAAGGGGCCGCACAGCCTAGATTATTATATCCCTATTTCTGCATATTCAAGCTGTACTAAGTGTGGAGAATCTAGCCGTGTCTTTTGAGGGGTCACTCAGCGCTCTCACTCATTATCAGTGGACTACATGTGTTTTAAAACATTTTGATAGTTTGTCCTAATTGACTCATCCACTGTTCATTTATTTTATTTATTTATTTTTGTCACTTTTGCTCAGTGTAAGATTACTGTTAGAAAACCAGTTACCCTTTGAACAGTGATCGAGTGAACTTCCTTCACATTCAGTGGACTTCATACATTTGTTTGTTTTTCACATCATTTGGAGGATATACCACAATATACATTGTTTCCTTTATTTCTTCACATTGGGGGTTGCGCTATATTTGTCCCTATTTTTCTGATCAAATACCACCGGAAGAAAGTTTATGTGAAAAAAAGACATCCATTTTGTTTGGGTACAACGTTGCATGACCACGCAATTGTTAGTTAAAGCGACACAGTGCCATATTACAAACAATTGCCCTGGTCATTAAGGGGGTAAATCCTTCCGGGGCTGAAGTGGTTAAATGTTGCAGGACTACTACTTATTTACCCCATGCTTTTTTTTTTCTTTTGTGAATTGACTTTCACTCCTGTGCTATGTGGTATGCACTAAGCATTTTTGCTTTATGCGGTACATATCACATAAAGCAATAGTGAACTGACTTTTTTAGGATCACATGTGGTATTTGGGAAAACACCCAAATTCTGCAATCTGCTTTTGAGAATGAAACCAATTACAGGATTTGCTGTATTATTTATACTGGGAACAGAGCCTGATTAAAAAGCTTCTTTAAAACATATCCAGTTGCCGGTAATGAGTTCATGTGTAACTACGATAAATCACATTGTATCCTTTATTTAGTATATTAATTCCTGCAGTGGATATTTATTACTAAATAATACATTTAACAGGTATTTTTAGCTTTCCCCATGAAACTATTTATTACTATATACACTGACTCCTACATAAACCAGAGTGCCCCCACTGGATCTGTAAAACATTCACATGACAATCATTGGCTGAGATATATCCTAGCAGTTGTAGAGTATCATTAAAACAGTGCATACCATTGCATGAGACCAACATAAGAGATTAAATTATACAGCTCCAGATGCTGAACTATTAAGAGACTTCCGCTCATCTATTATTTTATCTCAGAAAAAAAAATAACTTGATCATTTCCTTCTTCCCTTGTTTGGCATTAATGAACTGAATAAAAATTGAATCCTAGAAATCTCCTTTGCAGAATGTAACTAACTTTATTAATACCCATGTGAAATACTTTGGCTCAATTTCTTTTTCCTTCTAACTTGGTTTCAGTACTTTACAATTCCTCAGAGAATGCCTTATTACTAATACAATACATATCTTAAGAAGCAGGGCTGCCATGTGGTGGTATAATAGCTTAGTCTAATTGCATTCCAGGCTGTTTTCTTTTTTTTTTTTTATCTGTTATCGTTTCTGAAGCCAATAGACATTAGCATGTGCCGTAACTTTGACTCTTCAGCACTGCTGAATTAAAAAGGTTGTTTTGCTATTGATGAGCATATTGATTTGGTTGGCTTGAGATATGACCAAGATGAGGCCAACTGGCTTCAAGAAAATATTCTCAAACTTTTGGTAGCTGGTGCTTTGAGGTATGTCTTTAAATTAAAAAATAATAATAAGTCCCATCAGTCTCCTCCTGACACATTTGTTTCTCTCCTTCATCTCTGTGGGGCCTGTATATGATCTGCGCAAATTTACGAGTACACAATTTAAACACTGTCTGGTACAGCCAAAAGCAGGGGAAGTATACTGCATCCAAGGTCAGATGTTTTACATACTGTCTTGGGGGTAAAGGGAGGGGGGTGAACTGATTTTACATTACAGGTAGTAGGTTTCAAGAACAAGTTGAGTAAAATGAAAAAAAAAAAAAAACTTCTTCACGTTGCTTTTGCATCCTTTTTAGTCCCCCGCCTTCCAACTACCAAGCAGGAGGTTTTGTCATTGCACACAAAAACCTATGTTAATGGCTCTTTCACATGGGTTTATGGATAAAAAAGGGACATACATTGGTCCCTATGAGATTGCGGGTGTCAGCGGATGAACAATCCTCCGATTCTGCAGACGGAGGAAAACCTTATTTTTCCATCCATCTGCGGATCAGATCAGGTGAACCCGGACAGGCGGTCTGTGTTCATCCGATCCCCCCCATAGAGGAGAGCGGAGAAAATACAGGGTGGTCCCTGCACAGTGTGCGGGGACCGCCCTGTCATCCGCCGGCTCAGCGGGGATCAACGGAGCGATCCCCGCTGAGAAAGCAGAGGTTAATCCACCCCGATGATCCGCCCCGTGTGAAAGAGCCCTAAAGCTTAGTGGGAGCATTTTCATATTTAAGGGTGTATTTGCAGCTGGAGGTATAGGTTAAAGTGACCTGGTCAATAGAGAAATCAAAGCCAGATCAAAGCAGCCTGAAAAAAAAAGATTTCTGGGTAGGTGGATACTCCAAACTTTGCTCTACAGCAATCACCTGAAATTGACTTTTTCAGGAGTGTCGGATGCCTAATTCTCTGCTGTGAGCTGTGGTTCCTTTGCCCAATCTCTACATCACTACAAGAAACAGTAGTGATGCAGAAGCTGGTAAAAAGAACCTTACAGCACAACAGAGAACTTGGCTTTCAACACTCTAATGCCCCGTACACACAATCGGTTTTCCCGTTTGGAAAAGGTCAGATGAGAGCTTTTGGTTGGGAATCCCGACTGTGTTTGTTTCATCAGACTTTTTCCAACAGAAAAACTGCTGGAAAAAGATGTAGAGCAGGTTCTCTATTTTCCCGTCAGGAAAAAAACAGATCGAAAATTCCTATCGTGTGTACAAATTCCTCGGCTTGTCGTAGTCTTTTACATAACCACATTCTTGGCAGTCAAAATTTCATTGAACTTTTGTGTGACCATGTGTATGCAAGGCAGACTTCAGCGGAATTCCGTCGAAAAAAAAATCCAACTTTTTTTTCGACGGGAAATACGCTCGTGTGTACAGGCCACAGGGCATCAGAATGTTAAGATGTCAGAGGTGCTTGTAGATTTGAAAGATGGCAAAGATTAGAGTTGACACCCACCAGTAGAATCTGCCTCTTTTCAAACTTTGTGGTTTAAAATGTGTATGAAGTGATCAGAAAAGGCAGAGAAGGAGAGGTACATGGAGTAAGTTACTGCTATGACTCACCTGGATTTCTAAATGTCACATGGAGTTTTAGAGTTCAGGGTTAAACATCCACTGACATCCAATCATGAATTCAATGTCATAAACTCTCCACATATAGTAAAACAAAGTGCTCCAATAGTGCAGTGACATAGTGGTAAATTTATTACATTAAAAAATCTTCAAACATTGCACTCACATGAAAGCAAATAAGTAAAAGCATGTATGTGTCCACTTGCAGCAGCAAGTACTGGCATGATATGTTTACCGCAGACTCAGGGCATGAGTAAGTTGTGATGACGAAACACATTGGAACGTGACTGTACGGCAACCAGTTGTGACGTTTGACACAATACCGGAAGTGACGTCCTGAGGTTCATGATTTCGTGTGAGTGAGATTCAGATCACACATGCTGGGTCTGCTGTTACCATGGGCCTCTTGGCTGCCACTCTGGTTAATGTTCTCCTTAATGTTAGGGTTATCAGAGTAAAGGGGCTGAATACAAATGCATGCCACACTTTTCAGATATTTATTTGTAAAAAAAAATTAAAACAATTTATCATTTTCCTTCCACTTCACAGTTATGTGCCACTTTGTGTTGGTCTATCACATAAAATCCCAGTAAAATACATTTACGTTTTTGGTAGTAACATGACTAAATTTGGAAAAATTCAAGGGGTATGAATACTTTTCCAATACTTTTCCAATGAGTAAGTCGTAATGACGAAACATATCGGAACGTGGCGGCAACCAGTTGTGAGGTTTGACGCAATACCGGAAGTGACATCATGATTTTGTGTGAGTAAGATTCAGATCAAACACGCTGGGTCCGCTGTTACCATGGGCCTCTTGGCTGCCACTCTGGTTAATGTTTTCCTTGCCCGGTCTGTCAGTTTAGGTAAGTTGCAGTTTTTAGATTTGCAGTTGTGCCATACTCTTTCCATTTTTTGGATGATGGATTAAACATTTCTCCATGAGATGTTCAAAGCTTGGGATTTTTTTTTTAACCTAACCCTGCTTTAAACTTCTCCACAACTTTATCGCTGACCTGTTTGGTGTGTTCCTTTGCCTCCCTGATGCTGTTTGGTCACTAAAGTTCTCTAACAAACCTCTAAGGGATTCACAGAACAGCTGTATTTATACTAAGATTAAATTAATTATTAGGTGACTTCTGAAGGCAATTGGTTCCACTAGATTTTAGTTAGGGTTATCAGGGTAAAGGGGCTGAATACAAATGCATGCCACACTTTTCAGATATTTATTTGTAAAAACAAATAAAACAATTTATCATTTTCCTTCCACTTCACAGTTATGTGCCACTTTGTGTAAAGCCTCGTACACACGATCAGTTCATCCGGTGAAAACGGTCTGAAGGACAGTTGTCCTAGGTTAACCTATGAAGCTGACTGATGGTCCGTCTTGCGTACACACCATAGGTTAAATAACCGATCGTGTCAGAACGTGGTGACGTAAAACAGAACGACGTGCTGAAAAAACGAAGTTCAATGCTTCCAAGAATGCATCGACTTGATTCTGAGCATGCACGGGTTTTTAACCGATGGTTTTGCATACTAACGATCGGTTTTGACCTATCGGTTACCATCCATAGGTTAAACTTTAAAGCAAGTTCTCATTTTTTTAACCTAAGGTTAAATAACCTATGGGGCCTACACACGATCGGTTTGGACTGATGAAAACGGTCCTTCAGACCGTTTTCATAGGTTTAACCTATCGTGTGTACGAGGCTTTAGTCTATCACATAAAATCCCAGTAAAATACATTTAAGTTTTTGGTTGTAACGTGAATACATTTGGAAAAATTCAAGGGGTATGAATACTTTTCCAAGGCACTGTATATTACATGAGTTTGAATATACTTTTGTATCTATTTTGATATAAAAAAGACAATCTACCTAATTATTGGCATGACATCTATTCATAAAAATACCCAACCCCACTAGAAGGTTGCACTGTGTATTAATCAGACTATTCAAACAGACTCAATATTAAACACAGAAACTTGTAGCAAAGCACTCTTGTGTTCTAATATGCAGACAACAGATTTTCCTTCCTGTTGTACATGAGCTATTGACTTTCACAGAAACCTGAAATTATATATGAGAACTTTCAAGGGTATCCATTATATGTTTTCATTCTTAGAGGACAATTGCACTGTCACAATATGAGTATAAGAAAAAAAAATGCTTCAAAATGCAAAGCATTTTCAGACAACAACAACGCTTGCACCTAATTGCAATAGGGTACAATGTTAACATAGTGTTGATTATCATTTGGCTGTCATTAAGTGTGGCTCATGCAACAGTTCCAGTTTCTTTTTTTTTTCATTAGCAGGCAAGTGATATGCCTTTATAATACACCGTACCACCGGAGGGTCCCTCCACCCCATCTCACCCCAGACCTCCCCACCTGTGCAACATTAGAACACACAGAAAAAAAAAACATAACAAGAAAACATAACATAACAAGAGGAAACAGAATTCTAGAAAGCCTGACAAATCACATACAGGTATCAGGAGCTTTAAGCCATCTGTCCCAAATGTTTTCATAATTGGATGGGCATCCCCTGTGGGTGTATATAAGTTTCTTATATGGCAATACAGCATTAACCTCCGCAATCCAATGTGATACCACCGGAGGATCTGGTCTCATCCACACTCTGACAATTACTTTTCGGGCTGAAAAGAGTGTCTCATGTAGGAATAGCTTAATAAATTTATTACAGTCTGGATTTGGGAAAATTCCCAGAAGACATCGTTTCGGTTGGAGCATTACAGGGGAGCCCATCTTGTCATGCAGGAATCCCACCACCTGCGACCAGAATGCCTGTATTTTGGGACATTTCCATAAGAGATGGAAAAAGTTGGCCGCCAGCTGAGCGCACATGGGGCATGCAGTGGAATAATTATGTTTATATTTCGAGAGTCTGAGAGGTGTGAGGTATGATCTATGCATTATAAAGATCTGGGTTAACCGGTCTGACAGCTTGGGGGAAACTAGCTTACATGTTGTCCAAAGCATCACTCCACTCGTCATCTGCGATGGGGCCCAAGTCATCCTCCCACCTAGCCTTCACTGCATACGCCCCCACAGTTGCCGAGGGGAGCGACAGCATGGTGTAGAATTGCAAGATTAGTCTCTTAGGGTCAGGGTACTTTATGGCTGCCATTAATGGGCTGTCAATCAGAGAGAGATCATCCAGAGGGAAGTGCGTGTGGAAGGCATGACGTAGCTGTATGTATCTAAAGTGCATTCGGTTAGGTAGTGCAAACTCTGACTGCAGGACAGGCAAGGATTTCAGCTTCCCATTAGCAACTATGTGGGACAGATAAAAAATGCCACTAGAGCTCCACCACCCAGTATCTGGAATCTGAATAAATTCAGAAAGGGCCGAGTTATGCCACAGGGGGGTGAAGGTGTGTAGGAGTGGTATGTGCAATTTTGCAGAGGCTATGGACCACACTCTCCTGTAATTGTACAGAAGAGTCTTACAGTCAGCTGACCCGCCTCCCCTCTCTATCCCTCCTGCAATCGCCACCAAGGGGTCTAAGGTCAGCCCAGCCCACCCCGGACACAGAAAGCGTAGAAACCTGTCTCTGTCTGTTTTGTCTACATGAAATATTTGTGAGAGTTGAGCTTCAAGATAGTAGAGATTAAAGTCAGGCAGAGCTAGACCTGCCAGGTCAGTAGGGTTTTTGAGTTTGTGCCACAGGAGTTTGTGCCTATTGTTGCCCCACACAAAAGGTTTCAAAAGAGTTTTGATCGCCATGAAATGCCTAAGAACAAGATAAACAGGGGAATGCCAGAGCATATAGAGAATTTTGGGTAACAGGACCATTTTGATGAGGTTTACACGGCCCATGACCCCTAGCGGAAGACGAGCCCAGATCTGTGTCTTCTCCTTAAGCATATCAAACAGCACGGTTATGTTGAGCGAAACATAGTCTCCTGGGTCTCTAGATACCCTGATGCCCAGGTATTTGATAACACTAACTCTCTGTAGGGGGAGTAAGGCCATGTCTCTGGTGGGTGAGTAGCTGTCCAACGGGAGTATCTGAGACTTGTCCCAGTTGATCCGTAAGCCAGAAAATGTGCCAAATCTTTCTATAAGGGCTAAAGCCAAAGGCAATGAGCTGTCTGAGTCATCCAGATAAAGGAGAGTGTCATCTGCACATGTGCTAATTTTTTCCACCACCCCTCCTCTCTGTAAACCCACAATCCCTGTGTGGGCGCAGATTGCTATGGCGAGTGGCTCTGCCGCCAAAGCATACAGCAGCGGCGAGAGAGGGCACCCCTGTCTAGTACCCCTGTGAAGAGAGAACTGATCCGAGGGCCAGCCATTAGCCAGAACCCTGGCCACCGGACTTTAGTAAAGGAGCTGTATGCATTTGATGAATCTGGGCCCCAATCCAAACCTACCTAAGCAGGTCCATAGATAGCGCCACTCGACGTAGTCGAATGCTTTGGCGGTGTCTAAGGCAACAACTATTTTGGATCCTGAGTTATCATGGAGAGCTTGAAGATTAATAAATAACCTCCGGAGGTTGAAAGATGTGTTTCTGCCAGACATGAACCCCGCCTGATCTCTGTGTACTAATGAAAGGATAACCTTGTTAAGGCGGATGGCAAGCACCTTTGCAAGTATCTTGACATGCACTGGGAGGTGAGGATCTTTACCTGGCTTAGGAATTAGAACAATGGTAGCCTCTCGCATTGAAAATGGCATATCAGAGGGGGAGAGAGCACTGCAAGCATCATGTTTTTTTTTACTAAACCTGAAGTTCAGCTTTAAGATAAATCACTATTTTAATAGTTCATAATAATGAAAAAGGTTTCCATTTCATTTTTAGATTCTGGACATTGGCGGCCACATGTTTGCTTTACTCTAGCTTTAACAGCATAAGCACCAGTGCAAAAAAATAAAAGCTATGTCCAAGAAAATATGTGCAGTAATGAAGTACATGTAACCAGGGGTGGACTGACAACTCATAGGGCCCCCGGGCAATAGGAGATTATGGGGCCCCTGGGCAATAGATTATGGGGCCATGCAGTATACACACACACATACAGTATACATACACAGTATACACAGACACACAATATACACACACAGTATACATACACACACTGAAAAGGTACTGGAGAAGCGGGGCAGCTATAATCTTAGGATTTAAAAAAAAAAAGTTGTATAGCGCTAGCAACCTAGGTATTAACAAGTCCGAGTACGAGGAGTAAAACTCCACCGGTAGGCCGTCGGAACCCGGGGCCTTGGATGTGGGGAATTCTGCTATGGCTTTAGTGATCTCTTCCAGTGTCAAAGGCTCCTCCAGTTACCCAGTCTGGGCCTCAGTCAGCTGTGAGATTTGTATCTCGGCCAAAAAGGACTCCATCAGAGAGAGGTCACCCGAGACTGTGGTAACTTGTGGAAACTTGCAGAGGGGGGAGGGAGTCCTCTACTGTGCTGAGTCTAGTCTCGGCCTCCGTGACCCTCTCCCTGAGCTTCTGGAAGTCCTGCCTGACCAGGGATATATCAACTTTCACTTCTTCAATCCTTGCTGTAAGAGTGGTCTGGCAGGACGTGACTGCCTCCTGGCAGGCTGTTACGGCTTGCAGGAGCCTGGCCGTGTCTGTGCCCCGAGCTACCTCCTCCCCCTCTGCGGCGGGCGCCATCTTGCTCCACAGGATGACCCTCCGCATGACGGTCATGCGACAGCTTAGCGATCGCCCCGGAGGTTTTTTTAGGCGGCGACATGGTCCTCTGGGGTGCCCGGTCCGGGAGGTGTCCACAGCAGGTGTCTGCAAGGTTTTAGGGTCTCAGGATGTCCATACAGGATTTTCGGCCGACGGAGCTCAGCTCACTCGCATCCGCTCCCATGCCGCTCCAGGCCACGCCCCCCAAGAGTTCCAGTTTCAAGGGAAAATTATATACAGTTGTATACAAACGATAACATATGTTGATAGAACTCGGCTCTAATGTTGAAATACATGGACGCTATAGTATCCTCTTGCTAAATTTTCCATTTATCTATATAGTCAATACTATTTAGAAATATAGTCAAGCCAATGGGAATTTTACTATGTGTAAAACTGCCAAAAATGTGTTTAACTAACCAGAAAATTTAGAAAGAAAATGTAAATTTGAAACCCACAGTTGTCATCATTGCAATTCTTCACACCTCATCATAATAGTTAGAATATGCAAGAGCATATCAAGGTGTTAATCAAAACTGAAGTATGGTGGTTGCTAACACTGGAGTTTTTCAGCTCTAGATAAAGCAATTAGCGCTTGATAAAAAATAAAACTAGAGATGAGCTCATGTTTCAGTATGAACATAAGTTCTGACTGAATTTTCCCTAAGACCCCTTTCACACTGAGGAGTTTTTCAGGCCGTCTAGCGCTAAAAATAGCGCCTAAATACCGCCTGAAAAACTCCTGCCCTGCAGTCTTAGTGTGAGTGCTTTTTACACTGAGGCGATGCGCTGGCTGGACCGCTCCAAAAGTCCTGCTAGCAGCATCTTTGGAATGGTTAGAGGAGCAGTGTGTTTACCGCTCCTCCACTGCTCCTTCCTATTGAAAACAATGGGACACTGCGGCTATACCGTCGGCAATGTGCCTCTGCAGAGGACAAATGTTTTTCATCAGACAAATGTTCACTGTGAAAACTTTCTGGCAACAAATGTCCGATGGAGGATAATACGATTCCGATCGTGTGTACACAAGTCCATTGGACTCAAGTCCAAAGTACAAACACGCATGCTAAATGCTAAAGATCAGCCAACAATAGCAGATTGGCAGATTGGCTGATTGGTGGCGGTAAAAAGCTGAAAAACCATGTGATTTGGTGAAAGTTGGCTGAAAAATTCCTGTTGTGTGTATGCATAACAAGTTCATGGACAATGCCCTTCGGTCAGATGGAAGTCCGATCATGTGTATGAGGCTATAGTCCTACTTATGTGGATGTGAGGTTTTGCCCTGCATTAACAAAACACATGTTCAGCTTTAAATAGTAAGTTCACCTTTCATAAAAAAATAGTAATTGTGAACTAACTTGAAATATCCTGGCCACATCTCTGGAGCATAGCAGCTGTGATACCCTGTGCTTGTAGTCCTGTAGCGGTCTGTATACCATACAATGCAATGCACAGCCCTGGAGTGAGTTTCTTCATAATTCCCACAATGGCAAGCACTTATTGGTCAGGACGACTCTGTGACCGTGATAACCAATGAGAAGTGCTTCTTTTTTCTGGGACATTTTTTTAGAGGACAAAGCTTTAGATGTGCTTCTTATTTGTCAGCACTTTGTGTTGTGGTACACAATGTTTGGACCACTACGGGGCTACCAAAACAGGGCATCAAAGATGAAAGGATCACCGCTACTCCTGACCAGCCCAGGTGAATAAATAATAAGGTGCAGCCTCAGTCTTTATTTCTCCATCTCAGTACACATCCACTTGGTCTAGTGGTAGAGGAACAAACCATTATACTTACCTTTTTTCTAATTTCCTCAGTAACTGGACAGGCAATTGATGGTACTTCATTATACATTGCATTGACGGCAAATACCTACACACATTGGAGAGTACCAGCTGCTTCAGAGTTGAAGAATAAGCACAGCAGTTTATTTGCATTGACGGCAAAGACCTACACACATTGGAGAGTACCAGCTGCTTCAGAGTTGAAGAATAATCACAGCAGTTTATTCATTTACTCCTAGGCAAAACAAGCAGTGCACTGGTGAGGGGGAGAGAGTACTGCAAGCATCATGTTTTTTTTTCTAAACCTGAAGTTCAGCTTTAAGATAAATCACTATTTTAATAGTTAATAATAATGAAAAAAGGTTTCCATTTCATTTTTAGATTCTGGACATTGGCTGCAACATGTTTGCTTTACTCTAGCTTTAACAGCATAAGCAGCAGTGCAAAAAAATAAAAGCTATGTCCAAGAAAATATGTGCAGTAATGAAGTACATGTAACCAGGGGCGGACTGACAACTCATGGGGCCCCCGGGCAATAGGAGATTATGGGGCCCCTGGGCAAGAGATTATGGGGCCATGCAGTATACACACACACATACAGTATACATACACAGTATACACACACAGACACACAATATACACACACAGTATACATACACACACTGAAAAGGTACTGGAGAAGCTATAATCTTAGGATTTAAAAAAAAAAACAGGTTTTTACATACTGTCCCTGGCTTTACTAAGGCTGGCAACCCTGGTGGGGCCCCCTAGTGGCATGGGGCCCTTGGGCAGTCCCCAAGTGCCCAAATGGTCAGTCCGCCCTGCTTGTAATATTTAGCTAATGTGGGCTGATGTGACAGATAACAAATGAGTGCTACAGTTAGTTAGTCATGTATAGCTTTAGAAAATAGATTGATTAGATTTGCCATAACAGGAATCACTAACCCTATAGAAATACGGTGACAATTATACCTCCATGCTTAAGTAGCAGCAACTCAGAATCCTATTGCTTGTTTTGGTGACAAATCCTAGTTCCCTGTTGCTGCACTAATTTAAGCTGAATTCCATATTGCATAAAATAACTAAAGCCAAAGGAATGCTCTCAGCTTACACAAATGATATTCAGTACAAATTGTTTTCAATCATTTCACAGGGAGATACTCCAAAAATTCAGGGAGCCTAAGCACTGATAAATGGAGAGTCATACTTGTGACAAGGCAATGGAGCATGTCAGAGGATTGGAGATGGACCACTGTACTTATACAAAGAGCATCAGTCTTTTACTTACCCTTGACGATGGGATCTTAACCACTTGACCACCGGGCACTTAAACCTCTTTCCTAACCAGACCAATTTTCAGCTTTCAGTGCTCTCACAATTTGAATGACAATTACTCAGTCATGCAACACTGTACCCAAATTAAATTCTGTCCTTTTTTCCAGACAAAGAGAGCTTTATTTTGGTGGTATTTAATCACTGTTGGGTTTTTATTTTTTTTGTGCTATAAAAGAAAAAAGACTGAAAAATTATTAAAAAAATAAAAATAAAATAAAATTGTGCAAATATGTGATTTATCTTCATACATTTTGGCCAAAATGTATACTGCTACACATCTTTGGTAAAAATAACCCAAATTGGTGTATATTATTTGGTCTTTGTAAAAGTTATAGAGTCCACAAGCTATGGTGACAATCTCTGAAAATGAATCACACCTAAAGTATCGATGGCCTATCTAATTTCTTGAGACCCTAACAAGTCAGGAAAGTACAAATACCCCCCAAATGACCCCTTTTTGGAAAGTAGACATTTAAAGGTATTTAATAAGAGGCATTGTAAATTTTTTGAAGTTATAATTTTTTCCCACAATTCTTTGCAAAATCAAGATTTTTGGATTTTTGATTTTTTTCACAGAATTGTCATATTAGCAGGTTATCTCTCACACACAGCATATGCATACCACAAATTACACCCCAAAACACATTCTGTTATTACTCCTGAGTATGGCGATACCACATGTGTGAGGCTTTTACACAGCGTGGCCACATACAGAGGCCCAACATGGAGAACAGGGAGAACCATGAGGCGTTCTAGGAGCATAAATTACACATCTAATTTCCTGAATACCTCTTGCACTTTTGAAGGTCCCGGAGCACCAGGACCAACGGAAACGCCCTAAAAATTAGGAAATAAAACACCCCAATGTATAATCTATGAGACATAATGAGTCTTTTGAACATGTCATTTTTTTCTACAATTTTTGGGGAAAATGTGGAAATGAAAACGCATTGCAGAGTATGGCCGAGTATGGCTGGGTATTGCAGAGTATGGCAGGGTATTGCAGAATATGGCTGGGTACGGCTGAGTATCACTAAGCATCACTGAGTATGGCTGGGTATTGCAGAGTATGGCTGGGTATTGCAGAGTATGGCTGGGTATTGTAGAGTAAGGCAGGGTATGGCTGGGTATTGCAGAGTATGGCTGGGTATCACCAAATATGGCTGAGTATGGCTGAGTATTGCAGAGTATGTCAGAGTATGGCTGGGTAGTGCAGAGTATGGATGGGTATTGCAGGGTATGGCAGAGTATGGCAGGGAATATATCCTAATGTGTAATCCTTAACTTCACAAAACCCAGTAAAGGTATATGTATCACACATGCAATAGTATATGTGCAAAAAAATATTATAGTCAATTATAAATAATAAAAATATATATAAAGTCCACCTGTGCAGTCCCAAAACAATTGTCAATAGTAAAAAAAATTATCAATAGCAAAAAAAATTACACCACCATGTGGTGCTCCAATTTAAATCGTGCAAAATATTATATCGACATCCTACTTAAATACTCCTCCAATCAGCCCAGATACCATAGAACAAGAACACTATACACAGTGCTTTATCTTTTAAAATAACCAGTTTTTATTATACAAACACAAGTTAAAATCACTCATATGTTCCTGGTGCTTATAGTGCACCAACCAATAACAGCATAACAGCATAACAGCATATGATATATGAATCTCCAGTCAAGCACACTATCCAACCATAGTAGCAAGTTTTTAGCAAGTTTTACCACACTCTCCTTGACACTTTCCTCATGCATCCATGTATTGTGACATCAGCAATACATGAATGTGGCTTCCCGGCAAGCTTCGTTTTGCTTCCTGGTTTGCTCCTGTGTCAAAATCTTGGGAGGAATAGTGTTATGACGTCACAGTCGTAGGCCCCACCCTATGCGTTTTGTCACAAAAGAACGTCGCCTTGGTATAGGTTGAAAAACTAAAATATATTGATCAGCTGGCAGCTGAATGTAAAAAAAAAACATGCTGGCACTTAAAAATGATGAGGAAAAACAGCGTGGGCCCCCAATGCATACAAGGCCCTTCAAGTCTGGTATGCCCCCCACCCCAAAGCACATTGTCCCCATGTTGATGGGGACAAGGGCCTCATACCCACAATCCTGTGGTTGTGGGGAATTTTTGGCCAGGGGGCTTATCAAATTCTGGAACCCCCTTTAACAAGGGGGTCCCCAGATCACGCCCCCTCCTATTGTCTGAGCATGTGAACTGTACACCTACTCATTCACCAAAAAAAGTGTCAAAAGAAAAAACACACACAGTTTTTGACAAGTCCTTTATTAAAAATAATAAAGTCCCCCGGTTGGTGACATCACGATGGGGTGATGCCAGCAGGTGACTTCACGGGTGGCACTGCCCCTTACCTATTGAGGAAGTCACACAGAAGAGCAGGCTGACCGCAAGGGCATTCATCAGGAGAAAGGCTTTTTATTTTCATTTTGGGTCGACTGTGTGGCAGGCGTCGTGATCGACGATGGATCTACATCGGGGAACAATTGTTTTTTTTTATTTTTGAATGAAGGAGTTGTCAAAAACTGCCATATGTCTTTATTCACTTTTACACTTTTTTTGTGAATGGGTAGGGGGATAATGTACTTCCCAGCCTGCTCCTTAGCATTCAGCAATTGGGGGATACACTGTTTTTTTTTTTTTGCCACACCAGACCAGTGCAACCAGCAACAATTTTCCTGATCATTGCCACACCAGTCTCAGTTTCACCAGACCAGTCTATACCAGCAACAGTGTTCCTTATCACTGCCACATCAGTCACATTATCACCAGACAAATACATGCAAGCAACAGTATTCCTCATCATGGCAACACACGTCCCAGTGCCAAACTAATGCCAGTGTCACCAGACCAGTTTAACCCAACAACATTGTCTGTGATCACTGCCAGACCAGTTCCAGTGTCACCAGACCAGTTTAAGCCAGCAACAGTGTTCCTCATTGCTGCCACACCAGTCCTAATGTCATTAAACCAGTGTAATCTAGCAACAGTGTTCCTAATTTCCACCACACTAGTCCCAGTGTCACCAGGTCAGTGCAGCCAGCAACAGTGTTCATGATTACTGCCCCACCAGTCCCAGTGTCACCAGACCAGTTCAGCTAAGAACAGTGCTCCTGATCACCACCACACCAGTGTAGTGTTGCCTCTGCCTGCCACCTGTACTGACCCTGGGCTGTTTATTGACCGCATTTTTGGCTGCTGCCTGGTCCAACGGTCCTGTGTACTGGAAACATAAAAATAGTGTGTGTGTGGCAGCTATGTTGTTCAAAATACAGCCATTACATTGTATTTGTCACTGTCTTTTATGTGTTGAATCAGAGACACCGCTGCAGTGACCTACCCCCCTCCCTACTCTTTCAGTTCATGCAATACACAACTTCTAGCCATAGCAGAACTTTCTAATCAGATCACTGGGAGGAAAAATACAGACCCTCTTGTGTCTATTACACAAATCCACATTTCTATCCGAAAACCCTGGTAAAAGTGTCTGACTTAGCCAATTAAACAAATATTGGGTCATAAGCCCTAGAATATACATACAGTAAGGCTGCATTCACACCTAGGCGTAGGCGTAGCAGGCGTTTTTTCGCGCGTTTTTTTTAAGCGCTTTGGCGCGCGTTTGCGCAGAGCGACGTCCGGCGTTTTTTTTTTTTTTTTTGCCCAATAGGAAAATAGATCACCTCTGTCATCATTTGTTGCTATGTTAAGGTTTTTTTTTCCTCTTCCTGGGTGATAATTCCTCTTCCGGGTCATCCTTGTGCTTCTGACTCCATTGTGAAAATGAGTGATGACGAGATGGCTTTGTTCATGGCAGCAGCCACTGCTAGCCAATATCTTCTAAACGAGAGGCAGAGAAAAAGGAAGAGGCAACGCAGATTTTGGATACACCCCGTCATTGCTGATCGGGAAGAAAGAGGGCAATTTTGGGTGATGTACCAAGACCTCCGTGACCATTAAGACAAATTTCTGGACTACACCAGAATGTCCATAAAAAGGTTAGTTAAAATTATCTGGAATCATTTTTTTTTTTACATTGTACCATTTGGGTTGCCACCTTTTCTTCAAGTCAAACATGTACACTTCAGCGGTGCACAACTATTTATTTTAATAGTATGAACTATACATATATTTTGCTAGTATTTTACATTTCTAATCATATGAATATAATAAAAATAGTCCCCTTTCCATTGCAGTGCACAGAGTTCCCCCTTTACATTACAGTGCACAGAGTTCCCCCTTTACATTAGAGTCCACAGAGTTCCCCCTTTACATTAGAGTCCACAGAGTTCCCCCTTTACATTAGAGTCCACAGAGTTCCCCCTTTACATTAGAGTCCACAGAGTTCCCCCTTTACATTAGAGTCCACAGAGTTCCCCTTTACATTAGAGTCCACAGAGTTCCCCCTTTACATCAAAGTTCATAGAGTCCCCCTTTCCATTGCAGTGCACAGAGTTCCCCCTTTACATTACACTGCACAGAGTCCCCCTTTACATCACAGTCACCCTTTTGCATCTCAACTCCCAGATTTCCCTTTCACTGTATGGGTTAACCAACATAATCTGATTGAAGCGAGACCTCAAGATACTCAGACATAAGGGATGCTCTGTGAACCATGATCTAAGATCTCTGATGTACAGAGAGGACTCCAATGTGAGAACTCTGATTTATCCTAGTGTACTCACCAAGAGGCAGGATAGAGAAAGGGGGGGGGTGCTTCTGTCAGACAGCGATGGATGGTGAGCTCACTCACCCCTTGGCAGATAGCACCTCTCATCCTGGTATATCTGTGGCTGCTGGGTTTTAAGTTTCCATCCCCTGCAGCCATTAACCCTGCCGGAAATCCATAGTCTGGTCAGAAAAATGTGTCAGGGTGTCAGGCAGTCTGAAACCCGGACACATGATTCCAAACCCGAACTGTTCTGGAGAATCCCGGAAAGGTGGCAACCCTAGTACCATTCCATTGCCAATTTTAAATTTCATTTTTCTTTACAGCTTTGATGAGTTGCTGGAATTGCTGATCAACAGATTGCAGAGGATGGACACCTACTTCCGCAACTGTATCCCCCCTGTGGAGCGACTTATCATAACACTGAGGTAATTTTTATTTAGCGCTTTGAATGTAATACACTCTATTAATATTTCATATATATATATATATATATATATATATATATATATATATATATATATATATATATATATATATATATATATATATATATATATATATATATATGTAATAAAAACCAAACAAAAATTCTGTAGGAACAAAATTAGTTTAATTATTTAACAAACCAAAACATTGGGTAGATTTTTTTTTTATTAAGAATATATACAAAAAGTGCCTATATGTTCTACACATATTCGTTATTTACATGTGATGTAAAGTTGGGGAGGAGTCCTCTTCCCTGTGCGGTGACATGGCGACTGATAGTGCTTGGACAAAAGGGGGCCAAGTGGAGGTGGTGCTGTCTTCCCCTGACCAAGTGGAAGGTGGTGGTGCTGGTGGTGGTGGTGGTGTTGGTGTTGGGGCATTACGGTAAGTCGGTTGTCTCGGTCGATGTGGGTAATGTGAAGTAGGTGTAGTCGTTGTCGCAGGGTAAGTAGAAGGTGGTGGGTGGTAAGAAGAAAGTGTTGTAGGAGGCAGAGTAGTGTATGTGACAGGTGGTGTTGAGAGATGAGGAAAAGGAGAAAGAGTCGTAGGAGGAGGGTAAGAAGAAGATTGTGTATAAGGAAAAGGGTTCAGAGAAGTGTGAGTGGAAGGTGTTGGCACAGGAGGGAAATGAGATAGAGTGGTGGTCAAAGGATGGTGAGCAGAAGTCGGTGGTGGTGTTGGTCGAGGAGGATGGGTGGAAAGCTGTGGTCCTGTCCAAAGGGGAACAGGTGGTGGGGAGAAATGGTGCGTGGGTGGTGCTGGGACATGCTCGGTGGGTTTATTGGCATAGGGGCCATAGGGTGGTGGTGGTTCTGATATCTGGTCAGCTTCTATCGGGGGTATAAATGTTGCTATGTACCTAATAGTACAGGCCAGCATCGCCGTTTGCAGATTTGGGGGGACTTTATCGATTAGGTCCCCCAGACATTTTGCTGCATTTTGGCCATATGACCTATTGTTCATGCGGTCGGACATGTTTGACATAATGTCTAACATGCGCTCCAGGGCTGGAACCGGAGCTGGAGCCCTCCTCCGCAGAGCACGTGGAGGTCCAATAGGCGCGCTGCTAATTGTGGACTCCTCTACAAGTGGTGTCGTTGCATTTGAACGCGATGCATCGGAGTGTTGTGGTTCCGGCTCCAGAGACGCCATCGCCTGATCCCCCGATGTCACGCTTTCTCTTTCCCCAATCTCTACTTCAGCTGTGGCAGCTTCGTCCCAGCAGCTTTCAGTACTGAAAAAAGAAATCATATATTCAAAAATAATTTTAAACATTTTGTTTACCGAGCAAAGTACAGATAATGGTTTACCTCCCCAAAGCCAGCACCGGTCTGAGAAACTCCAGTTCCTTGGTGTGGACATATTCTTTTACAGAACAGGCTCCACTTTCACTTCGCCGCTGCTCCCGCTGTGCCCTCAGCTGGCGAGCGTAGGCGTCCCGTATGCTCTTCCATTTTAGCTTTAGCATTTTTACTGTAAAAAATAAAATAAAATAATATATATTATTTTCTTTGTAGGTATCTATCAACTGGACAATCGATTGCAAGTCTACATTACTCGTTTCGTATTGGAAGATCTACTGCCAGTTATATAATTTGCGACACCTGCTGTGCCATTTGGGAAGTCCTGAAACCCATTGTATTTAAAAAACCGGCAGCAGAGGACTGGGAAAAAATTTCGGAAGTATTCTGGCAACGCTGCAACTTCCCAAATTGTCTAGGAGCGATCGATGGGAAACACATCAGGATTGTGAAGCCCATGGCTAGTGGAAGCCAGTATTTCAATTATAAGAAATACTTTTCATTTGTCTTGATGGCTGTGGCTGATGCCAATTATTGTTTTACCTATATTGACATTGGTTCCTATGGAAGTAGTGCAGACTCGGCTATTTTTGGGAACTCGTCTTTTGGCCAATTGCTTCGAACGGATGGTCTGGACCTTCCGCAAAACAGTCCACTCCCGGGCACAAACGGCCCTCCCCTACCAAGTGTCTTTGTGGGTGATGAGGCTTTTGCTCTAAACACACACCTCCTTCGGCCTTATTCAGGACATAATCTGAATGAGGAGAAACGCATATTCAACTACCGGCTAAGCAGAGCACGACGCGTAGTTGAGTGTGCTTTTGGAATTTTGGCGAACAAGTGGAGGGTTCTCCACACTCCGATTGTACTCAACATGCAAAATGCCATTAGTGCTGTTGAAGCTGTGTGTGCCTTGCACAACTTTGTCAGGCAGTCTGATGGTCTAGATTACGAGGAGCCAGTCCATGAGAATCTGGAAAGAGCTCATTGGACTGGTGTATGTGGGAACACACAGGGGACACATGTCCGTGAACAGTATGGGGCATACTTTATCTCTCCTGAAGGACAGGTCCCATGGCAGCTCAATTCCATTTAATTTATTGAACTTTTCAGCTTTTGACACGCTTATTTTGTGAAATATAATCTTTACTATGCTGTTTTGCGGAAACAAAATAAAAAAATTATTGATGTTATAAGAAGTCTCATTCTAATTTTATTTTGATACAGTTTTATCTTTGGGTTCAATAGCCCTATGATATAGTGTGCCATTTTATATTAGTGACATTCTATCAATTGTATACTTAGTTTATGTATTTTTTCTGGGGTCTAATAAAGGGCCTGTACGTGCCCGCCTAGACGTGGGTTGGGGGTCCGATCGGGACCCCCAAGGTACATCCGGTGGTTACGTGGCTCTATATGTGTCCCCCTGCGTGTCACTTTCTCCTCCTGTGTAAACACAGGAAGAGGGAAGTGATGACACTGACACCAGTACACGCAGGCACAAACCCCTTTGGATCTCCAATCCACTCCCCCATCCCCTTGTCACAGTATCACTGAATGCAGTGATCATATATTTACTGATCACTGCAGGCAGTTTAGTGTAAGGTCCTGGGTAGCCCCGTCCCCACCTGGCTCCTTGCTAAGAGTAGATCTGTGGAATTTCTGATCAGAAGTGGGATTTTTGAATACAAGTGGATGAGTTAAAAACCAGGATTTGCTGTTAGCTGCTTTTAACTGTTTGTGCTTGAAAGTGTTGAATTGTTTGTCTCATTTCTCTGACACTTTTTAAACAGCTTTCTTTTTTTCTTTCTGCTAATTAAGGGGAGTGTTTAATTGGTAACAGGTGAGTATATAAGTGTCTGTAAAAACTCCATAAGAGCTGGCTCCTTGCTAAGAGTAGATCTGTGGAATTTCTGATCAGAAGTGGGATTTTTGAATACAAGTGGATGAGTTAAAAACCAGGATTTGCTGTTAGCTGCTTTTAACTGTTTGTGCTTGAAAGTGTTGAATTGTTTGTCTCATTTCTCTGACACTTTTTAAACAGCTTTCTTTTTTTCTTTCTGCTAATTAAGGGGAGTGTTTAATTGGTAACAGGTGAGTATATAAGTGTCTGTAAAAACTCCATAAGAGCTGGCTCCTTGCTAAGAGTAGATCTGTGGAATTTCTGATCAGAAGTGGGATTTTTGAATACAAGTGGATGAGTTAAAAACCAGGAGTTTAAAACAAGAGTTAAGACAGGAGTCTTCTAAAACTGTAAGTAACTTCTTAAACTTCCTACAAGTAATTGTATTGTAACTGGGAAATGAGTGCTAGCAGGGTTGAAGGGTTTGTTCAGTGCACAGTGTGCCACATGTATGCAAAATTGGTGCAACAGCTCCAAGATGGATACCGCTGTGACAGATGTGAGCAGGTTGCCCTTCTGGAAGCTCGTATTAGAGATCTGGAGGAGCAAGTTGCAACACTGGGTAGAAATGACAACCTTGAAAGGGGTCCTCTGCTCGCTGAGCAGGTGGTCAGTAAGGTTGATGTGGAGGGTGGAGGGGCAAGTCAGGATTATCAGATAGGGAGATGGGTTAATGTAGTTAGAGGGAGTGGAAGGGGCGTGCAGAAAGGGAAGGCCAGTCCTGTATTTGTGCATCAAAACAAATTTGCCAATTTGGGTGATGATGTGGAGGTGGCAAACACAGAGGTGGCAGCCCTAGATGTTACTGCTACCCCTAACAGCCGGGAGAGCAACCCATCTAGTAGAGGTAGGGAGGGGAGTGCAGGTAGGCCTAGACAGTTGGTGGTAATAGGGGATTCTATAATCAGAAGGACTGATAGAATAATTTGTCGCCAGGATCGCTTCAACCGAATGGTTTGCTGTCTCCCTGGTGCCAGGGTTCGGCATGTGGTGGACCGGGTGGATAAATTACTGGGAGGGGCTGGGCATGACCCAGCTGTCTTGGTCCACGTTGGAACCAATGACAGTATACATGGAAGGTGGAGGCTCCTTAAGAATCAATTTAAAGAACTAGGCTGCAAGATGAAGGGAAGGACCTCCAAGGTGATATTCTCTGAAATATTGCCTGTGCCATGCGCAACACAGGAAAGGCAGGGGGAGATTAGAGAGCTGAATGCATGGCTAAAGACCTGGTGTAGGAAGGAGGGATTTGGGTTTCTAGAGCACTGGGATGACTTTTCATTGGGGTGCAACCTATATGCTAAGGACGGTTTGCACTTGAATGGAAGGGGGTCTGCTGTGCTGGGGGAGAGGTTTATGGGAATGCTGGAGGAGTATTTAAACTAGGATTGAGGGGGGAGGGTGAACTAGAATTACATCGGGTACACAGGTCAGCTAGGGGTCAGACATTAATGGAGAGTGGAATGGGGATAGATGGGAGGGTTATGGCAGGTGACAAGAAAGTTCCCATGTTGCAAACAGCCATTGGAAATAATAGTGCCATTTGTACTACTATAAATTATATGAAAAACACTAGAGAAAAATGTAACAATACATTTAAGTGTTTGTTCACCAATGCCAGAAGTCTGCCAAGCAAAACAGGTGAGTTGGAAGCTCTGTTGCATGAGGAGAGCTATGATGTAATCGGTATTGCTGAAACTTGGCTTCAA
Organism: Rana temporaria; assembly: GCF_905171775.1. Lineage (NCBI taxonomy): Eukaryota > Metazoa > Chordata > Amphibia > Anura > Ranidae > Rana > Rana temporaria. Next base: position 322,400,382 of record NC_053490.1, read on the forward strand.
TCCTTACATGACTGGGCTATTAATATTCCTGGCTATGCTCTCTTTCGGAAAGACAGGGTAAAAAGCAAAGGTGGAGGGGTCTGTCTCTATGTGAGAAGTGACCTCAAAGCAAGCGTGAAAGAGAACCTGGTTGATGGAGAGTGTGATGAGGCTGAAGCATTATGGGTGGAACTGCATACAGATGTGCGTAGTTCAAAATTAATCATTGGAGTTTGTTATAAACCACCCAATGTTAATGAGGAGGTGGAGACTCAGCTCCTTGCACAGATGGAAAGGGCTGCAAGGGCTGGGACGGTGATAATAATGGGGGATTTTAACTACCCAGAAATTGACTGGATTAATGGCACTTCTGGGACAGTTAAAGGACAACAATTTAAAAACCTATTGCAGGACAATTTTATGGTGCAGTTTATTGAGGCCCCAACTAGGAATGATGCTCTGTTGGACCTGATAATCTCAAACCATGCAGAGCTTATTACTAATGTTCAGATAAAGGAACACCTGGGTAGCAGTGATCATAACATGATTTCATTTAATGTTAACTATAAGCAAGAAATACATACAGGAAATATTAAAACACTAAATTTTAAGAGAGCAAATTTTCCAAGGATGAGGGCCGCTCTCCAGGACTTGGACTGGGAGGGACTATTGACACAGATGAACACAGAACAGAAATGGGAATTTTTCAAAAAGACTGTGTGGAACCTCACTGCAAAGTATGTTCCCATGGGCAATAAGTTTAAAAGGCTAAAAATAAAACCTATGTGGCTCACGGGCAAAGTTAAAAAAGCTATAAACAATAAGAAAGTAGCTTTTAAAAAATATAAAAATGAAGGAACACTAGTGTTGTTTAAATGTTACAAAGAATATAACAGGATATGTAAAAAGGAAATCAAGGATGCAAAAATTCAAAATGAACGACAGATTGCAAAAGATAGTAGGACAAACCCCAAAAAATTCTTTAAATATATTAATAGTAAAAAGGTGAAGTCTGAGCATGTAGGCCCCTTACAAAATAATCTAGAGTGGGTGACTGGGGACAAAGAGAAGGCAAATTTATTAAATGCTTTCTTCAGCTCTGTGTATACAATGGAGCATGGGGGAGCTCATGTCCATAATGGGGGTGGGAGTGACACAGCCCCAAATCCACAATGGCTCAAAAGTGATATGGTCCAGAAATATTTAGACAGAATAAAGGTGGATAAAGCACCTGGACCTGATGGCATCCACCCACGGATCCTAGGTGAGTTGAGCTCTGTCATTTCAAAGCCACTGTATCTAATATTTAGGGACTCATTAATGACAGGAATAGTACCACTGGATTGGCGTAGAGCCAATGTGGTGCCTATATTTAAAAAGGGAACAAAGTCTTTACCAAGTAACTATAGACCTGTTAGTCTAACTTCTATAGTTGGGAAGATACTGGAACGTTTAATAAAAGACCATATGGATGAGTTCTTGCTGGAAAAAAACTATTTAAGCAGCAGACAACATGGATTCATGAAAGACAGAAGTTGTCAGACAAACCTGATTTCCTTTTATGAAGAGGTAAGTAAAACCCTGGACAGAGGAGTGGCTGTGGACGTGATATATTTGGATTTTGCAAAAGCGTTCGATACAGTTCCGCACACACGGCTCATGTGTAAGGTAAAGTCTACAGGATTGGATATATCAGTTTGTAAATGGATAGAAAATTGGCTGAAAGACAGAATTCAGAGAGTCGTGGTTAATGATTCTTACTCTGAATGGTCCAAGGTTATCAGTGGTGTACCCCAAGGTTCAGTGCTGGGACCCTTACTTTTCAATATATTTATAAATGATATTGGGTCTGGGATCAAAAGTAACATTTCTGTCTTTGCAGATGACACCAAGCTATGCAGTGGAATAACGTCCTTGCAGGATGTCGCCAATTTACAAGCCGACCTCAATGCTCTGTCTAATTGGGCGTCTAAGTGGCAGATGAGGTTTAATGTTGATAAATGTAAAGTTATGCACTTGGGGGCTAAGAATATGCATGCATCATACATACTAGGGGGAGTACAACTGGGGGGATCTGTAGTGGAGAAGGATCTGGGGGTTTTAGTTGATCATAAGCTCAATAATGGCATGCAATGCCAAGCTGCGGTTTCCAAAGCGAGCAAAGTCCTTTCTTGTATTAAGAGAGGTATGGACTCCAGAGACAGAGATATAATTTTGCCCCTGTACAAATCATTAGTAAGACCTCATCTGGAATATGCAGTTCAGTTTTGGGCACCAGTTCTCAAAAAGGATATCGGAGAACTGGAGAAAGTGCAGAGAAGGGCAACCAAACTGATAAGAGGCATGGAGGAGCTCAGCTATGAGGAAAGATTAGAGGAACTGAATTTATTCACTCTTGAGAAGAGGAGAATTAGGGGGATATGATCAACATGTACAAATATATAAGAGGTCCATACAGTGTACTTGGTGTTGAGTTATTCACTTTACGGTCAACACTGAGGACAAGGGGGCACTCTTTACGTCTAGAGGAAAAGAGATTTCACCTCCAAATACGGAAAGGTTTTTTCACAGTAAGAGCTGTGAAAATGTGGAACAGACTCCCTCCAGAGGTGGTTCTGGCCAGCTCAGTAGATTGCTTTAAGAAAGGCCTGGATTCTTTCCTAAATGTACATAAAATAACTGAGTACTAAGATTTGTAGGTAAAGTTGATCCAGGGTAAATCCGATTGCCTCTTGGGGGATCAGGAGGGAATTTTTTCCCCTGCTGTAGCAAATTGGATCATGCTCTGCTGGGGTTTTTTGCCTTCCTCTGGATCAACTGTGGGTATAGAGTTGGGTGTATGGGATTGTATTGTGTTTTTTATTTTGTTTGTTTATTTTTTTTTGTGGTTGAACTGGATGGACTTGTGTCTTTTTTCAACCTGACTAACTATGTAACTATGTAACCTTAAAAAGTTTGAAGCCCTGCCGCTGTAGTCGCTAGGTCGATTGAATTTTTTTTTTTTTTTTTTTATATTAAAGATATGTGTAAAAGAATATTTTTTTTAAAAAATGTCACTACATTGTTGGATTATTAAAAATCGCAGAGGGGATCAAATATCACCATTAGTAAGCTCTATTTGTGGGAAGAAGAGAACGCAATTTTTGTTTAGAAGCCATGTCGCATGACCGCACAATAGTCAGAATTGTAAAGACACATTTTTAAACTTAACAGCATATTGGTACGGTAATAAATGCTTACTGTAACGACAAACAATCATTCCATTATTTCATTATGGGCATTTTGTAGTTCTGTTATGTTTTTTGATAGAGTTTACCTTTGCTATCATGGTTCCTATTTATCCGTGCCCAGTTTTCATTTACTTGGCTCCCAATTGAACACCAAGCGTCCCAACGGGTGGTCCTCATCTTGTAACCCGGTGCCCTGCTGTCATAAAGACAGGGGTGTTCCTTCACCATTCTGATGTAAGTTTCCGGCTCCAGCATGGAAAGGGTTCTGTCAAATTCTGCCTCCATTGTTAAAATTGTCACTTTTCTCTATTGCAAGTAAAGTAAAATGGTGATTTCAGAACTTCCTGTAAAAAAATATGTAATTTCCTGTATTTCTTTTGAAGCTGTATGGGCGTCAAAACGCGCGTAAAAACGCTTGCTGTCGCGCGATACGCTCAATTCGCGCGTTTCCCATTACTTTCTATGGGGAAAAAAAACGCTCAAACGCCTATGTCGCGCGATTCGCGCGACAAAAAAAGATCCGGGACTAGTTTGAGCTTCGGGCGACAGGCGTTTGGGCGTTCAGGCGTTCAGGTGTGAACAGGCACCATAGGAAATAATGTTAATTCTGCCCTCTCGCGTTCGTGAGCAGTGCGTTTCAGGCGTAAAAACGCCTAGGTGTGAATGGGGCCTAAGGAACTCCTTAACCCAATCTATCCTCCTGCTCTGTCGACTTTTAAGCAATCCTTGAAGACCCTTCTCTTTAGAGAAACCTATCCCGCCTCCATCTGAATGAATGAATGAATGAAAAACTTATAGAGCGCGGCACATGCGAACTGAATCGCCTCTGGGCGCTTGTTGTTAGTGTCTCATGCCTTTCAGAAAAGCAGGGTTTTGATCTGCCTTCTGAAAGACAGGTGGTTTTGCTCCAACCGAATGCTGGTTGGTAAAGCATTCCAAAGCCTGGGGCCCTGGAAAGCAAACCTTCTTTCTCCTTTGGACTTGTATTTGGTTATAGGAACCTTGACCAGATTTTGGTCGGTGGAACGCAGAATGCAGCTGCAATTGTGCGGTTTGATCTTGTCGCATAGATATCTAGGAGCCTTCCCATGGATGCACTTATGTGTCAGGCAGAGTGCTTTGAATGCAATTCTGTCTTTCACTGGCAGCCAGTGAAGGGATCTCAGTGAAGGTGAGATTGATTCCCAAGATTTTTTCCCAGTCACCAGTCTAGCGGCCGTATTCTGTACGACTTGGAGACGAGCGATTTGGTACTTGGGTAGCCCGAGGTAAAGGGCATTTGCATAGTCCAGTCTGGAATTCACGATAGATCCCACCACGACTGCTACGTCTTCTTTGGGAATAAATGGAATCAGTCTGCGTAGTAGGCGCATCAAATGGTGCGCCCCGCTGACTACTGACCCTATTTGTGCGTCCATTGTCATGAAGGTGTCAAACGTGACTCCCAGACTTTTGACTTTGGAGCTAGGGGCGATGATTTGTCCCAGGATGGGAGATGGTGTCCAGTTTGTTGTCGGTGATTTCTTCCGACTGGCATCGAAGATAAAGAGTTCTGTTTTAGCACTATTGAGTTTGAGATAACTCTTAGTCATCCAGTTTTCTATTGAAGAGAGACAATTCTCTAAACTTAGATGATGATCCTTTTTGTGGCAGATGCGAAAATACAACTGCGTGTCGTCTGCATAAGAGTGATAAAGTAGTTCATGGCTACTGATAATATCAAAGAGAGGACGAAGATAGATATTAAACAGCACTGGTGATAAGGGGGATCCTTGGGGGACCCCACATGTCACCGTGCGTTTTTCTGACGTGAAGGATCCCAGTTTCACTGTTTGTGATCGGTTTCCTAGAAAAGAGGAGAACCATGGTAAGGCATCTTCTGAGACTCCGGCGACTTCTGTTAGTCGTCTCAGTAGCAATCCATGGTCTACTGTGTCAAAAGCAGCGCTTAGGTCCAGCAGAACCAGGAGAGATGATTCTCCTTCGTCTGCGGCCTCGAGCGCATCGTCCCATATTTTCAGTAAGGCCGTTTCTGTCCCGTGTCCGGGACGGAACCCGGATTGAAATGGATCGAGTAGGTTGTGGGTGTCCAGATGCTGTTGCAGCTGATTTACCACCACTTTCTCCATTATCTTGGACAGAGCATTTAGACTTGTTATGGGACGGCGGTGAGTTGGGTCCATAGGATCCAAATTAGGTTTTTTCAAGATCGGCAGGATTGTGCCCTCTTTCAGCAGGGAAGGCACTATGCCTTCCTTAAATGACTGATTTATAAGCTGCGTGATCGGAGGCGCCAGGATGTCGGCACATTCCTTCAGTAGCTTGGTGGGAATGATGTCATTCGGTGCTGTGCTGTCGCGCAGCAGGCCAATGAATTTTTTTGTTGTATCGATGGAGATGGGTTCCAAAGTGAACTTAGTTGATTGTAGAGGCGTTCGGTCGTTGTTTTGATTGAAGACGGGGCTGAGTGGAGTATTGTTTTGCCGAATACTTACCCGAATTTTCTCAATTTTGTCGATGAAGAAATCCGATAGTTCATTGCAGAACTCTTGGGTGTCTGAAGTGGGGACTTCTAGACATCCAGGATTCATGGTCTGGGTGACCATCCTGAAGAGTTCGCGAGGGCGATTCAGTGCGTTGTTAATCACCCTGGAGAAGTGAAGTTTTTTGGCTTTGAAAATTTCCTTGTGATAGCGCGTAGTTACTGCTTTGTAGATGTTGAGGTGGTCTTCTGACGGACTTCTTTTCCAGGAGGCTTCCGCCCTTCTGCGCTCTTGCTTCAATAGCGACAGTTGGTTATTGAACCAGCTGGACTTATTTTCCCGGCTGCGAAATTTGCGCTTTGGTGCTGCTAAGTCGGCTGACTGTAGCAGAGCTGCATTAATGGCATCCAAAGTATCTGAGGCTGCTAGCTGAGGAGGAATAGCCCCAATTCGGTTTCCCAGGGTAGATCTGAAGAGTTCCGAGTGGAGCTTCCTCTGAGATCTAGCCCAGTGTATTGTCACCGGCTTGGGTACTTTCATGACTAATGGAGTTCTGGGGATTATGAAGCTGATTGCATGGTGGTCTGTCCATGGCAAAGGTTCATTTCCCACAATATTAATTTTCAGATTTTGTCTGAAAATTAGGTCGAGTGTGTGACCTGAAGCATGCGTTGGTCCGCGTATAAGTTGTTGAAGTCCAAATCCTTCCAGGTGGTTGATGCAGGCATCCGCGATGGGATCCTGTGAGGAGTTAGCCCACAAATTGAAATCCCCGAGCAGCAAAAGATGATTACCGCTAAGGGTGTAGGTGGAAATGAACTCCGTTAATGCTGATATCAACTGCGATTTGGGCCCAGGGGGCCTATAGCAGAGGAGAATATGAACGGTCTCCTGAGAATGAGCTTGAAGTTGAAGCGTAAGGGTTTCCATGAAAGGAAGAGGATTTTGAAGGACCAGTTTAGTGATTGCAATATGCGACTTATGAATCACCGCCAGTCCTCCTCCCCTTTGCCCTATTCTATTTTCCGTTAAGATGCGATAGTTTGCTGGCACCAGTTCTCCGAGAATGGTGTTGCAATCGTCTGACAGCCAACTTTCCGTGATAAAGAGGCAGTCTAGATCGTATTGTAGTAAGAAATCATGGATTTCTGATCGGTGTTTAACTGCTGATCTAGTGTTAAGCAAAGCACATGATATGTGCTTGAGCTGTGTTGAATGATTGAAATATTTGATGATCGATCGATGATCGAACCTCAAAAGTTGATCTGATTTTAAGGTTATTGTGGTGGCGGCAGGCAATGTAGTAGCGAATTGTCTCAGACCCCAAATGGTTTCTGCAGAGTAACGCAACTTAACCATTGTTGCCAGTCACCAAGGGCTGGGGTGCGGGCGTAGGGTGAGAGAGGATTCGAGAATCCTAGCTCAGGGGAAAATGGGATTTTATTTTTGGTCCAGAGGAAGGCAAAAAACCCTGGGCAAGCTGGCCAATGTGCTGCGGCAGGGAAAAAATTCCTTCCTGATCCCTAAAGGCGATCGGCTCAAAACCCTGGATCAAAAGACTAACGGCTTGTGGAGGGGAAAAAAAGGGGGGGGGAAGCTGGGTGTCACTGCTGCTGGGTGTACCAAAATAATGGCTGCCAGGCAAAGCACAGGACCCGGCTGGGGGGGGGGCTGTCAGCTTGGTAAAAATGCTATTTACCGATAAAGTTGCTGAGCAGGGGGCCTCTGGGGGTGTGGGGGTGAATATCCAGAGCAAACTGTGCTTAGGAATTAAGTGTAAGGAGAAAAAGAGCGGCGCGCTGGTAGGCCGCGGCTGAAGCCGCGGACTTTCCTAAGGTGCGGCGGCCGCGAGAAGGAGCAGGCCGGCGCGGGGGTGAAAGAACACCCAGAAACGCCGGAAATACACCCAGGGGGGGTGATTTGGGACCACCACAAAGTGGGTGGCCGTGTGGGCGATAGATGCCGGCGAGAGGTAGTATGGAAAGCCGCAGTGTGGGGTCTGTGTGACGGCTGCCCTGATAAGGACGGCCGTCAGTGGATCCCCAGGATGTCAGGCCCTGAGAGGCAGGGTCTTACCTGCGGAAGAGAGGAGTCCTCGTGGAGAGCGAGATGCTGGTTCCAGGTTCCAGGGAGCTTGTTTCATGGAGCGTCTAGCCTAGCAGCTGCCTAGCCTCTGACTGCCAGGTCTGGGTGGAAGCAGGCTCGTATGCGGAAGGTCCGAAGCGCCCTACTCCACCGCTGACACTGACTGACTGATCTGATCTGACGTACGTCATTTCAGGTCCACCATCTTCGGTAAGCCTCCATTTACTACCACTGGTGGCGGTGATCACTCACTACACAATTTGTCTCGATGGGATTCTAATCAAGTTCCCTCATTTTGCACGTGGTGTCTACAGATATATGGACTTTGTGTTTACAACCATTGGACTTTATCTTTCACGAGAACTTCTTTATTGCATTTGTTACTTTATTTATGTTCCCATTGTTCCCATGAGGAACTACCATTATAGATATTAATTTGCCATAGCGCTACACAATTTTGTTTCTGTTTGTTCCAGCTAATGTGTCTTTGTTAGCAGTGTGAGCAGCTGGTCTTATTAATTAGTGTGTTTTAAGCAGCGCAGTATAATCACCCTTTTTTTTTAAATACGAAACAGCAAAAGAACGAAAATGACATCAATAAAGAACGATTTGCATTCCATATTTTAAATTCTTTGTCTGTTCATAATTTCGTATATTTGTATTTTCATTTGTATGTTCGTAATTTCATTTGGGTGTTTTGTAAATCTGTTTCTTTGTCTGTTCGTAAATTTGTGTACTCAAATCGTTTTTTCGAATGGGCACTGGGCAGTGTAGTTAGTGAGTGATGTATCTTACTTAATATCTTAGCCAATCAGCTTATCTCTTTTGTGCTGAGTCACATTGGACAGTGTAAAGCCTCGTACACATGATCGGACTTCAAACAAACTTTTCCGTGGATTTTTGTCCGAAGGGAGTTGGCCGGGCACACCCAGAGCATACACACAGTCGGACTTTGCACCATCCGACTTTTGTTTTGCCGAAAACTTTGTCCGTTTGCAGAGCGAACTTTTGTCCGATGAAAACTGAAAAAGTTTGTCCGATGGAGAGTACACACTGTCGGATTTTTTGGAAAACTTGCTAATTTTGAAGTTTGTTGGCAAAAAGTCTGACAGTGTGTACAGGGCTTAAGAGAAAGTCTATCTTAATATGGATTAGCCGTGTGTTGAAAATGAAACTAAAATACGAGATTGCGAATGACCGCGCCGAGATATATTTACGAAAGTACGAAAGTCACATAGGTAACAATTACTAAATTACGAATAGTGTAGCGAATAAACACAAATTATTATCTAACAAAATTACGAATTTCGAATCAACGAAAATAAATTTGACAGAATTACGAATCATTCAGTATCAACGAAAATAAAACTGTTACGAAAATACGAAAGGGTCCGAATAGTAAAACTTGAGTCTTACGAAATTATGAATCTTTACGAACCTTCTGAATGAGACGTAACAAAACAATTTTTTATTTTTTTTTGTGCACATGTCTAGGCAGCGCCACAACACTCTCATCTCTTTTACCCCCCTCAGTTCTCACCCCTCAGATCCTGGATGAAAAGATCCAGTCTATCCTGCAGAAGCTGACCCATTCTATCTCCCAGGCAGTGGGAAAGATATTACAGGAAGGGGAGAAATTGATAAATTGGGAGGACGCACAGACACCCTAGAGACTAAATTTGATGATCTAGTCCAGTATGTTCACGTGGTTGAAGAGGAAAATTCTGTTCTTAAACACACAGTCCCCCAAATCCAGCTACAACAGGATGATCTGGAGAACAGGGGTCATAGAGATTAAAAAATGCAAGCAACAGCTGTTGCAAATATAGAAATAAAAAAAAAGTGCCAAGCCACGGCTGGAGAGGATACCGCTATTGTGAAACAATCCTGGGGATAAAGGGAGAACAAAGGACACGTGTAATAGATTGCGGATCCGCAAATACTGTGGTGTTCACTGAGTGATAGATGATAATTGGCCAAAACAAACCACCTGTAGCCTGTCAGTGTTCTTGGAAAGACAGTGGGGTGGATAGTAGTTCACAGATGGTAAAATGGTGTCCACAGTAAGATGGATGCAGAGAATCGATCAACAAATAAATGCCTAGTTATTTAACTCACTGTCAGTAAGATTGCAAAGACAGCACTATGCGGCACAGCTATACCAGCACAATAGAGCTCCCGTATCTTCAAGGCTAGATTGCCAAACACATAGCTCCAGAGGAAAATTCACTCAAAGAGTGTGGAGAGCAGCATGGTCTTTACTAGGATGACTGGTGAGCTGTGGCTGCTAAGCATTTACACAGCTTCCATGTTCCACTGTTCAAAACAGCATGGTCCACGAAAACGAGACTGTGGTATCAGCTGGATGCTTGGGAAGGTCTCTGATGCTCAGAAGAGTGATGTCTATTAATAAAGTAAGGAACAGGGGTGGCTTGGGGACTTTTATTATCTTTCTTTCAATAGGAACCTGAAGACAGACTATGATCATAACCAGCCCACAATGCTACACAAGATAAAAACCAGAGTGCACAAGAACCTAAGGGAACATTGTGTTCAGGTATTGATAAAGTACAAGGAGCAGAGTTAGTTTTTGCCACCTGGTAATGTCCCAGACATGCTGAAGCATGTTTGTACTACAGCTTCCTATTTATACTAACAAGAAGGAACGGGCATTAGCCTAAACGTAGGTCTGTACACTGGTCTAGACTTTTAGACTAATAGGATCTCATTGGTAAGATTCTTCTTTAAATTGTATGTAAATTGTATGTAAGGATAAAATACAGGTAACAAAACTAACAATAATAGAATAAGCAAATGTGAAAATGTGGCAAGACAAGATAAAAATAAAATCCTTATACAGCAAGACACCTTGAAAATCTTATATAAAGTCCCATGTGCTGAAAAGTTATCAGTTTTCAAATTAGCTCTGAAATTACTCTTTGGAATGCTTGATATATAGGTCTTTTAAAAAATCTAAAATGCCCAAAATACTTTTTATGCACTAAATTACTGCATAGACTGTTCTACTGCTATAACACTTTATTTAAATTGCTAACAGACAGAGAGAAAATAGACAAGAAGACAAACATGACGTGTTTTGAACTTACTATGAAATGCCTATGTTTGCAGAAGTATAAAGTATCTAATTTAAAATGTAATTCATAAATGTGAGGTTTCTAACAGAAAAGCTTACTGCAAGTTTATAGGAAATCAAAGCAGTCCATTTCCTTTTATGTATGTTGAAATACAATTTATTTATTTTCACCTTAAATCATTTTTAGCCTCAGAATTTTTTATTTATTTTTTTAGATACAGTAGCACAACAATTATTTCTACACACCTGTAGATTAACAATTTGTTATAGAAAACAACTTCTAAAGTAGACTGGTTGAAATATGTATTGCACCTTATCTAAAATACCACAATTAAAGGGGTTGTATGTTTTTTTTTTTTTAAATAACAAACATGTTATATATACCTCCACTGTGCAGTTTGTTTTGCACAGAGTGGCCCCCTTCCTCCTGTTCAGGGGTCCCACGGCAGCTGTCTTGGCTCCTCCCCACAAGAGCTAACCCCCCTCTGGGAAGCGCTTTCCCACGTGGGTTAGCTTGCAGGCACGCTCCCACGTGATACAGTCGGCGGCCGCCCCCCTGGTGTGCTGCATCATTGATATGATTGACAGCAGCGGGTGCCAATCGTTGCACTGCTATCAGTCATCCAATGAAGAGCCACCTCAAGCTGGGGGAAAGCATCACGGGAGTGCTCCCACGGAGATTCGGGGCTCAGGTAAGTAAAACCGGGGGGGCTGAGGGGCCGGAGAGTGCAAGGTGTTTTTTCACTTTAATGCATAGGAATGCATTAAGGTGAAAAAACACAAACCTATACAACCCCTTTAAAGCAGCCCTTATTTTTAGGTAATGGCATACAGTTGGTAAACTTTGTTGCTGGGATACATAAATAAAGAGTAAGAGAATGTGTGTACAACTTAATTTTTCGAATGAAAATTCTGCTTCAGTTAACTTTCTGTATTCTCCTAATAATCTTTTCTGAAGAGGAGTATCAGCCAATTTGAACTTTCATCCTATTTTTAAAGGTTATCTCAGGCCCAAAACTTTTTTTTTTTTGTTTTAGTTGAGAGTGGTAAAAGATTGGAACCCCTGTCTCATTTTTAAAATAATGTTATTTACCGGTAGCAATATATCATCATTCCCAGTTTAATGGCAGCACAATGGTTTTGCAATCCATCACATTAAAAATAAAGATTATTAACATAGGTTCTGTAACACTAAATATGAAGGATTGGTCCAGCAGTGGTACAAAGTGGTATCAATTGGAAAGTGGAATTATACATATTTTCTATTAAAAGAAGGTAACAATGTGTAAAGTGCAGCAGCCAGAAACATAACTGATTGTTAAAAAAAGGGACAACGAAGTGGAACTTTACATGAGGTACATAATCCCTAAATAAGGTAATTGAAGGGAGGTGGGGGGCTGGTTGTGGGACTTTATATGAGACAAATGGTCAATTATAATATTAAATGGAGATTATATGACTATGTGTCACAGGAGTGCAACTATTTTTGTACTCCTGTGACCCGTTTTCAGCAGAGATCGGACTAAAGTCTGCTCTCTGATGACATCATGAATATATACGTCCAGGAACTTCGTCATCGCAATAATAAAATCTTGATCAGCCTCTCAGCGAGCCACTGAGAGCCTGAGATGACTGCTCCACACCCCCACCACAGCTCAGTGCTCTAGTGAGCATGGAGGCGCAGAGCAAAAAGCTGCTGATTGACAGTCAGCAGCTCTCTGCTCGCGGAGCTGTGAGAAATGAGCCATCAACAATGTTCGATTGCTCGGTTCTCAGTGTAGAGGTGACAGGGGACAGATGCAGCATCGGAAGTAAGTATAATGGAAGAAAAAAAACCAAACCCATACTTATCTTAACATATTTATTTGTCATAATAAAGTATAGCACTTCACAGTAGATACATATATAAAAGTCATTTAATAAATATACATCAATATGATACAGTTCATATACAGTAAAAGCCAGACACAATACAGTTCATATACATACAGAATGATATAGCAACACTTTCCAGTTATCAAAATTTTAATATTACTCTTGGTAACCAAAAATAAACAAAAATAATAATAATAAACAAATGTATATTACATACAGTAATATAATAAAAAAACTTTGGTAGCATCCTATATTGCTCTACGTGTTTCTTGGCATAACCAGTTCCTCAGGAGCGGGTGCATCCATATATAGGGCTAGAATATAAACCCATACGGTACTGCAAACCGGTAGACTGCCATGGTATTAGTCTGCATTGGGAGATGAGGTAGTATGACCAAATGTGGGGCAAATGCTCACAACCACATCCTCGAATGGAGGTCTGCATGTAATGATGAGGAATAACAAAAAATAGAAATAATGAACAAGAAAAATGGACTTTGTAGGCACGTATAAAAAATATAATAATAATTTTTAATATTTCACAATTGTGATATGCTGTTGAACAGCTGCATCTAGATAGAATACAATAGAATAAAAAATACAAAATAATACAAAAACAGGTCACATGGTAAATCCCAGGGAGACAGTTCCAATGTAGATACAGTCAACTTGCTTGTGATGGTGTCTATAAAATAGATGCCCACGCTAATTAGCCTCCTTGGTATAGATTCCACAAGATCCATAAACAACTTAAAATGTTCACAACTACAGATTTCCAGTCCTATAGGCCTCCAGTGGGTGTCCACCCCAGAGATGGATAATGGGGTAGGGAACTGAACAACCCAAATCCCAGGCAACACACCAACTATAATGGGTGAGAGCAAATATGGAGATTCACCGGGTAAGTGAAACATATGATCAAACATACAACAATAATGTTGCCATATGTGAAAACTTCCCCAGAAGATGTATACGTCTTCCAACCTGGGGGATTGTATCCATACTTGCATAGAAGGTAAAAAGTACCTGCAAAGAAGTTTGGTGGGCTTATATTAAATGTGGGTCTGTCAGCTTGCATCCAATGATAACTCGTAATAGAGAATAAAAAATTCAAAATTTCCCTTAAAGATTAAATAGAAATTTCACATACGCTTGAGGCTATCGATTTCCTATTTTTTTGTGTGTATATATATCTAATATAGACATACCGTAGTATAGATGAACAATAGTGAATCTGAATAAATAGACAGTGGTGGTAGAATTAGAGTCAGTCGCTAAATTCAGGCTAGACTTGGGATATTACAGTATGCCACATTATAACAACTGGAAAAATAGATAAAAAACAAACGAGCCAATTAAGGAATGATCTGATGGTAGGCATTTATTAGATGTCCTCTTCTTTTTCTAGAGTCTAGAATGCATTCAACCTCATAATGTTGTTCACCCTGAACTATAATAGGGGGTGCGGGAGAAGGATTCCTACCAGAAAATTGGTTGGTAGGTAGGGTTTGAGAAGGGAAACGTGAAATGAAGGATGAATCCTCAGTTCCGGAGGGAGGGAAAGTTGCATGGTATTTTGATTAATGACCATAGAAATCGGAAATGGACCGCAAAATTGCTTAGCCATATTCCTAGCAGGTAAATGTAAACATACGTTTTTTGTAAAGAGCCATACTTGATCCTCAAATTTGTAAGATGGTGAAGGTCTATGCCTAAGATCATAATAGTTTTTTTGACGATCTTGTGCATGTTTGAGATTTTGTTTTTAAAACTTGCAATACGGATGAAAGGGTAGACCAATAATCATTAGTTGAGGGTACATTCGTAAGTAATGGAGACTCTGGTAGAATATTGGGATGAAACCCATAATTTGCATAAAAAGGGGAGAAGTGAGTAGAAGAACTAGTTGAATTATTGTAAGAAAATTCAGCGAGAGGAAGCAGGGTAGACCAGTTATCCTGAGGATGGGTGCAATAACATCTGAGATATTGTTCAAGACATTGGTTTATACGTTCTGTCTGTCCATTTGTTTGTGGATGGTATGAACTGGAGTATCTATGGTCTATTTGGAGAATTTGACATAGAGCCTTTCAAAATTTTGAAACAAATTGCGAACCTCTATCAGAAACCAGACATGAAGGAACACCATGTAATTTATTAACATGATCAAGTAGTGTTTGTACTGTTTCTTTAGAAGAAGGTCATTTTTTAAGAAGAACAAAGTGAGCCATTTTTGTAAGCATGTCAACTGTTACCATAATGGTGTTATATTCATTGGACGGAGGTAGTTCAACAATGAAATCCAAAGACAATGCTTCCCAAGGTTTTGTAGGAATAGGTAATGACATCAGCAAACCATAAGGTGGTCTTTTCTCATGTTTAGATCTTATACAGACCTCACAGGTCGATACATAATCTTTTATGGTGCTTGTCATATTAGGCCACCACAAATAACGTTGGATGAGATCAGTGTTTTTTTCTATTCCAGGATGGCCAGCTAGGGGAGCATCATGTAGAACTTTTAATATGTGGATAACCATAGAAGGAGGAATATAAAGTTGAGTATGCTTGTAAAAAAACGTCTTCATCTTGCGTTAAGCCTTGAGGAATGGTAGTATCTTGCCTTGAGGAAAGGGTTTTGTTAGACTTGAGGTATTGTAGATTACGATGATCCGTATAAATCATTATGGGGTGTGTTGAACCTTCTAGTAAGTGTTGCCATTTCTCTAAGGCACATTTATTTGCAATGAGTTCTTTTTCACCAATTGGGAAGTTACATTCAGCTGGATTTAAAGTATTTGAGAAAAATGCAACAGGATGAAGTGGCAAATCGGAAGGAGAACACTGAGACAGTATTGCGCCTAGGGCACTTTGTGAAGCATCAACTTCCAATACAAAATGATAATTTGAATTAGGAAGTTGCAGAGTTGGAGCAGTAGTAAAACAATTTTTTAATTGTTGGAAGGCCGTCTGGGCAGCTTTTGACCAGGTAAATTTTAACAAGGAGCTGGTAAGTTGGGTAAGGGGCTTCACGAGTAAAGAATTTTTTTTTATGAACTTTCTGTAGAAGTTAGCAAAGCCCAAAAAACTCTGTATGGCCTTTCTACAAGTAGGTGTAGGCCAATTCAAAATGCATGTCACCTTGGACTGATACATCTGTATGCCTTTTGAATAAATAATAAAGCAGAGGAAGGAAATAGTGGTTTGTTCAAAGACACATTTGTCAAGCTTGGCGTATAAGGAATGAGCTCTGAGTCTTGCGAGCACCCATCTGACATGTTTCCGATGTTGCATCAAGTTGTCCTAGTAAATAAGTATGTCATCTAGATACACAACAATGCATATGTCGAGAAGGTCTCTGAAGATATCATTCACAAAGCTTTGGAAAGTTGCTGGAGCGTTACACAAGCCAAAGGGCATGACCGTATACTCGAAGAGTCCATAATGTGTGCGAAAGGCGGTCTTCCATTCCTCGCCTGACTTGATACGAATCAAATTGTAAGCACCTCTAAGATCGAGTTTAGTGAATATGGTAGAAGCCTGCAATCTTTCAATCAGTTCGGGAATGAGTGGAAGAGGATAGCGATTCTTCACTGTGACTTTATTCAAGGCACTATAGTCTATTATAGGTCTGAGACTACCATCTTTGTTCGTGACAAAAAACATTCCAGCACTAGCAGGAGAAGTAGAAGGTTTTATATAACCCATTTTTAGATTATCCTGTAAATATTTCTTCAAATGTTGAAGTTCAGGTTGGGAAAGAGAGTAGATCCTACCCGTTGGTATAGGGCTTCCTGGCAATAACTCAATAGGACAGTCATATATCCTATGAGGAGGCAATGTCTCCACATTCTTCTCACTGAACACATCAGTAAATTCAAGATACTGAGATGGTATCTCCTGCAGGGCAAGATGAAGTAGTGGAGCAACTTGATAACAAGTCTTTTTACAGTAGGGAGAATGCAAAACTACAGTTCCTTGGTCCCAAAGGAGAGTAGGCATATGCAACTTAAGCCATGGTATACCCAATACAACAGGGAAGAGAGGAGACTGGATAACATCATAAGACAAAAATTCACTGTGATTATCTCCACAAGTTATCAATAGAGGTTGAGTTTGGTATAAGATAGGCCCTGATGCAGAAATTGTTCTGTCAATTAAACTCATAGAAAGGGGAGATGATTTCTTCAAGTGTGGAATTTTTTTTGAGGAGACAAGGCCTGAATCAATGAAGTTACCACAAGCACCTGTGTCCAACATAGCTTTAACAGGAATTCTAACATGATCCCACTGTAAAATAAGAAGTATAAAAATGTATGTTGTATGCTTGGAAACAAAATGAGTCAATTTGCAAAGGTGAATTGGCTTACGTTGGTCCTTTTTCTTCTTTACAATGTCCAAAAACAATTAAGTAGCGCCACTTAATTGTTTTTGTATATTTTCATCACTTTCTTGTTTCACTAGATTGTTTTTGGCTGCTTATCACATAGATAGTGCAGATTTATTCTTGTTTTTTTCTTTACAATGTCCCAATGTCAATTTTCTCATCAAAAGAGGTCAAACTACATTTTTTAGGTATAGGGACAGATGTTGTGGGACTTGATTGATGTTCAGCTCGCTTCTCTCTTAATCTACGATCTATAGTGATAGAGCATTGTATGATGTCATTAAGAGTTTGAGGGAGATCTGCTCTAACCAACTCATCATTGAGTGGTTTGGAAAGGCCGAGGCGAAATTGGTTACGCAATGTAACATCATTCCACTCAGTCTCAATGGCCCACCTATGAAATTCTGCTATGAAGACCTCAACTAGTCGTCTACCTTGTTTAAGATTCCTAATCGCATTTTCAGCAGTGAGTTGCTTATTGAAGTCATCATAAAGCAAGGACATAGTTGACAAAAATTGTGGACATGAATTTAGGATTGGATCCTCTTTTTCTAGGTAGGTATTTGCCCAAGCACGAGGTTCTCCATTTAAATAGGATATAAGGGCAAGGGCCTTAATCCTATCATTGGGGAAGGTGCGAGGGCGAAGTTCAAACATTCATTTACATGCATTAATGAATTCTCTATAGGTCTTTTGATTACCAGAAAAAGGAGCAGGTGGATTGACCTTAGGTTCAAGGGGGAAACAAGGCACATTTGGATTCTGGGCAACTAAGTCTTGCAGAGCCTGATTTTCCGCTTGCAGATTTTGTACAGTTTGGGCAACAGCGTCTACCTTTTGAGTAAGGGTGACAACATGGTTTGCAAGATCCGCTGGGTTCATGATAAGGTTTTATTATTCTGTCACAAACTATGGTGAATGGGAGTGAACCACAACTGCGGTTAGCAAAATATTTCAATGCACTTCTCTATGTTATGTGAGATTTCAATTTTGGACCCCAGGCGTCACTCCAATCAGAACACAGGAGTTTGGGGGTTCTCTACATTATCTCTCTCACACAAAGGAATGCGTTAAGCTACTAAGGGAGGACGTATTACAACATGCGTCCAGTCCTTAGCGTTAAACGATTATAATGCACATAAAGATTCCAATGCACTTCTATATGCAAGTCATTATCAGTACCGGACCCCAGGCATCACTCCAATCAGAGAACAGGAGTTTGGGGGTTCTCTACATCAGTGTATCTCAACTCCAGTCCTCAAGGCGCACCAACAGGTCATGTTTTCAGGCTTTCCATTATTTTGCACAGGTGATTTGATCAGTTTCACTGCCTTGGTAATTACCACAGCCATTTCATCTGAGGGAAATCCTGAAAACACGACCTGTTGGGGCGCCTCGAGGACTGGAGTTGAGAAACACTGCTCTACATCATATCGCTTTAACATAAAGAAATTAATTAGGCCACTAAGGATGCCGGTATGAAATACCATAATTCCTTAGCATAGAAAATTTGGGCCCATAAACAAGTAATAACTTATGTCAAGCACGTAGTAAATAGGGGCAACTGATAATTGCATAAGAGAGGGAAATATAGCTCAGCTAAATAGAAGTATATGTTTCTTTAACCACTTAAGACCCGGACCAAAATGCAGGTAAAGGACCAGGCCCCTTTTTGCGATTCGGCACAGTGTCGCTTTAACTGACAATTGCGCGGTCGTGCGGCGTGGCTCCCAAACAAAATTGGCGTCCTTTTTTTCCCACAAATAGAGATTTCTTTTGGTGGTATTTGATCACCTCTGTCATTTTTATTTTTTGTGCTATAAACAAAAATAGAGCGACAATTGTAAAAAAAAATTCAATATTTTTTACTTTTTGCTATAATAAATATCCCCCAAAAATATCTAAAAAAACGTTTTTTTCCTCAGTTTAGGTCGATACGTATTCTTCTATCTATTTTTGGTAAAAACAATCACAATAAGCGTTTATTGATTGGTTTGCGCAAAATTTATAGCGTTTACAAAAAAGGGGATAGTTTTATTGCATTTTTATTATTATTATTTTTTTTTTACTACTAATGGAGGCGATCAGCGATTTTTTTCATGACTTCGACATTATGGCGGACACATCGGACAATTTTGACACATTTTTGGGACCATTGTCATTTTCACAGCAAAAAATGCTATACAAATGCATTGTTTACTGTGAAAATGACAATTGCAGTTTGGGAGTTAACCACTAGGGGGCGCTGAAGGGGTTAAGTGTGACCATATATGTGTTTCTAACTGTATGGGGACAGGGCTGGACATGTGACGTCATTGATCGTCTTTCCCTATATCAGGGAACAGACGATCAATGACAGCGCCACTATGAAGAACGGGGAAGGTGTGTTTACACACACCTCTCCCCGTTCTTCAGCTCCGGGGAGCGATCGCGGGACTCCGGCGGCGATCGGGTCCATGGGTCCCGCGGCCGCGGTCATGGAGCTTCAGACCGGGTCACGGGCGCACGCCCGCGACCCACGGCTGGGCATTAAATAATCACGTACAGGTACGTGATTGTGCCCAGCCGTGCCATTCTGCCGACGTATATCAGCATTAGGCGGTCCTTAAGTGGTTAAGATACTTTGCAGCAAGCAACTGAGAACACAGAAGACAATCCCAAGTAGTATGTTTGGGCCAGATTCAGGTAGAAGTGCGGCGGCGTAACGTATCGTAGATAGGTTACACCGCCGCAAGTTTTCATCGCAAGTGCCTGATTCACAGAGCACTTGCAATGAAAACCTACGCCGGCGGCCTCTGGCGTAAGCCGGCGTAATTTAAATGGGCGTGCGCCATTTAAATTAGGCGCGCTCCCGTGCCGGACCTACTGCGCATGCTCCGTTTCGAAATTCCCGCCGTGCTTTGCGCGAAGTGACGTAATTTTTTCGAACGGCAACGTGCGTAGCGTACTTCCGTATTCCCGGACGTCTTACGCAAACGACGTGAATTTTTAAATTTCGATGCGGGAACGACTACCATACTTTATACAGCACATACGTGTGCTGTGTAAAGTTAAGGCACCCAAAATGATGACTAACTTTGCGACGGGAAACTAGACTAGCGGCGACGTAGCGAACACGAAAAACCGTCGTGGATCGCCGTAACTCCTAATTTGCATACCCGACGCTGGTTTACGACGCAAACTCCCCCCAGCGGCGGCCACAGTACTGCATCCTAAGATCCGACAGTGTAAAACAATTACACCTGTCGGATCTTAGGGATATCTATGCGTAACTGATTATATGAATCAGTCGCATAGATACTCTGAGAGATACGACGGAGTATCTGAGATACTCTGTCGTATCTCGGCTGTGAATCTGGCCCTTAGCTCTTAGTAAGCCAGAGTTAATTACAGCAATTGATTAGAAGTTATATATATTGGCCCAAATTCTCTAAGGAGATACGACCGCGTATCTCCAGATACGCCGTCGTATCTCTGAGTCTGAGCTGTCGTATTTCTGAGTCTGAGCCGTCGTATCTATGCGCCAGATTCTTAGAATCAGTTACGCATAGATTTGTATTAGATCCAACCGGCGTAAGTCTCTTACGCCGTCGGATCTTAACTGCATATTTACGCTGGCCGCTAGGGGCGTGTACGCTGATTTGCGCCTAAAAATATGTAAATCAGCTAGATACGCGAATTCACGAACGTACGCCCGGCCGACACAGTACAGATACGCCGTTTACGTTAGGCTTTTCCCAGCGTAAAGTTACCCCTGCTATATGAGGCGTACATGCGGCGTACCAATGTTAAGTATGGACGTCGTTCCCGCGTCGAATTTTGAAAATTTTACGTTGTTTGCGTAAGTCATCCGTGAATGGGGCTGGACGTAATTCACGTTCACGTCGAAACCAATAAGTCCTTGCGGCGTACTTTGGAGCAATGCACACTGGGATATGTCTACGGACGGCGCATGTGCCGTTCGTAAAAAGCGTAATTTACGTGGGGTCACATAACATTTACATTACACAGGCCCACATCTTCCACATTTGAATTAGGCGGGCTTACGCCGGCCTATTTACGATACACCGCCGCAACTTACGGAGCAAGTGCTTTGAGAATACTGCACTTGCCCGTCTAATTTGTGGAGGCGTAACGTTAATAGGATACGTTATGCCCACACAAATATACGCCGCTGTACGTGAATCTGGGCCGTAGTAAGTAATACTAGGCACTACAAGTGAAACAATTGCTACTTATTCGTTTGCAGGGCTTGAGTCTTGCTGTATGTTAGCAGCCGTTGAATTCCGTAGTGTAGGGTGGCAGGAAGGAAGATATCTTTAAGGTGTCCCCAGTAATGGCATCATGAATGCAGTGAAGGCATTAGCCAAAAAGGCCATAGAGTCCAGTAAGGCATTTATGCAGCATGGGGATCGATGGTGCCAGTAGTTGTAGTGTGGCTGGCTATGGCTGACAATAGTAGAACGGGGTGTGTAATACACGCCATTCTGTTTATACCTGAGAGGCATGTGTGCCGAATACAGCGCTGATTGCGCTTGGCACTTCCACGTTCCAAGCTGGAACGCACGCGGCGCGGGGCGATGACGTCATCACGCGGTCGCTGTATTTGTTCCAGCGTGGAACACAATACAGCAACAGCGCCATTTACACAGTGACACCATATAGACAATCTAGAAAATGAAAGTATGGGACTGTTGCAACTGTAGCTAAGGTTAGAAACTATTTAAAATAAGGTACCTATTTAGTGTTTCACTGCTGACAGAGTCCACATTCAATGGTTCATTACTAGCACCACAGGATAAGTGGGGAGAACCTCTTGACTCCGCTCCTCAGTGGCATCTGTGGAACGGCACCTGTCCCCACCATTTGTGCATCTCGCTCGGGTGCACATCAGCAACGCCTGACGTCACGCTAGCCACCCAAAAAATGTACACCACGCATGCACAACGTCGGCGCACCGGGATGATAGACGATCCAGATGCTATGGGCGGAAGTACTGCGAGAGAACACTGCAGCAGTGTCTCTCATGGTGCAGTTGGCATTGCAAACTGTTGGTCATCCCCAGTTTAGAAGAAAGATCGACATACCTTACCAACAGCTTGGGTGGCCACATATTACTCTCACCATAGAGGTGCATAGTCCTGGACTGGGGGGGAAAAAGTTTGAATCCTGCCGGTTGCCCAATATTGGACTGAAAAAATGAAGAGGAGACATTAAACGTAAATGTACATGCTTGACATACAGTAACAAAAATGCTTCTAAAGCAGTAAAAAACAGACAATTGTGCTGGGAAGCTAGTGTAGTGTCTAAAGAGAGACAACCCACTGCATGCCAAGCATATGCTGTGAAAAATTTATTTTCAATATATATACTAATAATTGATGCAGATAAATATTGCTTTTTTTGTTGTTTTGGGTCAATAACATGGGGACACACATTACAGTGAATATGGGGAAATGTATATACAGAATCGTAACAAGAGGGCCTTACAGCCCACAAACTAGGGGCGACAACAATGATGAGGAATTAAGTGTTATCAATCTTACCCCCTATCCTTTATCGGAAGATGAACTCACTGTTTTAAAATTGGGCTTAAGTTTTTGTCCCAGTGCCAATTTAGATAAATATGAGGTCATTAAAGACCTGTATTTATTTGCAAGGACATTGACATACAAACTAATATTTGACCCTGACAAAAACAGACCTATGGCAGAAAAGGACCTATCAGAACAGATTAAAAAATTTACCATGAAGGATTTTCGTGCACTTAAGGATTTGATGATCCTTTTGGACGAAAACCAGGAATATGACGATACTCAACAAAATCAACTCAGTCAAATACTTATTCCCAATACTCAAGGATCTACCTTTAAAAATAAGTCAGATCAGTTCCCAGATCTTAGTACCAACCCTCAGGTGTCAGCCTTCCTTATTGCCATGGTGAGTGATATTATGAAAATCAAACCCACTCCTTTTGCCTCTAATCTAACACAAGTACAACAAAAAGCATTAGAAAATCTACAAGCCGAGTACACATGTGTGGGGATTCCAAGATGGCCGCTTGAGCCAGAGCTCTGTCGCACACAGCTCTTGCGGCGCTGAAAGCAGCACACAGAGGGGACCCTACCGTGTACCTTGAGTCCTGAGGCTTGAGTGCACCCTTCTGAGAATTGATGAACTTGAAAATAGATCCAGAAGATACAACTTCAGGATCAGAGGTCTACCAGAAGCTATAACAGATGTATCGCAAGCTACTCATAAGATAATTAAATCATTGATCCCGAACATTTCGCAACATCGCCTAGAACTTGACAGGGTTCACAGAGCCCTAGGACCCCCTAGAAAGGATGACACTCCCAGGGATGTCATCGTGAAACCTAATTTTTACCTGGTCAAAGAGGAGATAATGAAGCAATCTAGAGCGATAAAACAAATAATGTGCCAGGGTCATTCTGTTCAAATCTTTGCTGATCTCTCCCAATCCACGATTCAGAGGAGGCGCTCCCTGAAACCCCTCCTGTCGGTTCTGACCCAAAAGGAAATAAAGTACTGGTGGACTTTCCCATTCGCTGTTAAATTTCTATTTAAGGGTAAATATTACTCCTTTTCTAACCTTCAAGAGGGAGAGAAAACCCTTCTGTCCCTGAAGCTAATTGCCCTGGAAGCTGATATGGACACTTTAAATCCAGCGTATAATTCGGCCAAACGACCTTCTCCGAACAGCCCTCTAACACTGCTCTGGAACAAACCGAAGAAGAAGAAACCAAAGGATGTTCGCCTGACCTGAAAGATGTCTGAGGACCTTTGTTTCTTTTCCTTCATTTTTGCTACTCCTGGAAGGAGTGTGTTGTTTTTCCTTAGACCCTCCATCCTTTGCGATTGGAGCTTTTTCACCCCTATTGTTTATTTTTATTTTTTTTATTCCCCCTTCAGCCCCTCTTTATTTTTTGATGACTTTGACTCCTGTTTTTGTTTTTGTTTCTATGTTTAGAGGGGAAAGTCTTGGGGCATTTTTGTGATAGTCTACCTGGGTTTTTTTTCTCTTTCTTTTTTTGGCTCCCTTCATTGGGGGTTTAGTCTCTTCTGTGTTTTTGTTGTTTTACAACGTTTTTGAAAGTACGTTTTTTGAGTGCCCGGGAGCTGTGTGCTCAGCATGTGCCTCCACCTATCCCTCGGTTTCTTAGTATCCTGTGGGATGGGTTGTCTGCCTTTTTTTGAGCAGATACTTTTTGAGGGATCCGATCCCAGGGGGATTTTGTGCCCCCTGGGTGCTGATCTGCCACCTTCAGAGAGACTGTCTGTGGTCTTTCTGTTTCTCTTTTCTATTTTTCTCTCTATCCTATTTTTCTTTTCTTTCCCCTCCCTTCCCTCCCCCTTCTGTATCTCGGGATATTATCATGTGTTTTTCTTTCTGTTACCTTTCAGGTTCATTCTGAAGGTTTCATTCGAATTATGCCTTTGTGTGGAAGATCTGCTTACTTGTCTTCTGGGGGTCGGAATCTTTTTCTGGTAAGTGATGCAGGGATTGGCAGCACTTCTCCTCCTCCTCTCGATGGCTAGCACACATAGACCCATTCTCAAAATAGCATCCCACAACACCCATGGCCTTAAATCTCCCATCAAATGGAGAAAGCTGTTTGACAGCTATAAATCACTTAAATGTGATGTGATTTTGTTACAGGAGACTCGCTTTCCCAGGCGGTACAGCCCTACCTTTCTTTACCATAATTTCCCATTGTTTTACATAGCTAACGCAGAGAATAAGACTAGAGGGGTAGCGATAGTGTTTTCCAAATCTTCTAATTTCTCTTGGCTGGCTGACTATAGAGATCCGGAAGGTAGGTTCCTTTTAGTTAAGGGGCTGATTGATGGTCATTTATTTTCTTTTGTTTCATATTATGCCCCGAATAAAGGCCAACTAAAATTCTTTCGATCCATGCTTTCCACCTTGGCCCCAATGATTGAAGGGACTCCCATTTTTGGGGGTGACTCCAATCTGGCGCTTGATCAGGGGTTGGATAAATCTAACACAGCCAAAATGACTTTAACCTGTCCCACTAGAGCTAGCTTAAAATTTGCTCGACTTCTTCATGTGCAAGGATTAGCAGATGTCTGGCTGGAACAAAACCCGACGACTAGGGACTTTACCCATTTTACTTGCCCTCATCAATCCTATGCTAGGATTGACCACATACTCATGTCTACATGCCATCTGCCTAATGTTACCGGGTCCAAAATGATAGACTCTCCTCTTTCAGATCATTCCATGGTCCTAGCTACTCTTTATAATCCCTCGCATAGACCCAAGCCCTTTCAGTGGAGACTCAATGAATCTATCTTGTCTGACTCTATTAATGTGGCCGAAATTAATATAGCTCTGTCTGAATATTTCACTTTAAACGATATAGGGGGTGTTTCAGCAGAGGTTCTCTGGGCGGCCCATAAAGTTACTATCAGGGGGAAGTTTATCCAATTGGCTTCTAAATTTAAAAGAGAAAGGAAGACGGACATTATATCCCAAATAGATGCCGCTAGATTGTAACTTAATCTTGCCCTTACTACTCGAGCTGAAAAACTGATTAGATGGAGCGGAGCTAAATTTTATTCCCAAAGGGATAAGTTGGGTGGAATGCTCACCAACAAACTATTCCTTAGGACAAAACTTTCTACTCTTCCTAGGATTAGGACTTATCACCAGCCCACGACTTCCGATCCCTCGAAAATCCTTTTAGCTTTCAGAGACTTCTATGATAAACTTTACGATGCTGGACATCAGACTTCTGCGAGTGATATCTCGCAGTTCCTTGATACCCTCCCTATCACTAAGCTCTCAGAAGAGCATAAAGACATTATGGAAGACCCAATTTCTGTGGATGAAACCCTGGAGGTCATTAAAAGTCTGAAAAGGGGTTTGGCTCCTGGTCTGGACGGTCTTTCGGTACCATATCACAAAACATTTTCTGAGTTGTTAGCCCCTTTTATGATGACATTTTTCAATGAAAAATTCATAACTGTCATACCTAAACCTGATAAAAACCCAGAAGAGGTAGGGAATTATAGGCCAATCTCGTTGATAAACAACAACGTTAAAATCCTTACCAAAATTCTAGCTAACAGATTAAACTCCTTCATCAGCTCTTACATCCACAAAGATCAAGTGGGTTTTATCCCATGGAGGCAGGGACCTGACCAAACTAGGAGAGCCATCGATATTGTGTCGATCCTCCAATCTAACTGGCCAGGTGGCCCAAAGCAACAGGGAATGCTTCTTTCCCTGGATATACAAAAAGCGTTCAATATGGTCTCCTGGCCTTATATTTTCACACTTCTAGAGTGATGGGGGTATGGTAGTCGCTTTATTGGTACGCTTAAAGCCCTGTACTCCTCTCCCACGGCGCGTATACGCTTACAGGGGTAATACTCCTCCCCGGTGCGACTAGCTAGAGGTACGAGGCAGGGGTGCCCACTGTCCCTGATAATATTTGCAATGGCTATGGAAACACTTGCTATCGCAATTCGAGAGAGTCCCGAAGTTAAGGGGGTTTCCTGTGGTCCCAAGATGCACAAATGTGGCTTATTTGCTGATGATTTAATACTCTTTATCATGTCCCCCCTAACCTCTCTCCCCAATTTAAATAAGATTTTAGCTGCTTTGGGGGCTGTCTCGGGTTTACAAGTCAATTTCTCTAAATCCCTAGCTCTCAATGTCTTACTTGACCCCGAGACGGTAACCCTGCTTAAATAGAATTTCCAGTTTGCATGGAGTGACTCTGCTATCAAATATTTGGGTATCTTCCTTACGTCCAAATTTGAAACTGCCCGGGGATGGGTGGGCTGGGGGGTCTCCATCCATTGGCACAGTGAGTTACCTTTTGGGGTGCTGGGGGGTGGGGGTTCTGCGGCTGCAGAACCCCAACCCCCCAGTGGGTTAGGGACTCCTGCACTACTGTTTTGGGTCAGAGCAGAGGGGGGTTGTATGCTTCCTTTTTGAATGCTCAGGGTTATTTCAGGTTTATGACGACTTTACTGTTTTATGTTTAAGATGCCCTGTCGTTCTTATCTAATGTTTAATTCTGGTTGTCTGTTGTGGCAAACCCTATGCTCATTCCTGTGTGCACAATTCTTCTGTTTTATTATTCTCTGTAAATGTACACTGGTTGCTCTGTACTTTTTCTTTTAAAAATACAATTCTTTGAAAGTAAAAAAAAAAATCTACAAGCCAGACAAGACACAGTTATAAATGCATCAGATAAAGGCGGCAACATTGTTTTGTTAACCTGTCAACAATATGAAACCATGTTTTGGGTAACAACCAATGGTATAGACCAATTACAACCAATACTACAGCTCAATTCAAGCTAGAATTCAAAATGCTTCTATATACAGCATTTATTGAAGCATTAATTGATAAATCAACATATGATTATTTGAACGTAGCCTTTCCAAGAGAGGCAATTTTCTATGCCATTCCAAAAATACACAAAAACAAGACCAGGCCTCCAGACAGACCCATTATTTCAGGCATATGATCTGTTACTGAAAATGCCAGCAGATTCATAGATTTCTTTCTTATTCCCAATGTTACAGGACTTTCATCTTATGTTGAGGACACATTAGATCTCCTTAAACGCCTAGATGGCCTTATAATTTCACCAAATGCCCTTTTTGTTACAATTGATGTAGAAGCCCGATATTCAAGTATACCCCATGAACTGAGTCTTCAGATAACTAAAATGTTACTCAAGGAACAGGACCATAGACAATGGAAGTTCCAGTCTTTTGTTATGCAGCTTCTGTCATTCATTCTTCAACATAATTGTTTCTCTTTCTTGGGCTCCCACTACCCCCAGGTGCAGGGTATTGCCATGGGCACATGTTGCGCACCGGCATACGCCAACCTGTACCTGGGGGGGTGGGAACGGGAGATCTTTTCCAGTGCGGAATTTCACCAGTACCTGGAGCAGACGTTGTGCTGGTTCAGGTATATTGACGATAATTTCGTTATCTGGACAGGTTCCCCATCATCTCTTAATGAATTCATTCATTATTTAAATATCAACAGATTTAATTTAAATTTTACATTTGAGTGGCATCATGACCATATCTAATTTTTGGACTTATCTATCTACAGAGATGCTTGTAACTATATAGCAACCAAATTATATCGCAAAATCACGGCAGGCAACACGTTGTTGCATGCCAGGAGTGGACATCCATTGTCTTTGGTACACAGCATACCTTACGCTCAATGGGCCAGATTCTCAAAGGCGTTACGACGGCGCAACACCATTAGCGCCGTCGTAACTCCTCATCTGGCCCCGGGTATCTATGCGACTGATTCTTAGAATCAGTTGCGCATAGATAACCATTAGATCTGACATGCGTAAGGCTGTTACGCTGTCAGATCTTAAAAGTAATTTTTTTTCCCGCCGCTAGGTGTCGCATCATCGTTTTCCCCGTCGTCTATGCAAATGAGGTAAGTACGCGAGATTCCCGAACCTACGCGCGTCCGACGCTGAGAATTTACGTCGTTTCCGTAGCGTACGCGACGCACAAGGTTGCCCCTGCTATTAGCAGGGGCAACCAATGTTAACTATGGCCCTCGTTCCCGCGTCAAAGTTTAAAAAAAATACGTTGTTTGCGTAAGACGTCCGTGAATGGCGCTGGACGCCATTTACGTAAACGTCTAAGCAAATGACGTTGGGGCGACGTCATTTAGCGCAATGCACGTCGGGTAATTTACCCGACGGAGCATGCGCAGTACGCTCGGTGTGGGAGCGCGCCTAATTTAAATGGTGCCCGCCCCATTTGAATTGGGCGGGCTTGCGCCGAGCGAATTAACGATACACCACCGCAAGTTTACAGGTAAGTGTTCTGAGAATCAGGATGTAAACCTGTAAACCTGCGGCGGTGTAGCGTACAGCACATACATTACGCTGCCCAGGAGCAACGTTAATGTATGAGAATCTGGCCCAATATGTGCGTTTACGAAGAAACTGCACATATGAGACCGAGTTTAGATCACAGGCAAACGCGTTACAAACGTGCTTGCGGAAATGTGGACATAGCGAGGAGTGGACATCCATTGTCTTTGGTACACAGCATACCTTACGCTCAATGGGCCAGATTCGCAAAGGCGTTACGACGGCGCAATGCCATTAGCGCCGTCGTAACTCCTCATCTGGCCCCGGGTATCTATGCGACTGATTCTTAGAATCAGTTGCGCATAGATAACCATTAGATCTGACATGCGTAAGGCTGTTACGCTGTCAGATCTTAAAAGTAATTTTTTTTCCCGCCGCTAGGTGTCGCATCATCGTTTTCCCCGTCGTCTATGCAAATGAGGTAAGTACGCGAGATTCCCGAACCTACGCGCGTCCGACGCTGAGAATTTACGTCGTTTCCGTAGCGTACGCGACGCACAAGGTTGCCCTGCTATTAGCAGGGGCAACCAATGTTAACTATGGCCCTCGTTCCCGCGTCAAAGTTTAAAAAAAATACGTTGTTTGCGTAAGACGTCCGTGAATGGCGCTGGACGCCATTTACGTAAACGTCTAAGCAAATGACGTTGGGGCGACGTCATTTAGCGCAATGCACGTCGGGTAATTTACCCGACGGAGCATGCGCAGTACGCTCGGCGCGGGAGCGCGCCTAATTTAAATGGTGCCCGCCCCATTTGAATTGGGCGGGCTTGCGCCGAGCGAATTAACGATACACCACCGCAAGTTTACAGGTAAGTGTTCTGAGAATCAGGATGTAAACCTGTAAACCTGCGGCGGTGTAGCGTACAGCACATACATTACGCTGCCCAGGAGCAACGTTAATGTATGAGAATCTGGCCCAATATGTGCGTTTACGAAGAAACTGCACATATGAGACCGGGTTTAGATCACAGGCAAACGCGTTACAAACGCGCTTGCGGAAATGTGGACATAGCGAAAGTCTACTTAGAAGAGCTTTCAATAAAGCCATTGTAAAAGAGAGAAACTCTCTACTCTATCCAAAAGCAAAACAGGATCAGCATCAAACCACTACTACATTGATCACTAAACATTTGGTTCAGCATGGTTTGCTCTGCACTAGCATGGAGAAACACTGGCACCTTCTCAGTGAGGACCCAATAGTAAGTAAATATGTTAAAGATGTTCCTGAGATAGTTTTCTGGAAAAGTACGTATATCGGCAACAAGTTAACCAAAAGTGAATATAAACCTAATGATAGCAGTCAGGCAGTGACACGAGGCATTTTAATATGCTGCCACTGCACATATTGCCCATGGGTACAGACAGGATCACGCGTTTACTTACCCAATGGAGAACTATTTCATCCCCATTTCCATGCCACTTGTGACATAGATGGAGTCGTGTATCTTATGACCTGCACATGCGGGGCGTTCTATATAGGAAAAATGTTTTGTCCCTTTAAAAAACACATATATGATCATTTATACTACTCTCAATATGCGAAGATGCTTACTCCAGTCAGCCGCCACCTGGGTCTGTACCACAAATTCGACACTTTGGTTGTCAAGTTTATTATTCTGGAGGTCATTCCTCAAGATCCACATGGCAGAGACTGGAATTAACGCATCTTGCAGAGAGAAACATACTGAATTGAGCGCTTAGAAGCCACTAAGCCACCAGGAATCAATGAGGTCTTATCATCATACCGACCCTTCCTATAAGGATTGGCCTGATGGCCCATTATTCCAGATGGCTTTTTGTTAACAATAATTTTTTTTTAATATACATTTTTTACTTATTTAAAACCATCGGCATTATTCTATGCAAATTTCATATACAGTTATGTGCGTTTATTAAGGTCCATCTCCTATTCCTTACAGATCACTCCAAAGACCTTAAGGCCCCGTACACACCAGAGGATATCCGCTGGAAACGGTCCGCCTGAAGTATCAAGTATTGCAAATATAATTTTTCACAGCATATGCTTGGCATGCGTTGGGTTGTCTCTCTTTAGACACTACACTA
This sequence comes from Rana temporaria, assembly GCF_905171775.1. Taxonomy (NCBI): domain Eukaryota; kingdom Metazoa; phylum Chordata; class Amphibia; order Anura; family Ranidae; genus Rana; species Rana temporaria. The sequence continues at coordinate 322,431,503 of NC_053490.1, forward strand.
GCTTCCCAGCACAATTGTCTGTTTTTTACTGCTTTAGAGGAATTTTTGTTACCGGATATCAAGCATGTACATTTACGTTTAATGTCCGCTCTTCATTTTTTCAGTCCAATATTGGGCAACCGGTATTATTCAAACCTTTGCCCCCCAGTCCAGGACTATGCACCTCTATAGCGAGAGTAATATGCGGCCTATACTGGGCAATGCCAACAGCACCATGAGAGACACTGCTGCAATGTTCTCTCGCAGTACTTCCGCAGTACTTCCGCCCATAGCACCTGGATCATCCATTATCCAGGTGCGCATGCGCTGACATCGTGCATGCGCAGTGTTCGTTTTTTGTCCGGCTTGCGTGATGTCAGACGTTGATGACGTGCACCCGAGTGAGATGCACAAATGGTGGGGACAGACACAGCTCCACAGATGCCGCTGAGGAGCGGAGTCAAGAGGATCTCCCCACTTTTTTTTTTTAAGTGTATTTTGTGCGTGTACTCGAGAGAGCCGGACTGCAGGATTTGGGAGTATGCAGGTCCCCCAGAGGCAATCTGCCACCTTTCTCCATGCCCCGGGTGGCAATGGTGGGTGTGTGAGGGGGTCCTCCCACACAGCCCGCCCTACCTGCTCCGCTTTGAAGCCCAACGGGGCAGAGGGACTCCCTATAAGGGAGTGAGAGGATCTAGCCCGCTCAACCAGCCCCGTTAGTCCTTCGCCTCTCTTTTTAGAGACCGCGTGGTCAAAGTGTGTGCATGTTAACCCAATTTCGAGTGCGTGTAAGTGTGGTGATTTTTGCATAGCACACCCACCGGGAGCCGGGCTGAGACCACCAAACTCAATTCACATGTAGCTGAGACCGGGATCCGAACCTCTAGCTGCAGAGGTGAATGGCTTGTCAGCGCAGTGCCAATCGCGTTGAGCCACTGCAGCTCCCCAATAGGATCTCCCCACTTATCCTGTGGTGCTAGTGTTGAAACGTTGAATGTGGACTCTGTCAGCAGCGAAACACTGAATAGATACCTTATTTTAAATAGTTTCTAACATTAGCTACAGTTCTAACTGTAGTACATTATCTGTTTTTTTGGCATCCATTTATATTTCCCATACTTTAATTTTCTAGATTCTCTATATGGTGTCACTGCTCACGATTTATATTTCGCTAGCAGCCCTATTAACCACAGTTTAACCCCTAGTTGGTCATTGGTAATCTTCAAAAATAGGTACTGTATATTAAAGGGGTTGCAAAGGTAAAAAATGTTTTCCCTAAATAGCTTCCTCTACCTTAGTGCAGTCCTCCTCCACTTACCTCATCCTTCGATTTTGCTTTTAAATGTCCTTATTAGAGTTGAGCGGACACCTGGATGTTCGGGATCGGACCCGAACCCGGACTTTAAAAAAAAAGTTTGGGTTCGGGACCGAACCCGGACTTTGACCCGAACCCGAACCTCATTGAAGTCAATGGGGACCCGGACTTTTGACTACAAAAATGTCTCTAAAAAACTAAGTGAAAGGGCTGGAGGGCTGCAAATGGCAGCAAAATGTCGGGAGGAGCATGGCAAGTACTCTGGAAATAAATGTGGATAGGGAAATAACTTAAAATAACATAAAAAAATAAAAATAAAAAATATAATGATTTTGACCTTGGAGGACGAGGTCCATACAGTTTTGTTCAAAATTATTCAACCCCCCAATGCTGTAAAGGGTTTTAGGGAATTTAGTGTACATTTGTAATTGTATTCAGAATGCAATCCTACAAGGACTTCATAAAGAACCATATGCAACTAATATGACATCAATTGGTTTTGTAATACAGTAGTAAATGCAAAATTCAAGGCAAAGAGCACTGTTGAAATGCTACCTGGTCGTGTCAGAAAGAAGATGCTGACTTCGACTGCTGTGCGCTACCTGAAGCGTAGAGTGGAGAAAAGTCCCCGTGTTACTGCTGAGGAACTGAGAAAATATTTGTCAGATGTGGGTACTGAAGTTTCTGGTCAGACAATACGGCGCACACTGCGTAATGAAGGCCTCCATTCCAGAACTCCCAGGCGCACCCCCTTGCTGTCTCCAAAGAATAAGAAGAGTCGACTGCAGTATGCCAAAAGTCATGTGGGCAAACCACACAAGTTTTGGGATTGTGTTCTGTGGACTGATGAAACAAAATTAGAACTGTATGGGCCCATGGAGGAGGAAGAACAAGGCCTATGATGAAAAGAACACATTGCCTACTGTGAAGCATGGCAGGGGGTCAATCATGCTTTGGGGCTGTTTTGCTTCTGCAGGTACAGGGAAGCTTCAGCGTGTGCAAGGTACCATGAATTCTCTTCAGTACCAGGAGATATTGGATGACAATGTGATGCAGTCCGTCACAAACCTGAGGCTTGGGAGATGTTGGACCTTTCAACAGGACAATGATCCCAAGCATACCTCCAAGTCCACTAGAGCATGGTTGCAGATTAAAGGCTGGAACATTTTGGAGTGGCCATCTCAGTCACCAGACTGAAATCCGATTGAGAACCTCTGGTGGGACTTTTTGGTTTTTATTTGATTTATTTTTTAAATTAGGGTAAACCCCAAAAGAGTGAGACAGATCTAGGGTTGCTACCTCATCCCTTTAAACCTGAACACAGAGTGATTACACAGGTTCTGGGGCTAATTTAATGTCGATAAGGCACCAAGTGAGTTTAATTAGCAGCACTGTAATCAGCCAGAGAACCTGTGTAATTAATATGTTTTTGCTTTGAAAGGGATGAGATGGCAACCCTAGAAAGCTCAGAAAAACACAATGGCTGGGTAAGGCCGGCCCGGTGTCTATTCTGCACAAGGTACGGACAACTCCTCTGGGATCCATGCCTGGTTCATTTTAATGAACGTGAGCTTGTCCACATTGGCTCTGGACAGGCGGCTGCGCTTGTCTGTGATAACGCCCCCTGCCGTGCTAAATACACGTTCAGACAATACACTGGCCGCAGGGCAGGCCTGCACCTCCAAGGCGTAAAGGGCAAGCTCAGGCCATGTGCCCAATTTGGAGACCCAGAAGTTTAAGGGGGAATAGCCATCATTCAGTACGTGTAGGGGTGTGCTCACATACTGCTCCACCATGTTGCTGAAATGCTGCCTCCTGCTAAAACGTTCCATATCAGCTGGTGGTGCTGTTTGTTGTGGCGTGCTGACAAAGCTTTTCCACATTTCGGCCATGCTAACCCTGCCTTCTGAGGTGCGGGCGGTGCCCCTGCTGCGTTGGCGACCTCTTCCTCCTCCTCTGCCTTCGCCTTCTGCTTCCACTGTGCCCCCGCTGCCAGGTGGGAATTGCACCAGCAGCGCGTCTAACAGCGTGCACTTGTACTCACGCATCTTGCGTTCATGCTCCAGTGAGGGGATTGAGGATGGTACATTGTCCTTGTAATGGGGATCCAGCAGCGTGGCCACCCAGTAATCAGCACCTGTCATAATGTGCGAAACACGCCGGTCATTGCGGAGACACTACAGCATGTAATTGCTCATGTGTGCCAGGCTGCCCAGAGGCAACGAAAAGGTGTCCTCTGTGGGAGGTGTATCATCTGTGTCCTCTGTATCCCCCCAGCCACGCACCAGTAATGGCCATGAGCTGGTCTGGATGCCATCCTGCTGTGAACATGGTTCCTCCTCCTCCTCCATGTCTTCCTACTCCTCATCCTCCACCGCGTCCTCCTCCAGAACTGTGCCCTTGCTGGACAATTGTGTACCTGGCCTTTGTTTTTGCACAAACCCACCCTCTGAGCCACTTGTGAACGACTGCCCTGAAAGCTTTGCAAATGATCCCGATTCCTCCTCCTCCTCCTCCTCCTCTTCCTCCTGTGCCACATCCTCTTCCATCATCGCCCATAGCGTTTTTTCAAGGAGGCATAGAACTGGGATAGTCACGCTGAGAGTGGCATCATTGGCACTGGCCATGTTGGTGGAGTACTCAAAACAGCGCAACAAGGCACACAGGTCTCGCATGGAGGCCCAGTTATTGGTGGTAAAGTGGTTCTGTTCTGCAGAGCGACTCACGCGTGCGTGCTGCAGCTGGAACTCCACTATCGCCTGCTGCTGCTCGCATAGTCTGGCCAGCATGTGAAAGGTGGAGTTCCACCTTGTGGGCACATCACATATGAGGCGGTGAGCGGGAAGGCCGAAGTTACGCTGCAGCGCTGCCAGGCGAGCAGCAGCAGGGTGAGAACGCCGAAAGTGCGCACAGATGGCCCGCACTTTCTGCAGCAGCTGTGGCATATCGAGGTAAGTTCTCAGGAAACTCTGCACCTCCAAATTCAGCACATGCGCCAGGCAAGGGATGTGCATCAAACCGGCTAGGCCCAGAGCTGCTACAAGATTTCGCCCGTTATCGCACACCACCAGGCCCAGCTTGAGGCTCACTGACGCCAACCACTCATCGGTCTGTTGTTCCATGTCCCTCCACAACTCCTGCGCGGTGTGGGGTTTTTCCCCCAAACAGGAACGTTTTAAAACTGCCTGCTGGCGTTTACCCATGGCTGTGCTGAAGTTGGTGGTGAATTTGTTACGCTGACTGGATGAGGAGGCGGTAGAGGATGAGGAAGCGGAGTAGAAGAAGTTAGGAACAGGAGGCAAACTGAAGCGCCCTGCAATCCTCGGTGGTGGAAGGACATGCGCCAAACTGCTATCCGCCTCAGGCCCAGCCGCCACTGCATTTACCCAGTGTGCTGTTAGGGAGATATAACATCCCTGACCGTGCTTACTGGTCCATGTATCCGTAGTTAGGTGGACCTTGGCACAGATGGCGTTGCGCAGTGCACACCTGATTTTGTCCTCCACTTGGTTGTGCAGGGAAGGGATGGCTCGCCTGGAAAAGTAGTGGCGGCTGGGCACGACGTACTGTGGGACAGCCAATGCCATCAGGCTTTTAAAACTCTGCGTCTCCACCAGACGGAATGACAGCATTTCAAAGGCCAGTAATTTTGAAATGCTGGCATTCAGGGCCAGGGATCGTGGGTGGGTAGAGGGGTACTTCCTCTTAAGCTCCAGCTGAATGCTTCCATGGGACATTGTGGAGATGTTTGGTGACCCAGGTGGTAGTGTTGCTTGCCGGTCCTCTAATTGAGGGGTGGCAGCAATAAGCAGGAAGCCAGCACTAAACAATGTACTGCACACACAGTATATCACAGGGGACAGGTGGAGTGCTGGTGAAATGGGCAGAGATTCAGCTATATATTTCTCCACCTATAGCAAGAAGCAGGAACCCAGCCCTAAACAATGTACTGCACAGACAGTATATCACAAGGGACAGGTGCAGTGGTGTTGAAATATTCAGAGTCACCTATAGATTGCTGACTGCCCCTATAGGAAAATATCTGGAACCTGTCCCTGAACTATGTACTTGACAGAAAAACACAGTATATCACAGGTGAACAGGTGGTGGCAGGTGCAGTGCTGTTGAAATATTCAGAGTCACCTATAGAATGCTGACTGCCCCTATAGGAAAATATCTGGAACCTGTCCCTGAACTATGTACTTGACAGAAAAACACAGTATATCACAGGTGAACAGGTGGTGGCAGGTGCAGTGCTGTTGAAATATTCAGATTCACCTATAGAATGCTGACTGCCCCTATAGGAAAATATCTGGAACCTGTCCCTGAACTATGTACTTGACAGAAAAACACAGTATATCACAGGTGAACAGGTGGTGGCAGGTGCAGTGCTGTTGAAATATTCAGATTCACCTATAGAATGCTGACTGCCCCTATAGGAAAATATCTGGAACCTGTCCCTGAACTATGTACTTGACAGAAAAACACAGTATATCACAGGTGAACAGGTGGTGGCAGGTGCAGTGCTGTTGAAATATTCAGAGTCACCTATAGAATGCTGACTGCCCCTATAGGAAAATATCTGAAACCTGTCCCTGAACTATGTACTTGACAGAAAAACACAGTATATCACAGGTGAACAGGTGGTGGCAGGTGCAGTGCTGTTGAAATATTCAGAGTCACCTATAGATTGCTGACTGCCCCTATAGCTGAACACAATTCCTAAACTATATGAAGCACAGCAGATGTCACAGGAATAAAGAGTGCTTGTTGAGATTTCTGGAGCAGGATACACCTAACACTGTCCCTAAGCAGCAACAGCAGCCTTTCCCTATCATATGTGAAGCACAGTGACAATGAGCCAGATACCATAAGATGATGCAGATATCAAAAAAATAAAGTGTGCTTCTTGAGATTTCTGGAGCAGGATACACCTAACACTGTCCCTATGCAGCAGATTCAGCAGCCTCTCCCTATCCTAATTGAAGCACAGTGACAACGAGCCAGATACCATAAGATGATGCAGATATCAAAGAAATAAAGTGTTTTTGCTGAGATTTCTGGAGCAGGATACACCTAACACTGTCCCGATGCAGCAGATTCAGCAGCCTCTCCCTATCCTAATTGAAGCACAGTGACAAAGAGCCAGATACCATAAGATGATGCAGATATCACAGAAATAAAGTGTTTTTGCTGAGATTTCTGGAGCAGGATACACCTAACACTGTCCCTATGCAGCAGATTCAGCAGCCTCTCCCTATCCTAATTGAAGCACAGTGACAACGAGCCAGATACCATAAGATGATGCAGATATCAAAGAAATAAAGTGTTTTTGCTGAGATTTTTGGAGCAGGATACACCTAACACTGTCCCTATGCAGCAGATTCAGCAGCCTCCCCCTATCCTAATTGAAGCAGAGTGACGATCTGTGCTGTGTGCCTCTATCTAATATAGAGGATGGTCGCATGATGGGTCACATGCTGCACTGGCCAATCACAGCCATGCCATAAGTAGGCATGGCTGTGATCAGTTCACAGTCACAGTAGTAAAACGAATGGCAATTGGCTGCCGTGCAGCGTGCCAAAACATACCCGAACTCCGAACCCGAACCCAGACTTTTTCCAACTATTCGGGTTCGGTCCGGGTTCGGGAAAAACCCAAAGTCCGTACCGAACCTGAACTTTACAGTTCGGGTTCGCTCAACCCTAGTCCTTATTTCTTCTGAGAAATCCTCACTTCATGGTCTTCTGTCTGTAACTCCACACAGTAATGAGAGGCTTTCTCCCTGGTGTAGAGAAAGCTTCTTGAGGGAGAGGGGTGAGCAGTAGAGTCAGGACGCTCTCTACATTTGCAGATAGAGAAAGGAGCTGTGTATTAGTGGGCGTCCTGACACTCCTGCTTGCCCCCTCCCCCCTCAAGAGGCTTTATCAACACCAGGGAGAAAACCTTGCATTACTGTGTGTTGTTACAGACAGAAGAACAGGAAGTGAGGATTTCTCAGAAGAAATAAGGACATTTAAAAGCAAAATCAAAGGATGAGGTACGTGAAGGAGGACTGCACTAAGGTAAAGGAAGCTATTTAGGGATTTTTTTTTTACCTTTACAACCCCTTTAACTATATTATATATTCGTCCATATACAATGGAGCTATTACAACTTGATGCCTATCATCAGATCATTCCTTATTTGGCTCGTTGTTTTTTATCTATTTTTCTAGTTGTTAGAATGTGGCATAATATCCCAAGTCTAGTCCGGCGTAGCGTAAAAAGGCCGGCGTGATCCCGCCTAGTTCAAATTTGGCATGCGCCGTCCGTGGAATATCCCAGTGTGCATTGCTCCAAAGTACGCCGCAAGGACGTATTGGTGTAGACGTGAACGTAAATGACGTCCAGCCCCATTCACGGACGACTTACGCAAACAACGTAAAATATTCAAAATTCGACATGGGAACGACGTCCATACTTAACATTGGTACGCCGCATGTACGCCACCATATAGCAGGGGTAACTTTACGCCGGGAAAAGCCTAACAATATGTTATATGTTTCATTTACCCGGTGCATCTCGATATTTGCTCTCACCCATTATAGTTGACGTGTTGCCTGGGATTTGGGTTGCTCAGTTACCTACCCCATTATCCATCTCTGGGGTGGACGCCCACTGGAGGCCTATAGGACTGGAGATCTGTAGTTGTGAACATTTTTAATCGGCATCAAGGTTTTTTTTGGTGAGCTTTTCACACAGTATATATGTTTTCTTATATACATTGTTGGATTTATTATGTTTATTGAAATAAATCTTTTCTAATATTCAGAAGCTCCTGAGGAAGCGATCCTGTGCATCACAAAACATGTAGAGCCTGATTTTAGGTTGTTTATGGATCTTGTGGAATCTATACCAAGGAACCAACAAAGCCTGGGGAACGCCCAGGAAAAAACCAAGCCTTCTTACTGACCAGCTCGCAGAACAACCAATTAACCTGTCTAACAGTATGCCTTTGCAAACGCATGCGTGAGCCACAGAGCCACACCAAGGCACCCTGGAATCTGTGATCCTTACACTAAAATATGAGTGTCCCCACAATGGAGGTACATGCATTTTGATGGATAGTTGAGGGTAGGTGGACTGAAGGGGAGCCACCCCTCCTTAAAGGTGCAGGAGCACACCAAACACCCAGCATGTAGCACAATGGCTGCAAATGTGTTGGTACACTGCTGGACCAATACAAGCACCACAGGTAAAACATAAACTTGTCCACCTCCCCCATCTATAGCTGGCCATCGCAGTAAGTAGCATTGGAAGGCTAAAACAGGTAACAACAAAGCCTGGGGAATTCCCAGGGAAAAACCAAGCCTACTTACTGACCAGCTCGCAGAACAACCAATTAACCTGTCTAACAGTATGCGTTAAAAACAGGGGTTTTGTCCACACGCATTTGCAAACGCATGCGTGAACCACGCCAAGGCACCTTGGAATCTGTGGTCCTAACACTAAAATATGAGTGTCCCCACAACGGAGGCACATGCATTTTGATGGATAGATGAGGGTAGGTGGACTGAAGGGGAGCCACCCCTCCTTAAAGGTGCAGGAGCACACCAAACACCCAGCATGTAGCACAATGGCTGCAAAGGTCTTGGTACATTCCTGGACCAATACAAGCACCACAGGTGAAACCTCAAACTTTCCCACCACCCCCATCTATAGCTGGACATCGCAGTAAGTAGCGTTGGAAGGCTAAAATCTATACCAAGGAGGCTACTTAGCGTGAGCATTTATTTTATAGACACCATTGCAAGCAAGTTGACTGTATCTACATTGGAACTGTCTACCTGGGATTTACCACGTGACCTGTTTTTGTATTATTTTGTATTTTTGTATTCTATTGTATTCTATCTAGATACAGCTGTTCAACAACATATCACAATTGTGAAATATTAAAAAGGATTGTTATATTTTTTATACGTGCCTACAAAGTCTATTTTTCTTGTTCATTATTTCATTCATTCATTATTAGGACGTGGCACATTGGATATTTATGGTGTTGATTACCACCAAGGGGCAAACAGTAATCAATTTAAATTGAAAAACAAATAGTGATAACTCCAAAGGGATATAGGGCTAGAATATAAATTCATACCGTATTGCGAACCAAAGGACCGCCATGGGAATAGTCTGCATCAAGAGCTGAGGTGTATGACCAAATGTGGAGCGAACATCCACAACCACATCCTCAAATGGGGGTCTGCATGTAATGTTGAGGAATAACAAATAGTGAAAATTCCAAAGGGATCTTGGTGTCTGCACTGTACCATTGTCAACGTGTGATTTACAGCATTCACAGTGTGCTGTGAAGTGCTATACTTGTTATTCCTCAACATCACATGCAGACCCCCATTCGAGGATGTGGTTGTGAGCGTTCTCCACAACCACATCATAGACCCACACAGCATCAGTAAGCCATGCCTTCGCTCCCTCCTCATAACAGTTTGATTAATAGCAGCAGGAGCCCATGGCTCCTTCTGCTGTTAGAATCTTTTCTGAGACTAGGAACATAGGAGAGAGATGCTGCAGCTGAGACAGTAACAGATGAGAGCGATGCTGCAGCTGGGACAGTGCTGAATTGGTGAGAAGAGTCAGGTTAGTGTGTAGGGCAGTGGGAGGATGGTCAGTTAGTGATTTTTTTTACTTTAATGCAGGGAATACAGTAAAAGTAGAGCGCACTGTCATTGGCAAAAGCGTGCAGGTCAGGTGCATGCTTTGGCCAATCATAAGACATCAGTGCAGTGCATTATGGGGCATTCCGCGGTGCTCAAATTTGCCACAAACTCCCCATAATAAACGTTGTTTGGCGAACGGGCGAACACTCGATGTTCAAGTCAAAATTATTGACTTGAACATCAAGCTCATCCCTACTTATCATGTGATACACACAATTTGTTTTCAAGGTACCCCACTCTATATCATAAATCATACACTTCTGCTTTAAATTGTTGAATACACAAGGAAGCTCACAGGGACAGTAACATATCTTTCAGTGTGGTGTCAGATATAGGTTGGTCAGAAGTAGGGAAGGAAGAGATTGGATCATCTGGTTCCATATCAGCAACAGTACAGGATTATGGATTGCTCTCCTCCATTCCAGCATGTGCCGCAGGATGTGTGGGGCCTGGTCTTGGCCATAACCAGGACCCTATGTTACCTTGTTTGATAGCAGAGTCCCGAAGCCCTCTTCAGCTGAGGCATCGGCGTGTTCTGAGTGAAAGCTGCCCCTGACATTTTTTTTAAAACCCTCTTGCCAGGTTTGCCAAAAAAACAGCAGGTCTCCACCATTGCAGGTTATCACCGTCTTCTCTGGGGCATGTCGAAGTTATGTCTAAGATTGTGGAGCAGCAGGTGGGTGTGTGGCAGTACTCAGAGGAGTAATATTGCTGACTCTTCCCAGCTCCAGAGCAGAGCTCTGAAATCATGCAGTCAATCACACAGCGCAGTCACCACACTTCCCAGATGTGGTATTTTTTCAAGCAAAATACTGGATATTCTGTTGAGTGCTGTCCTTTTGTTGTTAATGTTTTAGAACATCTATTGACACAATTTCTTTTTTTATGGTGTTTATTTCCTCCAGTGGTGTGGGGCTGTAATGGGAGTATTTTTTTCCCTCGCTTAGGAACCTCTTTATAGAGTAGTGTAAGCGGTCCAACATCTAAGGTATAAAGGTATAAACCCTTTTAGATCACGCATACGCATTTATTTGTGGTACATTTATGATTAGCTTGGGTGATTTAGAATCTTTTTTTGTCATATTTAAATGAAAATATGGTTAATTTGATGTTCTCTGAACAATGGAGTGTGACTGGTATGTTTCCTTTATGTGAGATAAATTACACAGATTGGTTCAGTAGGCACTGTGTTATTAAGGCAACCTATAAGTGTATTCAGCACATCCCAGGCACACTATATGGGGTATCTCTGTTGAACAGTTCTTAAGGTTGCAACAGATCTACTGTGATGACATTATTTTTTAACATCACACTTCTGTTATATCAGCGGTTCTGGATACATGGTACTCCTGCTCAGTGCTTAATTTGGCTTATACTTTTGCTCAAAAAAAAAAAAAAATATATATATATATATGACTGACCTTCTGAACAATAGAATAATGTGAATAGGGGTAGCCCTTCAACAGCATACAGTCTGGAATTTAATTGGGTTAGGGGGAATTTGTAAATAAGTACTTACCTATATTATATAATGATCAAAGGTATGCTGAACTTTGAAGGATGGTGTGAATATAGTGCCTACTGTCTAGAAGAGCCTCTACTCTGGGAAATAGATTATCACCCATCCTTTTTGATTATTCCTCTGGTAGCCTGCCCACATGGTTACACTTAAAGGGCAATTTTTGTTGCGGTGCTGGAAATTGCCCATGCTACCCTCACATACTGTTTGGTGATTTGGTTCTTTTGTAGAACTTGGCTGAAGTTCCTCTTTAAGTATAGTTTATAATTTTATAGTATGATTATGGGGATCCTTACAATTTAGTGGGTAAAGTGGCTTGTACCCCAGTAGAAGACATAGTAACACAATGCAACAGGGCAAATAAGGGGAATAAGCAACTGCAAGAACCAGTATGTAAATGAATTAGACAGGAGGAACTCTGCCACCCAAGCATAGCAGGTGCAGTAGGGAATCAGGAAGAAAAAGATGTCCATGGTATATTAGAGCAACCCCATACCCAGGAGGTGCAGGTAAGTGAACATAGGGTTTTTTCCTTGTGAACAATCTTCCCGAGCATCCATATTGAAAGGTCAGAGTATAAGTCAGAGTCTGCATTCCATCAATTTTCAGTGAACCCCTTTCTTTAGCTCATTCCACAATTGGTTCTTTTTGTTTGAAGGGGTGGGCCAAACACAGCATTACCCCTGGTTCTGTAAGGTTGGTACTGTGGACCCTGTTGATCTCAGTCTCATCTGTGTCAGTGCAGCCAAGCAAGATGTTGAAAATCCTTTTTACAGGGATAATATTGAACCAATATTAGTTTGTCCTTATGGCACCAGAGTTTTTTTAATGTGGAAGTGCTACTCATGTACTGTGTTTCTATATTTGCTGTGGTCGGGGTTGTGAGAGGCATTTCCTCCATAACTAGAAGCATGTGGAAATATTGCAGGCCTTCGAACAAGTCCGCCATACCTTGCTTGTGAGCCTCCCCAATGCGTCATAACATGGCCTAAATGTCTTGTTTAGTTGGCAAAAGGGCAAAGTACTTTTCTTGGGAAAACATCACAGGACACAGAGCCTTAATTACTTAATGAGGTATGTAGTCACCACAGGCGATTGAACACTGGCAAAACCAATTAAAATTGAGTTCCTCCCCTATACTGTATAACCCCTTCCAAATGTAGAGTACCTCAGTTTTTTCTCCAGTGTTAAGGTGGTTGGTCACGTTCAACATGTGCTAAGAAGAAAAATGCTCTTGTGATGGTCTGGCTGTGGAGACCTAGGAGCTATAACCGGATCCATTCCCTGGGCTGATATCAAAGGCCTAAGATGGTTGTTACCCGGGCCTCGTGTAAGCAGAAACAAGGTTTGCCTGTAATGTCTCTCTGTGGAGGTTTGGGCTCTGGGATCCAGGCTTTGGTGTACTAATACATCTGTGGCACGAAAAGTTTCTGGCAGAGTCTTCTACAGGTCCAGGTATGAGGTTTTTTCTAATAAAACCCTTGGTAAACCTGAAGCTTGGCATAACTTGCCCGCCGTGATGGGTGAAAGCTGGAACTACTTTTAGTAGCTTTCCAGTGACGTGGATCAGGTAAGAAGAAGATAATTTTTATTTATGTATTATTTTCTTTGGAGTGGGATGTCTTTCCTGGTTCTCACCACTGGAGGGAGTAAGTGCAACCCAGTGTTTTCTTACATCCTTCCAGGATAACATGCTCAGTGAAGTCGGTCAAATATAACACCACTCACCTCCTTCCACTGCAGGCTCTGCCACAATACACATACAGGGGTACACAAGATGCCCCCAGTAATCTCACCTCTCCCTTTTCCTCGTCTCCTGGGGGCCGCCATGACAGCGGCGCATATGCGCATGCGTGCGCCGGAAGCATGTTTTTCTGTTAGTATAGAGACATGGATGGGGGAGGGCCAAAAGTGGTTGCTAGTTCCCGTGCCCAATGCAAGACACCTGTGTGCAGGCACCAAGAGGCTGGTTCAAAAGCCCAGCACGCCAGAGCCTTCTGTAAGCGGCATGGACACAGAGCTGTGGGTTGTAAGCATCCCTGTGGATTGAACCAGGCAAACCTAAGACTCCTACTTGGCATTAGGTTGTGCAGTGAGCTGATATTTCTGTGCATTGTAAGACTATAGCACAACAGTGATTGCATTTATATTTGTGGATAGTACCTTTGCTTTGCAGTAAGGACTATGTCCCAGAGAAGAGGGTCTATGCCGAGTAAAAGAGGCACCAGAAAATCCCCACGTCTGGCTAGGGATTCTGAGCTTGCCTACAGTTTACCATCCCCCTCTGTCAGCCTGATATCAGCCTCACAGGATGAACCCCTGTCTGGTTTTGCAGCTTCTCCTATGGCAGCTGCTGTATACGTCACTGAGGACACTTTTAAAGTTGCTTTGTATGGCTTAGAAGGAAGGATTGCTAATAAGTCAGTATTGTCAGGCTTGCTGTCTGATGCTTATGATTCTCGGCAGTAGTAGGGATCTTTAGTGCAGAATTCTGGTGCAGTAGCTCCTGAAATATGCATTTCCATGTGGCCATGAGCAAACCATGCTTTCTTTTGTAGAGTTAACCTTATTGCTCAGATGAAAAAGCCATATCAATAACTTTCAAATCTCTTGATCAATGCAAGTATACATGGATGGTTTTTCAATAACATTAAATCCTTAGCTATATAACTTTTGTAGATTTACTGCAGAAAAGTTAAAAGCTGCATTGCAAACTTTAAGGATTTAAAGTATTGCTTGTTTGTAATGAATCTTAAATTTAAATCCAGACTTGAGAAACAGATGCTCTATGCATATTGACTGGACCAAGTGAATGAAAAATAAAATGTTAGATCATGTTCAATGCTTGTATTTTTTTCCTGTGTTCTTTTGCTACTTATTAATTGTGACTTTCCTATCCACTTTTTCTTATTATTTTATTCCCCTTGACTTCCCATTTCTTATATTTTTTTTATCTCTATCCTTTCTCATCCTTTTTGTATTTACTCTTTGTTTTTTTTCTCCCTTCCTTTGTTATACATTTATTCTCCTGTAGCTGGTCTCTTCCATTCCATGTCACTGATTAGCCTAATTCTATATGAGATGCAGACATTGTACAATAGAAAGATACGTTGTGAGTTCTCAGAGCCTTCATACACCATGTTAGTTTTATATGAAGCCATTTCCTTACTCATGTCCAATGCTGCTGGCAATTAAGGATTTTTACAGAATTTATAGAGATTTTCAGGTTTCTTCAGTTGAAAGGTTGTTAGATATAGGAAACAAATTATGATTTATTATTCTGTAATGTTTAAAGCAGTATTGAACCTAAAAGAAAACAATTATTATATTACAGCTTACCAGTACTTAGATGTAAAGATTACTGTATATTAACTTCCTTCTTTTTAGGCTTTCTTTCTTCCATGTTCATCTGGTAATCCAGCCAGCAAGCCTGTTGTTTTTTCACAGCACAAACTTTCCTGCAGAATGTATCAGTTTACATGGATGAGACAAACTACTTAACACTGACAGTGGGGATTTATACTAAAATAATCAAAATAATTGTAACTAATTATAAAGTGTGAGCTTGAATGTGGCTTCAGTTTGTTAGTGATTCTACATTTGCAAATATATTTAATACTCCCCTCCCCCCCAGGCTGACAAGGCTGCTGTCTACTGTGCTTCCTCTGCTCATTCCTCCACTCCAGATTTGTGTCTCACCAATACAGGTGGTGTCTTACTGGCCAGTTAAATTAGTTTAATCTGTGTAATTAATTTTCAGAATTTGTTCTGTTTATTCATATTCAAATCGATTTGCATTTTCAAATTTGAATTCAGATTGATTCAAAAAGTTTACAAATACATTTTGAATCATTTGCAAATTAAAATAATTTTCTAATTCAAATAGTTTTCCAATTTCCAAAGAGAGAAAAATAGAATAGAAAATAAAGGAATAGAATAGAAAAAAAATGAAAAGCATAGAAAAGAATATAACAGAAAATAAAAGAATATAATATAATAGAGTAAAACAGAACACATTAGGATAGAATATAAAAATAATATTGAATGGAATAGAAAGACATAGAATAGAATAACAAAAAACATGATTAAATAGATTATAACCATCTTCTGATTTTTGAATAGAATTGAAAATAATATAATAAAAAAAACAATAGAATAGAATAGCGATAATATAACCATTTTCCAAAATTCAAATAGAATCAATTTGAACAGAATAGAAAATAATAGGGTAGACTAGAATATAAAATAGCACAATAGTATAGAAAAAATAGAAGGGAATAGAATAGAATAGAAGGACTATAACCACCCTCCTATTCTAATCTATGCTTTTCTTTTCTATTCAAATTTGAATTGATTCATTTGAATTTTGGGAGAAGGTTATATCCTTTCTATTCTATTGTTTTTTTAATTGTATTATTTTTTTCTATTTGTTTATTTTATCTTCTATTATTTTATTTTTTATTCTATTCTATTCTTTTATATTCAAATGTATTCTATTCAAAATAACATTTTTGGAAGATGGTTATATTCTTTTTATTCTATTCTGTTGTTTTTTTTCTATATAATTCTGTTATTTTCTATACTATTCTAATCTATTCTTTTCTATCCTATTCTAATTGATTCTATTTGAATTTTGGGAAAAGGTTATAGTTGTTCTATTCTATTCAATTTTTTTTAAACTATTTACTTTTCTATTCTATTATAGTATATTCTATTTTTTCAATTTTATTCTTTTCTATTCTATTATTTTCTTATGTATTCAAATTCTATTTGAAATTTGAAATTTCAGAAGATGGGTATATTCTATTATTTTTGTTTCTATTATATTCTAGTATATTCTGTTCTTTTATTTTCTATTCCATTTTGTTCAGTTTTACTTAAATTATATTATTTTATTTTATGTTATATTGTTTTCTATCCTATTCTTTTCCTTTATTTTCTATTCCATTTTGTTCAGTTTTACTCTATTAAATTATATTATGTTATTTTCTGTTATATTGTTTTCTATCCTATTATTTTCCTTTATTTTCTATTCTATTTTATTCTCTTTGAAAATCAAAAAGTATTTGATTTGAATTCGAAAAGTATTTAAAAACTATTCGAAAACAGTTCAAATTCTAATTTTGTCTGAATTTTTTTTTCCGTTATTTTGGATTTGTTTAAATTTTGTGCTATTGTAATTCGGAAATTTGGCCGAATTAAAATTCGGAATGAAACAAACTGCACATGTCTAGTTATGTGATTGTATTTCTCTGATTCTTTCCAACATAGTTCCAAATATAAAGCTTGTATCTTCACATTTCTCAACTTCTCAGATTTAATTACTTAACCACTTGCCGCTCGGCATATAGCAAAATGATGGTGGCAAAGTGGTTTTCTTATGCTGATCAGACATCATATGACGTGATCCGGATAACTAGCTGGCGCATGCCTGCAGGGGCACTCAGCGTGGCGATCCGTGGTTGGGCATGTGAGTCTGATACACCGCAAATTTGATCTAGGTAAAGAGTCTCCGTCATGTGATCAGCCATGTCCAATCATAGCCGATCTCAGTGTAAACAGGAAAATCCATTTATTGGCTTTTCCTCACTCGTGTCTGTCAGACGCAAGTAGAGGAGAGACAATCAGCTGCTCCTCTGACAGGGGGGTCTGTGCTGATTGATTATCAGTGCAGACCTCGAGGATGTTCACTCTGAACCACCAGGGATGTCACCAGGACCACCAGAGATGTCCACGACTAGTCACCACCAGGTACGCCACCCATGGCCACCATGGATGTCAATCAGTGCCCACAATAGATACCAATCAGTGCCCACTATGGATGCCAATCAGTGCCAAACAATAATGCCTGCCAATCAGTGATTTCCATCAGTACCATCCTTTAGTGTACATCAGTGCCACCTATCAGTGCCCAACCATGCCCACCTGTGCCATCTCATTTCCATATGTGCCTGAGGCAGTTATGGCCTACCAAAGCCATGTGTGCGGCAGTAGAGCTCCCCTGCCCTGCACATCTACACTGTAAGATGTGGTCCACTAGTTGAGCGACCTTTTTTGTACAAACCTTTCTTTTTTTTTGACTGCATTCTTTCTCAATCTTCCTTCTGTTCTGAGTCTCTTTTTTTCCCTAGCCTCCCTCTTCTTTTTCCTGCTCTTTTGCTCCCCCAGTCTGTGATCCCAAGATTGATGGACATTCAGAACCTTGGCCTCACGGGCTCAAAGTACCAGATCCCATTAACCCAGCTCCACCACATCTCCTAGCTATGGCCCAGACTCCGCTAAAGATCTACTCACATAATATCCATGGGTTCAACTCCCCAGTAAAAGGGTGAAAAAGATTTCGCCACCTTAAATCCAGTCATGTAGACGTATTGTTTCCAGGAGACCAGGTTTTCTTCTACTTCTGCCCTGCAATATCTTTCCCCTCATTTCCTCACATTCTATATAGCCTCTGCTCCTGAAAAACATAGAGGGGTGTTGATTGCCTTCCGGTGCAACCTCCTATTCTCCTGCAACAAAAAGATAGCCGACCCTACCGTCAGGTATCTACTGCTTCAAGGCACCCTGAACGGTCAAGACGTGACTCTACTTACATACTATGCTCCCTACCGCTTTCAACACACATTTTTCTCACACCACTTCAAAGTGATCTCTCACCACTGCACTGGCACACTGCTTCTAATGGGTGACACCAATGTGGCCCTAGACTCTGTGTTAGATAGGATATATGCACCAGGAGTCTTGATCATGGAAGAACAAATGAGAGACCGCTTATAATCCCATAGTCTGGTGGACTCGCGGCGGGAACTCCATCCCAGTGACTTCACCATTTACTCTAATTCACAAGACAGCTTCTGCATAATTGACTATGTCTTGATCCCGCTGCACTCCATCTCTAATGTACGAAAAAATCACAATACCCTCATCCCCGTGGTCAGATCACGATCTGATCATCTTCTTATTTACTCTTTTGGACCTGGTCCGGCCAACCTTTCAATGGCGGCTCAATGACTCTATTCTCACTTCCCAAGATGCCTTTCTTGACCTGCATTAACTCCTCCAAACATTCTTTAAACATCCAATATTTAAATGGGGCAGAGAAAGAAAGGCTTCATGGTGCAGTAATCAATTCAGGGGTTTTATTTAAAAAACATATGATACTGTCATGGTTGACAGTATCATGTGTTTTTTAAATAAAACCCCTGAATTTAAACTGCACCATGAAGCCTTTCTTTCTCTGCCCCATTTAAATATCGGATGTGGAAGCGCAAATGGATACTTACCTATCGGATACTTATCCACCTTATACTTTCCATCTAAACTGGAAGGATACATTGAAGCAGGAGCATAATACAGCACGAGCGGGGTGTTTCCATCATTGAAAGAATCCTTGGATGGTTTGTCCATGGTCGGCTGAGCGTTGATCGCCTTTTTATTCTAATGAACAGAAATATAAAGAAAATAAATCAGCGCAAAATGCAAAAACACAAGTTCAAGCTGCTGAACACCAGGGTCAAATTTCAAATCCCTCGGATAAAATATACAAAAGTAGGTGCAGCGCTAGAGAAACAGTCCACAAGTAAACAATGAATAAAACACCCTCCGTGAAGTCTTCAATGAATACAAATAAGCATGCTGAGATCTTCGTGCTGTGTGAAACACCTCCACCAATATAAGTAAAGTGGCCGCTCACCTCCCAAACTGGACCCTGCAATGAAAGGGTCAATACAGCAATCCCTTGCAGGTATAGTGGATGATACACTGGATCTTTTATGGAGTTTGCAATAATGTCACAGGCCGTGGAATTCTCTCAGTTGGACAGGTAGCATGTAGAAATAGATGACAAAAACCATAGTGCTCTCCGTACAGTAAAAGACATTTAATGAATGAATAAAAAACACTTACAAAGAAAGCACTTAACCAGTGAGCAATAGTGAGCAGATACAGGGTGAGCGATGGTCGTGGGGTGACGTCATGACGCTTGCGTTGATTCCGTAAAAAAGTGTTTAGGGACCCAGGTCCTGCCCCAAGGGACATTTATCAATGCAAAAAAAAAGTTTTCAAAATTCAATTTTTTCAGGAGCAGTGATTTTAATAATGCTTAAAGTGAAACAATAAAAGTGAAATATTCCTTTAAATTACGCACCTGGGGGTGTCTATAGTATGTCTGTAAAGTAGCGCATGTTTCCCACGTTTATAACAGTCTGCACAAAATGACAATTCTAAAGGAAAAAAGGTAATTTAAAACTACTAGTGGCTATAATAAATTGTCGGGTCCCAGCAATACAGATCAAAGTCTTTGAAAGTCATCGAAAAATAAAAAATAAAATGCGTGGGGGTCCCCCTAAATTCCATTACCAGGCCCTTCAGGTCTGGTAAGGATATTAGGGGAACCCTACGTGAAATGAAAAAAAAATGGCGTGGGGTTCCCCCCAAAAATCAATACCAGACCCTTCAGGTCTGGTATGGATTTTAAGGGGAACCCTGAGCCATAAATAAAAAAAATGGTGTGGGGTCCCCCCAAAAATCCATACCAGACCCTTATCCGAGCATGCAACCTGGTACGCCACAGGAAAAGAGGGGACGAGAGAGCGCCACCCCTTCTGAACCATACCAGACCACATGCCCTCAACATGGGGAGGATGTCCCCATGTTGATGGGGACAAGGGCCTCATCCCCACAACCCTTGCCCGGTGGTTGTGAGGGTCTGCGGGCAGGATCCTGCGTCATTCCTCGCTGGAGAACGGATCATCGCTGGACATCGAGAATGGATTACAACGCTGGACATCGAGACTGACATCGCTGGAATCATTTTTTTTTAAATAAAGGACTTGTCCCAAGCCATCTCCTGTTAGTTTTAAAATTTTCTGTGAAATGGTAGGCCTTACCAATTCACATGGGGGGCCGGGATATAGGGGTCACCTTTGTTAAAGGGGGCTTCTAGATTCCGATAAGCCCCCCGCCTGCAGACCTCCACAACTACCGCGCAAGGGTTGTGGGGATGAGGCCCTTGTCCCCATCAACTTGGAGACATCCTCCCCATGTTGAGGGCATGTGGCCCGGTGCTGTTCAGGAGGAGGGGGCCGATCTCTCATTCCCCCTCATTTTTTTTTAAATTATGGTGCAGGGTTCCCCTTAAAATCCATACCAGACCCAAAGGGCCTGGTAATGGAATTTAGGGGGACCCCTACGCATTTTTTTATTTGTATTTTTCAATGACTTTCAATGACTTTGATCTCTATTGCCGGGACCCGACAATTCATTATAGACACGAGTAGTTTTAAATTACTTTTTTTCCTTTAGAAATTTAATTTTGTGTAGAGACTATTATATGCAAAGAAAACATGCACTATTTTACACGCATACTATAGACACCCCACAGGTACGAAATTTAAAGGAATATTTTAATTTTATTGTTTTAATTTAAGCATTATTAAATTCACTGCTCCCGAAAAATGGCTGTTTTTAAAACTTTTTTTGCATTGATACATGTTCCCTGGGGCAGGACACAGGTCCCCAAATTCTTTTTATGACAATAACTTGCATATTAACCTTTAAAATTAGCACTTTAGATTTCTCCCATAGACTTTTAAAGGGTGTTCTACGACTTTCCGAATTTGCCGCAAACACCCCAAATTGTTTGCTGTTCGGCGAACGGGCGAACAGCCAATGTGAACTCATGTTCGACTCGAACATAAAGCTCATCCCTATTGCCAAACCAAAACCCATCATACAGTGACAGATGTTTTTGGGGTTGTGGCCAACGAGGAGACAAAATCCATATTTGGTGGTCCTGACCCCCGCCTGGTGGGATTTTGGTTTAGGGTCTTTGGACTCTTGCATACTCTTTTTCATATAAATATCCGCAAGGATGAAAATTAGCACTGCTTCACCGACTGATCCCGGGCATTTTTTCCTACAGAAATTGTCCACCTACCTATTAATTGCTGCCAAGCACGTGATTTCCAGGGCCTGAAAAAAACTGCTGTCCCATTTGAAGAGGTGAAGAGCATCCTGATGACCCTCATGATCAATGAGAAGCTGACCAGTATCCTCCACAATTCCCACACTAAATCTCTTAGGCCCCGTACACACAGTCGGACCGAACCGATGAGAATGAAGTTCAGTTTCATCGGACCAAACCGACCGTGTGTATAGGCCATCGGTCTGTTTTCCTTCGGTCCAACATTTTAAAACATGCTTCAAAACCGAACCGATGGACCGCTGCCCCATCGGACCAAACCGATGGTTTGTACAGAAAAGCATCGGTTCAAAACCCGCGCATGCTCAGAATCAAGTCGACGCATGCTTGGAAGCATTGAACTTAATTTTATTTAGCACGTCGTGTGTTTGACGTCACCACGTTCTGACCCGATCGGATTTTGGACTGACGGTGTGTACACATATCAGGCCGTACGGCCACTTCAGAGGTGAACGGATGAAAACGGTCCGACGGACCAGTCACATCGGTTTGGTCCGACCGTGTGTACAAGGCCTGATGCTCTTGGTGGTCCTATGCTCTTCCAATCCTGCATCCATCCAGCTTGGGCCTGATGCCATCCATTTCCCCTCTTTTCTCTTCTTTCTTCTCTTCTTCAACTTCTTCCACCCCTTTTTTTTCTCCTTTTATTTTTTTAAGTGGACTAGTCTACACCCGGTTCCCATCCCCTGGACCTGAGGGCCCAGGCACCATGTGTTGTCACCCAGCTTTGATTGGGAGGACATTCTAGTTTGTTATAATACACCCATGAGCATGTTCTGTTTGTAGCTCTCTATGGCTCTTAATCATAATTAGGGCCGGTGCAAAGTTTTTTTTTTACTTAGGCAAAGGTGCATTTTGGTGCCCCCACCAACCATCCTCTTGCCACCCCCCTCCCCTCCACAATGTAAACCCCCACCCCACATGGCAAAAGAGGTGAGCAAAGATAAGGGGTGGGCAAAGCCTGCAGGCATGGCACAAGAGGTGAGCAGAGACTGCAGGCATGGCACATGGCAAAAGAGGTGGGCAGAGACTGCAGACATGGTACAAGAGGTGGGCAGAGACTGTGGGCATGGCATAAGAGGTGGGCAGAGACTTGAGCATTGCACAAGAGGTAGGCAGAGACTGTGGGCATGGCATTAGAGGTGGAAGAGACTGCAGGCACTGTACAAGAGGTGGGCAGAGACTGTGGGCATGGTCCAACATTTTGAGAGCAGAGGGGACTTTTGTTGGGATGGTTTTCAGATTTTATATCCTACCCTCCGTGACAAGTCCTCTCTCCTCTCAAAACACCCTCTTGGACATACAGTATCCTCTTAGCCCCCTCCTCCCCCACAAATAACTGCCAGTATTTATTTCCAGCTTGTCACCCTCACCTTTCTGCTGTGTTCCCTCTCCCCCCGCATGTGACATTGTGTGTACTCATCGACCTCAGATCAGTGTAGAATGTGCTTGAGATGTCTCTCTTCCTCCCCTGATCACAGCTAAGGAGGAGGAGACCCTATAAAAGGTGAGCGGTGGGTGGGGACAGATCACGGGTGCCGTGCAGAGTGGAGATCGCGGTGTGTGGGACACTGGTGTCAACACTAGCACACTCCTGCCGTGCAAGTGAATGGAGCCAAGTGCCAGGATTCGCTGGGACTCCAGGACTAATCCAGAAGGTATGAATTTACTGCCCCTGCCCCCAATAAGTGTATATTGATTGGTTTGTGTGAAAGTTATCGCTTCTACAAAAAATGGTATATAGAAAAAATGTGAAGCGCTATCTATTCGTCTAGCTCAAATGATGAATGAATGAATGAATGAAAAACTTATATAGCGCGGCACATGCGAACTGAATCGCCTCTGGGCGCTTGATGTTTCGTGTCTCATGACATCAAAAGAGCAGAGTTTTAATCTGTCTTCTGAAAGTCAGGTGGTTTTCCTCCAACCGAACGCTGGTTGGTAAAGCGTTCCATAGTCTCGGACCTTGAAAAGCAAACCTTCTTTCTCCTTTGGACTTGTATTTGGTTTTTGGCACCTTGACCAGATTTTGGTCGCTGGATCGCAGAACGCGATTAGAATTGTGAGGTTCTATCTTGTCGCAAAGATATTGCGGAGCCTTCCCATGGATGCACTTATGTGTCAGGCAGAGTGCTTTAAATGCAATTCTGTCTTTTACTGGCAACCAGTGAAGGGTTCTCAGCGAAGGTGAGATTGATTCCCATGTCCTTTTCCCAGTCACCAGTCTGGCGGCCGTATTCTGTACGACTTGCAGACGAGCGATTTGGTACTTTGGGAGCCCGAGGTAAAGGGCATTTGCATAGTCCAGTCTGGAATTCACGATTGTTCCCACCACGACTGCTACGTCTTCTTTGGGGATAAATGGAATAAGTCTGCGTAGTAGGCGCAACAAATGGTGCGATCCGCTGACTACTGACCCTATTTGTGCATCCATTGTCATGAAGGTGTCAAAAATGACTCCTAGACTTTTGACTTTGGAGCTAGGGGTGATGCTTTGGCCCAGAATGGGCGGCGGTGTCCAGGTTGTTGCCAGTTGACTCTTGCGGCTGGCGTGAAACATAAGAAGTTCTGTTTTGGAACTGTTGAGTTTAAGATAACTCTTAGTCATCCAATTTTCTATCGAAGAGAGACATTTCTCTAAACTGAGATGATGATCCTTTTTGTTGCAGATGCGAAAATACAATTGCGTATCGTCTGCATAAGAGTGATAAAGTAGTTCTTGGCTACTGATAATATCAAAGAGAGGGCGAAGATAGATGTTGAACAGTACCGGTGACAGGGGGGATCCTTGGGGGACTCCACATGGCACCGTGCGTTTTTCCGACGTGAAAGATCCCAGTTTCACTGTTTGTGATCGGTTTTCAAGAAAGGAGGAAAACCATGGTAAATCACCTTCTGCGATTCTGGCTACCTCGGCCAGTCGCATCAGTAACATTTTGTGGTCTACTGTGTCAAAGGCTGCGCTTAGGTCCAGCAGAACCAGGAGACAGGATTCTCCCTCGTCTGCGGCCTCGAGGGCATCGTCCCATATTTTGAGTAAGGCCGTTTCTGTCCCGTGTCCGGGACGGAAACCTGATTGAAATGGATCGAGTAGATTGTGGGTATCCAGATGCTGTTGCAGCTGTTGTACCACTATTTTCTCCATTATCTTGGAGAGAATATTTAGGCCTGTTATGGGGCGGCGGTGAGTTGGGTCCTTGGGATCCAAGTTAGGTTTTTTCAGGATGGGCTGGATTGTGCCCTCTTTCAGCAGGGATGGCACTATGCCTTCCTTAAATGACTGATTTATAAGCTGTGTGATGGGAGGCGCCAGAATGTCGGCGCATTCCTTCAGCAGCTTGGTGGGAATGATGTCATTGGGTGCTGTGCTGTTCCGCAACGCACCAATGATATTTTTGGTGGTATCGATGGAGATGGGTTCCAGAGTGAACTTAGTTGATTGTAGAAGGTTTCTGTTGGTGTTTTGTAGTTGATTGAAGAGGGGGCTGAGGGGGGTATTATTTTGCAGAATACTTACCCGGATTCTTTCGATTTTGTCGATGAAGAAATCCGATAGTTCATTACAGAACTCTTGGGTGTCTGAATTGGGGACTTCAAGACATCCCGGATTCATGGTCTGGGTGACCATCTTGAATAGTTCTCGGGGGCGGTTCATGGCGCTGTTAATCGTCATAGAAAAATGATGTTTCTTTGCTTTGAAGATTTCTTTATGATATTGTGTTGTTATTGCCTTGTAGATGATGAGGTGATCTTCTGAAGGGCTTCTTTTCCAGGCGGCTTCCGCCCTTCTGCGCTCTTGCTTCAGTAGGGACAGCTGGTTGTTGAACCAGCCGGACTTTTTTTTCCGGATGCGGACTTTGCGTTTCGGTGCTACTAAGTCGGCTGATTGTAGCAGAGCTGCATTTATGGCATCCAGTGTATCTGAGGCTGTTAACTGAGGATGAATAGTTTCGATTCGGTTTCCCAAGGTAGATTTGAAGAGTTCTGAATGGAGCTTCTTCTGAGATCTAGCCCAGTGTATTGTCACCGGCTTGGGTGCTTTTATAACTGGTGGAATTTCGGAAATTATGAAACTAATTGCATGGTGGTCTGTCCATGGCAAAGGTTCATTTCCCAAAATGTTTATTTTCAGATTTTGTCTGAAAATTAGGTCGAGTGTGTGACCTGAAGCATGCGTGGGACCGCATATAAGTTGCTGTAGTCCTAATCCTTCCAGGTGATCGATGCAGGCATCCGCAATGGGATCCTGTGAGGAGTTGGCCCACAGATTGAAGTCCCCGAGCAGCAAAAGATGTTTGCTGTTAAGGGTATAAGTGGATATGAACTCCGTTAATGATGGTAGAAGCTGCGATTTTGGCCCAGGTGGCCTATAGCAGAGGAGAATGTGAACAGTCTCCTGGGGGTTAGTTTGAAGTTGAAGAGTAAGGGTTTCCATAAATGGAAGAGGATTTTGAAGGACCGGCTTAGTGATTGCAATATGAAACTTATGGATCACCGCCAGGCCTCCTCCTCTTTGCCCTATTCTGTTTTCCGTTATAATTCGATAATTTTCTGGCACCAATTCTCCAAGAATGGTGTTGCAGTCGTCTGAAAGCCAGCTTTCTGTGATAAAGAGGCAGTCTAGATCGTTTTGTAGTAAGAAATCGTGGATTTCTGATCGGTGTTTTACTGCCGATCTTGTGTTGATCAAAGCACATGATATGTGCTTGAGCTGGGTTAAATAGTTGAAATTTTTGATGGTCGATCGTTGATCGAATCTCAAAAGTTGGTCTATTTTAAAGGCCTTTTTGGTGACGGCTGGTAATACTGTTGCGAATTGTCTCAGACCCCAAATCGTTTCTGCAGAGTATCGCAGTTTAACCATTGTTGCCAGTCACCGGGGGGGGGGATTAATTGCAATAGAGGGAAGATTCGCTGAATCCTCTCGCTTGGCCTTGGTCCAGAGGAAGGCAAAAAACCCTGGCAGTGCTAAGCCAATTTGCTGCCGCAGGGAAAAAAATTCCTTCCTGATCCCTGAAAGGCGATCGGACGAAACCCTGGATCAAGTACTGTTTGGAATGGGGGGAAGGGTGTCACTGTAGCTGAGGAGTACCAAGATGGCCGCCGATCGGGCCACAGGCCTCAGGTTTGGGGGCTGTTTGGCTTGGTGGGTATGAGCTGGTTGTTAATCCAGGGGAGGATGGGATCCTCCAGGGATAGGGGGATGATCCCTGACAATTCCAGGAAAATTTCGAGGCTGTCAGTGCTCCTTTTTGCGGCGCACCGCTAGGCCGCGGCTGAAGCCGCGGTCTTTCCTAATTGCGGCGGCTGCGAATAAGGCCTGGTCTGGCGCGGATGCGGGAAAGAGCCGCAGATCGCCAGAAAAAAGCGTTGCAATGCGCGGCGGGTGGCCTGGGTGATTATGGGTGACTGATTGGGGTGCATGCGGCTCTAAGAGAAGGTAAACAGCCGCAATTTGGATCGCTGGAGTGGCTGTCCTGAAAAGGACGGTCACTAGCGATTCCTGGGGGTGGAAAGATGGCCCTGAAAGACAGGGTCTTACCTGAAGAGAGGAAGGAAGGAGCCGGTCCTGTGGGCTGCAAGTTGATTCATGCAGCAAAGATTGTAGGAGCCTGCCTGTCTGCGGTGTCTAGCTGGCTATCTGTCTGGTCCCTGGAGAGAGCAGACTCGTCGGGAAGCGTCCTACTCCCTCACTGAACTGACACTGACTGATTATCCAGCTAAGCCTTGTCAGCTGTGATGAGCTTGGGTGTGTTCCCAGATCACATGATCACATGTAATGCACTCATGTGATAAATATTAATGACACAAACAGATATGAACATGCTAGTAGTGGTGATGACCCTTCATAGGTCAACAAAAATAAAAAATAGCAATTGAAGTTTGTAGTAACATATCACACTTGTGAACTGTTATATAGCTGTAACAACTAAATCTTAAATGGATAATAATAAAAGTCTTTATATAGAATTGATCATAAAATCAAGTCCGTTTACTTTGTTCACCTGCTCATACACTCTCTGTGAGTAATCAGAAATACAATAATAAACTTCAATGCAAATCTTGTGCTTCTCTCTGAAAAAAAAAATAAAAAAAAAAATGCCCTCAACTGGTCAAACTATGTGCTCACATCTAGGGGAGACCCTCCCAGGGGATCAATTTAAACATTAAAGGGGTCTAGTGACATGTTCAACAGTTCTTTGCCACAGGTAAGTGGCATGATCTTTCTCCAAGAGTGGAAAGACTGAAGTAAAACTACGTGTGATCCATCAAAAAAAGGCAGCCAGAGAGTCCATTCCAGGTTGAAAAAGTGAAGGGATTTCAGCTAGTGATTGCTGGTACTCTAAATTTTTTTGGGGGGGGCGCAAACAAACTGATTGGTTGAGAGGCAGTTCAGTATTAATTTGCTTTCCTAACACAAGGCTGAGTAAACTGCGAGTGCAGAGCATGGCATCCGCTGTTCACCTTTTTGAACACCTGTTAGAGCCTATGGCTCTAAACAGGTGCTTCCAAAAAATACCCTGCCACTGTAATTCAGGTGCCCAGTGCCCAAAAAGGGCCGGGCACCTGAATAGGGGGTAGCAATGCATGAATCTATCTATGGTGATAGAGTGGTGGCAGGAAAAAGGGGGCGGTGCCCATGCGCCCCTTATTGATGCACCACCACTGATTTCAGCCAAGATATGAACCAGCTTCTGAAGTCCCATTTCTGTAATATATAATGTAGATAATACCAAGGGAGTTGCATTCTTTTTTGTGCCACAGTGCATCATAATGCATGGTAGTGGTGTGGACGTATGACAATAAAAGGGATTGTAAAGTTACCTCAATGCATAGGTGTGAATGTACTGTAGAATGTAACTTAAAAACTACCAAGGAAATAAATAACTATACAAAGAATTGGAAAGTGTCACTGAAGTCAACAGTTTAGGCTGATTGGGCTATAAAGATAAAAATAAGAACAACAATGGAAGTTTTTAAAATGTCCAATGGGATGAAAAAAATAGGACCCCAAAACTGACGAAAACTATAAAAAAGTATGTTTAAAACAATTATAATACATACGTGATCACTATAAAAGAATGAAAAGCAGTCATATGAGAGATCAACAACCTCCATTGGTTGTAGCACAATAGAGTAAGTTAAAGTTAGCACCTTGCACCTTTTTCTAAAAATGGGGAGACAGATACTGTATAATGAAAGACAATAAGTAGGTAAAGCACAGGCATAACTAAAGGCAACTGGTTTATGTTAGATACAATGAGCCTGATTTACTAAAGTGAGAATGAGGTAAAGTGCATCCATGTAAAGTTCAAACACTTCATCACATGATTGGATGTTTGTAGTGAACACAGCACACTTCGCTTAGCAAGAAAATAGCAGAGAGTGCAAACGACAATGTAATATGCCAAATAAATAGAGATATGGGTACTGTTGTGCTTTTTAAGGATAGTTTTCCCGCACAGTATTTGTTATTGAGTCATTTTTAATGAGGATATCTTTAAGATACAAAATCAATCTATATCACACAGTCTATACATATGAAATGTATTCATGGAGATCTGTAATCATACAAAATAGTTACATCTATTGGTAGACAAAAAAAAATAAAAAAAATTTACATGAAATTAAAATACAGATTGTGTTACATGAACGTCTTGAAAATACATAGAAACACCCGCAAAATGGGAGTGTAGTACCTTTGACTTAATATCACCATGATAACTTGGTAGAATCAATAACCTTGTGAAAATCACAATTTAAACAGAACATCTGTATTTCACACGTCCAACCATTACTATACTGCAGGTAAGTAAGTGGTTGACAATGTGAAATAAATTAGACATTTGTTCTGTAAATAAAATTGGGAACTAGGCAAAAAGAAAAATATAATGAAACATTGAATTTTTAGAGAAAAATCTACAAGGCGGGGTATTAAGTCGGGAGAAGAATTATCAATTGTATAACATTCAATACATCAATATTTTAGAGAACACAAATGAACACAAGTTAAGATCAAAATTACATTATTACCCATTCCAAAATGGCTACTGTTCCGAATGACTGGTTACCAGAGTTAGAATGGCTTCAGGGATCTTCATAAATTTAAAGATATGTATTGATGCATGGTGCATGTGGGGGAGTGTGCACGTGTCTCCCAGTGTCCCCCGGGGTTCCTTCCATCAGGGTGTGTCCCTGAGTGTCTGCCCCTGAGTGTCTGTGTCCCTCTCATCTCATTTTTCTTGCCCTAAATACTATTTCAGACAACGAGATCATAAAAATTATAGTAAGCTCTGCCTAAAAGGTATGTGTTCCTTATTCATGGGTAGGCAAGACTTAATCATTGTGAGTTTGAGGTAATATCACCTTCAACCACTAGGTATCTTACATGTGTTTTGAGTTTATCTTTTTAATTAATATATTTTATTTTTCATACTGTGTATACATTTTTATGTTATATTTGTTCTGAGGAATATATGTGTAAGATTTGTGAATACTGGTAATCGGCATCATATGAAATACGCTCAGTATAATCTAGATTCATTTACATACATAAAATGTTTTTGTGTATACGTATATATCTTTTAAACTGGTTGTCTAGGAGTAACGCAGGTTATATATATACTGTATCAATCAATATCACACAAAATTATTATCTATATGGATAAATGAATAATTCTGATATATCATATGAGTATGTGTTAATCTGCACATAGGCTACAGTCTTATATAGTTATAATCATAATTGGGTGTATTTCATAATGCTAATTAGCTTTTCAAAACATTTCTACTTATAAAATTACTACTTATATATATTTTTCCTATAACAAAGTTCCTAGGTCATCAGATTTATCAAAGATATGGATGACTATGGTACACATGGATTCTTACAAAATGCATGGCAACATTGTAATATAATATATATATATATATATATATATATATATATATATCATAGGCGTGCGCAGCCTCTTGCATTAGGGTGTGCACCCAAAGCTCAAACACACGTTTGTGTGTGTGTATATATATATATATATATATATATATATACATACACACACTATATTGTCATAAATATTGGGACGCCTGCCTTTACGCACATGAACTTTATTGACATCCCAGTCACTGCTGACATCTGACGTTCCATAGAGTTGTATGGAGCGCACATTCAGGTCCGCCAAAAAAACTGACAGGTGGACCTCAGCGGTGCGCCCGTGTGAAAGGGGCCTTATACAGTATGTCTTATTTTCAGTGTGATGTGTATTCCCACACATTATTGTTGTGTGGGAACAGGCCTTTTACTGACACTTTTTTATTTTACCTCCAGTAGATTATTGTAAACAGTAGTGTGGTGATTACCTATTATACCAAAGATCGGCATGTGGCATTAATAAACATCAACAGATTTCAGTTGTGCCCCACCAGGCCGGCACCCCATGGACAACGTGCCTGTCTGCTGAGTTCATCTCCCCATCCCTGCACTTTTGCACTGATTGGCAGCAATGATTGGCACTGATAGGCACTACTGATGGTCACTGATAAGTGGCACTGATTGGCAGCACTGATAGGCTGCACTGATGGGCCCTGATTGGCACTGATAGGTAGCACCGATTGGCAGCATTTAGTGGCACTGATGGGCAGCACTGATGGGCACTGAAAGGCAGAACTGATAGCCAACACTGATGAGCACTGTTAGGTGGCACTGATGAGCACTGATTGGCAGCACTGATAGGTGGCACTGAATGGCACTGACAGGTGGCACTGATTGGCAGCACTGATGGGCACTGATAGGCAGCACTAATTGGCACATATGGGCACTGACTGGTGGCACTGATTGGAGGCACTAATTGGCACTGATACGCAGCACTGATTGGCACTGATAGGTGGCACTGATTGTCACCGATAGGAGGCACTGTTTGGCACTGACAGGTGGCACTGATAGGCGACACTGATTGGAATCACTGATTGGCACTGATGGGCACTGCTAGGTGGCATTGGTTGGCACTAAAAGGTGGCATTGATTGGCACTGACAGGTGGCACTGACTGGCACTGACACGTGGTACTGACAGGTTGCACTGATTGGCACTGACAGGTGGCATTGTCACTGACTGGTACTGACAGGTAGCACTGACTGGCACTGACATGTGGCATTGACAGGTGGCACTGATTGGAAGCACTGACATGTGACACTGATTGGCACTGACAAGCAGCACTGGCACTGATTGGCACTGACAAGTGGCACTGCCACTGATTGGCACTGACAGGTGGCACTGATTGTCACTGACTGGCTGCACTGATTGGCACTGGCTAGTGGCACGGACAAGCAACACTGGTACTGACAGGTGGCACTGACAAGCGGCACTGGCACTGATTGACACTGACTGGCTGCACTGATTGGCACTGGCTGGTGGCACAGACAAGCGACACTGGTACTGACAGGTGGCACTGACAAGTGGCACTGGCACTGACTGGTGGCACTGATTGGCACTGACAAGCGGCACTGGCACTGATTGGCACTGACTGGTGGCACTGATTGGCACTGACTGGTGGCACTGATTGGCACTGACAAGCGGCACTGGCACTGATTGGCACTGACAAGCAGCACTGGCACTGATTGGTGGCACTGACAAGCGGCACAAGTACTGACAGATGGCACTGACAAGCAGCACTGGCACTGATTGGCACTGACTGGTGGCATTGATTGTCACTGACTGGTGGCACTGACTGGTGGCATTGATTGTCACTGACTGGTGGCACTAACTGGTGGCACGAATTGGAAGCACTGACAGAGGAGAGGGGTTATCACATTGAGCACAGATATTGGTGCTTGTAAGATCTGCTCAGTGTGTGACACTGTCATCTATTGTAACTGCCTGTAGGGAGAGAGAGGAGTTTCATAATTCTGCGGCGATATGGGGGTGGGCGGGACTGAGCAGATATCGAACATCAGCCATTATTGGGCTGTTTAAGAAAAGGGGCGGGGCCACGTACGTAGCAGTACACCCATTCCTCCTCCTATTGGCTGGTGTTCGCCCACCCTGACGTCAACCCTGAGAGCTGACAGATCCTCTGTTTCCCTGCCAGCAGTTACAATACAGGAGGGCAGTGTCACACACTGAGCGGATCTTACAAGCCCCAATGTGATACTGTCTCAGTCAGTCAGCACGGCAATTCACAAGAGCATTTCACAGCAGCCCAGAGGGCAGATCTCGGGATAGCATGGGGGCTACACAAACATTGCACGGGTGATTAGGGTGTGCCCAGGCACACCCGGCACACCCCGTGCACACGCCTATGATATATATATATATATATATATATATATATATATATATATATATATATCTATATATATATATATATATATATATATATATATATATATATATATATATGGATATATATTTTACATATCCTGTTGGTTTGGTTTCACTGGTTTCTTTTTCTGTAACCGTTGTTCTTTTGGTTGTAGAATTAACCAGGCGTTAATGATGCCATTGTTTGGGGAAAAGCTGAATCAACACTGGCTGTTTTACTTAGGGGGCAATCTTACTCTTTAAAACAATGGGATTATTTTCTCTGGCTTGCCAGGTTTTAATGACTGTTAGTCACAGGGAATTTCTCTGCGTGACCAACTTAGCCATATATTTGTGTCACTTTCCTTGTCCATTGGGCAAGGGCAGATAAATGTTTTTCTGGTTTCTGTGACAAACTACCCTACTGTTCAGGCGAATATCTGTCCCAACATCTGCTTGTAAAAACCTTCAATGTTCAATGTTTTTAACAGAGCAATAGCCCACTGATTGTGAAATCCTGGTTCATCTGTTTTTGAGGCCTAATCAAACCTCACATTTTTGCCAGTGAATATATCATATATTATTTCTTCACAACCCACAACAGTACACAGCTTCTGGGTGGTCCACAAGTTCCAATCCCATTTCCAGTCAGGATGACCCTCCAGACACAGCCAGCAGTGGGGGTCAGAGCTGTCACATACCCCCCTGCTCAAGGACACTGCACACAGCAGCCTTGCAGATCCTGCAAGAGCTGATTCATGAAATTCTGGAATATGTACCCTGACTCCTGCCACTGACCACAGCTTGAGGGTCACCCTGGTCTGGACAAAGATGGGAGCTTGTGCACTACCCAGAAGCTGTTGCATATACTAATCAGTGTTAGCTTACCCATATCTGTTTCTAATCTAATTATTTGGCACATTACCCTTCCAGTTGACCTCTTTTATTATTAATAGATTTTGGCCATCCCTCCCAAAGCCGAAAACTGCAGAACTACATTCATTTATGTTTTAATGTGGATTGTGCACCAGGACATGTATTTTGCTTCTCCACAGCACAGGGTGTGGATGACAAAATGGTACAATTTCCATTTGCTATACTTGCCAAGAAATCTGAACAGCCACTTGGTTAACCCTAGTAACTAAGCAGGGTTTTTTGTTTTTTTTTAGAATGATTGTCATACTGGGGCTCTTTATTCTGAACCATTAAGGCAGTATATTCTATTATGTAGAGTACATAGTATTACAGCTACATGCCATTACCCTCTTCTTCCAACACAGCCCCAATTTTATATATATTTTTTTCTAATTCTCTATTATTAGGTACACGTGCATAAATATGTATGTTATATTCTTATGAAAAGATTTTTGTCTGAAGTAGTTTATCAAATGAAACCCTAGTGAATCTCAGCCTTAAATCGCAATATTTATACAAATTTGAAAACAAAAAAACATCAATTGAACTGCAGTAAAGAAAAAAATAATAATAAAGTCCCTAATGAGACTACCTATTTACTATGATTAGTAATATAAATATGCACTAGCAAAACTATATTGAAACGGGTAAATGCATTGTGAAAAATATTTCAGGCCCTGCTGGCAATTAAGGAGTTAGTTTTGTTAAATTAATAAGTGCTGTAACAGATTTGTCACAAGAACAGGGTCACTCTGTTCCTCATGCTTGAAAAGTCTATTCGTTTCAGATTGAAAGACTTTCGTGCTAATTAGTTTGCAAAAATATATTTGTGAACCACTACAGATTCTGTGGTTAGCAGCTCATTGCTATGTGGCCAATAATTTTGACTCACTTATACTATATCAAGAACTGTAAAGCCCCAAGTCACATTTTTGAGATTTAAGTAGAGTTACCCAATGTGCATTAACATATGTCAAGAGATTTGCCATTGTTTTCAATAAGGGGGCTCAGTAACACCTGTATGCTGGCCTGCATTTGCAAACACAGTACTGGTTTGTTTTTTTAGTGAAACAATGCATTTTTGGCTGCACTGATTTCAATGGCAAAGCACGAAAACAGTGATTGTAGATTTAATAGAAAATGTTAATATTTTTTGCAAAAAAAGTACATGAATGCTAAATTAGTGCATAGGGGAGCTGGAATATATATATATATATATATATATATATATATATATATATATATATATATATATATATATATATATATATATATATATATATATATATATATATAGTACAGACCAAAAGTTTGGACACACCTTCTCATTCAAAGAGTTTTCTTTATTTTCATGACTATTGTAGATTCACACTGAATGCATCAAAACTATGAATTAACACATGTGGAATTATACATAACAAAAAAGTGTGAAACAACTGAAAATATATTTCATATTCTAGGTTCTTCAAAGTAGCCACCTTTTGCTTTGATTACTGCTTGGCACACTTTTGGCATTCTCTTGATGAGCTTCAAGAGGTAGTCACCTGGCGCAGCACCCCATCACTCTCCTTCTTGGTCAAATAGCCCTTTCACAGCCTGGAGGTGTATTTTCTGTTGTTTCACACTTTTTTGTTATGTATAATTCCACATGCGTTAATTCATAGTTTTGATGCCTTCAGTGTAAATCTACAATTTTCATAGTCATGAAAATAAAGAAAACTCTTTGAATGAGAAGGTGTGTCCGTGGCGCATGCGCGAGGCTCACGATGGAGGACGTGTCCCGTTAGAGCTCCGCACTCTCCGCCACATTGCCGGGACCTAACTAGCCATCTGGACCACTCTACAACCCCGCATTTCTGAGCAATCCCCTCCGGAATACCCACCGCTCCTCCCGTGATGGTTTTAACCGGCCATCGCGGTAAAACAAAGCCAAAACCCATCAAAGAGGCGTTAGCCTGAGCCTCCTCCAAAATGGCGGCGAAGGCCTTAGCCAGACTGCAGGCCGCTCCCCCGGACGAATCTGCACAGGCTGACAGTGGGGAAGATGACTGCTCCGACTCTCACTACGGCAGCCCCCCCAATCCTCCGGCATCAGGTATGTCTCAGACAGACTTTCTCAAGCACATGGAGTCCATGCTGCAAAAAGCCCTTAAAGTAACATCAGACCAAATAACAAATAGACTGTCCCGTGAAATCAGGGAGCTGGGCCAGAGAACATCTGATCTGGAAACTAGGGTGGACGACCTGGAACTCACCCTCCAAGAACAGGCCCAGGAGCAGGCAGCCTTGCGTGATGAGAACGCCACCCTCCTCTCACGACTGGAGGACGCCGAAAATCGCTCACGCAGGTCAAATTTACGTATCCGTGGCATACCTGAGTCCGTCGACGATTTACAGTCCTTCTCAACAGCCCTATTCCAAGAACTCTCGGCTTCCTCCATACCGATTGAGCGGCTAGAATTCGATCGAATCCACAGGGCACTCACCCGACGTCAGCAGGACGGTCCCCCTCGGGACATTATCGTTAAATTGCATTTTTTCCGTACAAAAGAGCAGCTGCTGGCTGCTGCCCGAAACAAGGACGCTCTCCTGTTCCAGGGCCATGCTTACCAGCTCTTTTCTGACCTAGCCCCCCTCACCATTGCTAAGCGCCGCGCCATGAAACCACAGCTACAGGTGCTTCTGCAACACCATTTGAAGTATACCTGGCGCTTTCCTTTTGCTTTACAGTTTACCCATCAAGGTCAGCAACACACGTGTACATCGCCGGATTCTCTCCAGCGTCTCTTAGAAACCCTGCGTCTGGTCGTACCTGCACAATCTTCAGAGACTAATTTGCCCCGCACTCCAGCCCGGGATGCTGCCCATCCATATGGATCAACCCCACAAAGGCTCCACCCGGGTCCATCCTCTGTTCGGAAGGGAACCCCTGCTCATACTCCAAAATCCGGTCTCCCTGACCGCCGACTATACTCGCCTCGTTGAGCCTGTTTACCTGACTTTTTTCTTACAGGTTTTTTCTTTGCAGTATTCCCCTGACGTCAAAGTTAGCCTCCTCTCCTGAGTTGAGATGATCGAATCGCATGGATCTTCCATTACACTTCAACTTGCCTATGGACGATTCGTCGCTTGAGGCACACAGGGACTTCTGGCTTTGGCTTTCTCTCCTTTTGAGGAGGGGATTGCTGTAATCTACCTCCAACCTGGAGGTTGCTAAGGTCCAGATTTACACTTTTCCTAAAAGCTCTTTTTTCTGTTTTATTATTTTATTTATGTTTAAATTGTGTTCTATTTAATACTGACGTTCCAGACAGTTTGCCTGGATTTTTTTTCTCTCCTTACCTTAAGATCCACCCATTACGGGTGATTATCTAAGTGATGCTGGGTTGATCTCCGCCTGTATTCTACGGCGTACTGGCTGACATTGACCCTTGAGTGATATTCGAAATGTGCAAAGCCTCTTGTTATAGCCGTAACTGTATGAATGGGATACTACTACCCCATCATCACTAGGTTGCTTATAGTTCCTCTCTGTCCTGATCCCTCCCCTCCCCTTCCCCCCTGATCCCTTCCCCCTGATCCCCCCCCCCGATCCTTCCCCTTCCACCCCCCCTTACTGCCCCCCACCCCCCCCAACTTCCCTCCTCTCTTTCCCCTTCTCCATCTTCTTACCTTCTTCACCCCCTCCCCACTCTTCCTGCTCCTCACCATATCTTTATTTTCCCGTCCTGATATTCCCACCCATCTCCAATCCCTCCTTGTACCCCCCCCCCCCACTTCATTTTTATTTTTATTTTTTTTCCTTCCCTACCCTCTCCCCTCCCCCCCCGAAATTTTACCCTTTTACAATGTTTTCCTGATCTCAAAGAGTCCCCCCTCTCTGGACTTCTTATATGGCTTTGCACAGGCTGGGCTGCAGTTGTCAGCCCAGCTGACTTTGTTGTTATCAGCTATTGTAGCATTGTTTGTAGATATGTGCTAATAAGCACTAGTCTCTATCCACCTAACTGTTTATTATATGTCGTTTTATATAATATATTATGTTTCTCCCGCTTGTGGCGGAGAGTCGTCACTGCTCCCCTTTTCCTACGGTCCACCCACCCACGGGCTAGCTGGCTGGCCCCTGTGTTGGTGCACTATTTAGTCGGGCGATAGAGTTACACTCTTCCCCTTCTCTTT
The DNA here is from genome assembly GCF_905171775.1 of Rana temporaria. Classification (NCBI taxonomy): domain Eukaryota; kingdom Metazoa; phylum Chordata; class Amphibia; order Anura; family Ranidae; genus Rana; species Rana temporaria. The sequence goes on from NC_053490.1 coordinate 322,469,406, forward strand.
GTCCATTTGCTTGCCCTACATGATTGCTCTTATTTTCTTTTTTCTCTTTGCTTTTTTTTCCCTTTCTCCTTTTCTCCCCTATTTCTCAGGTCGGCTGGGCTGCGTGACCCCGATGGTCTCATTTTGCTATCCTACTCCTGATCCTGGATGGCCCCCCTGACTGTGCTCTCGTTGAACGTTAAAGGTCTCAACTCACCGCATAAGAGAGTCAAGGCCTTCCAAACTTTTGCTACCTTGAAGGCAGGTATTGTAGCTCTCCAAGAAACCCACTTTTCAGCTCGCACCACCCCTAAATTTTTCAGTTCCCGGTACCCACAGGTGTATACTGCCTCGGCCTCCACTAAACATCGTGGTGTCCTGATTGCACTGCACCACACCCTTCCCTTCACAGTGCAATCGGAGATCAGGGATCCGGAAGGCCGATACATTATACTAGTGGGACTACTCCAGGATGTTGAAACTACCCTAGTCTCTTACTACGCCCCAAATACTAGTCCAAATCCTTTCTTCTCACATCTGTTACAGGTGTTGCGCTCACACTGTAGAGGGACACTGTTCCTGTGTGGAGACTCTAACTCAGTTTTACAGCCGCACATCAATAAATCACCTTATGCTCCAGATCAGTATTCCCCCTCTCTGCGCTTTCGTAAACTCTTGCAACAAGCCTCCCTGCTTGACACCTGGCGGATGTAACCCAACTAAAAAGAATTTCACCTTTTACTCTTATCCGCATAAATCATTCTCTAGAATCGACCATATTTTTATCTCAGTAGCCTCCTCCCCCACTTTACTTAAATCCGTAATTCAACCCATCTCCTGGTCCGACCACTGTGCAGTGCTTACCACCGTCTCCTCCCTAATCCCTTTGTCCACAGACCGCACATGGTGTATAAATGAAGCCCACCTATCCAACCAATCATATTGTTTTGATATTCAAATTGCTTTAGCGGATTATTTAAAACACAACGCCATCCCTGATATCTCCCCTGTCCTCCTCTGGGAAGCCCATAAACCGGTTATCCGGGGCAAATGTATCTCAGTATCCACTCATCTGAACCGAGATAAAAAAATTAGGCTAGCTGAACTGGAATCTGATTTCCATCTCTGCTCTCTTCAATTTCAATCCTCCCCCACCGAAGCCCATAGAATTTTGATGGAAAAATCTAAGACTGAATTGGATTTAGCCCTGGCCGATTCGGCTGACAAGGCCATTCGTAGATCATGTCACACCATCTACACTAAAGCCAACAAACCAGACTCCTTTTTGGCCCTTCGTCTCCGTCACCCTGAGAGGAACCATGTTCCGATAAGGTTACGGATAGACAAACACACCTACACCAGTAATCCTATAAAAGTTCTAGCTGAGTTTCGACGGAGGTTACATGACCTTTACAATACCCAGTCTGTTTTCTCTCCCTCCATGGCTGATTCGTTATTTCAGGATATCCCCTTACCTACTTTATCAGATTCGAATCGTGAGTGCCTCGAGAGACCCGTCACAGTGGATGAGGTCTTAGCTGCTATCAAAACTCTTAAATGCCATAAACGACCTAGCCCTGACGGGCTCTCGGGCACTTACTTTAAGAAATTTGCTGGTACCCTCGCCCCTCTCCTTGCTAACTCCTTCAATGCATTACTCCGACAACGGTCTTTTGGAAGGGACACCCTGACAGCCATCATAGCCATGATCCCTAAACCCAACGTAGATAACTCCCTCTGGTCGAACTTTCGGCCTATCTCACTCTTAAACCTTGACATTAAGTTACTAGCTAAAGTTATGGCCCTGCGTCTTAACCCCATTATTGGGAAACTGATTCACAAAGATCAGGTGGGCTTCATACCACGCCGGCAGGCTAGTGATAACATAAGACGAGTTGTTCTCCTACAACACCTTGCCAGAACACGCAAGATCCCTATGCATTTACTATCCCTTGACATCAGGAAGGCCTTTGATACGGTCTCCTGGCCCTATCTAAATTACATCCTGGCCCGTTGGGGCTTCGGTCCACACTTTTTGCAATGGGTGAATTCCCTCTATAACCATCCCCAGGCCTACGTTAAATATTCAGGTTTCCGTTCAGAGAGTTTTCCGATAGGGAGGGGTACTAGACAAGGGTGTCCCCTATCCCCTTTGATATTCGCTCTGGCTATAGAACCTTTGGCAGCCTTGATTAGAGCTAGTCCTGATGTCAAGGGATTGGAGGTGGCCTCTACCTCACATAAAATCTGTCTATTTGCAGATGATGCACTTTTATTTGTCACCTCTCCCCGTACATCTCTCCCGAACCTCGTAAGAATTTTGGAACAGTTTGCCAATGTCTCTGGCCTAGAGGTGAACAAATCTAAATCCAAGGTTCTCAATGTTTCTCTCCCCCCCTCAGAAGTCACCCACCTGCAAGAGTATTTCCCCTTCGCTTGGTCTACCACCTCCCTCCCATATTTAGGTATTAAATTAACTTCGGATTTATCTTCCCTTTACAGAACTAACTACCTCCCTATGCTGTCACACTTAACCGCTTTAATGGATTCTTGGAAACCGCTTTGTGTTTCCTGGTTGGGACGAGTGGCAGCCGTTAAGATGTCTTTACTCCCAAAGCTGTTGTACTTATATAGAGTTCTCCCGATTCCGGTCCCCTCATATTTTCACCGTGTCATTCAATCTAGAGTCTTTAAATATGTTTGGGGTCCCATAAAACCACGAGTTTCTAGATCTATACTCCTGCGTAATAAACTTAGTGGAGGCCTGGGTGTCCCTAATTTTGCCCGCTATTATCAAGCTGCACAACTCGCCCAAATTACATTATTTCACGCCACATCGGAAACGCCTATTTGGGTCAGGCCCCATACACACGAGAGGATTTATCCGCAGATACGGTCCAGCGGACCGTATCCGCGGATAAATCCTCTCGAGGATTTCAGAGGATTTCTATGTGATGGCGTGTACACACCATCGCATTGAAATCCGCGCTGAAATCCTCTGCCGATGACGTGTCGCGCCGTCGCCGCTATTATGACGCGGCGACGGGCGCGATGCTGTCATATAAGGAATTCCACGCATGCGTCAAATCATTACGACGCGTGCGGGGAATCCCTTTAGACGGATGGATCCGGTAAGTCTGTACAGACGAGCGGATCCATCCGTTGGAATGGATTCCAGCAGATGGATTTGTTGTGCATGTCAGCAAATATCCATCTGCTGGAAATCCATCCCAGGGGAGATTTCTCTGCGGATAAATATCCGTTGGCGTGTACACACCATAGGATCTATCCGCAGAAACCCATTTGATGGGATTTATCTGCGGATAGATTCTATGGTGTGTATGGGGCCTCAGTTTAGAGGCCGTTGATATTTATCCCTTGCTAATCTCTAATCTCCTATGGTTACCCCCGCTGGCTCGTAGTCCAATTCTCAATCCAGTAACACGCCACTCACTTAAGCTATGGGATAGTTTACGTGGCCGTTTTCGACTGTTATCCACCCATGCCCCACTACTATCTTTTTTTGGCCATCCGCAGTTCTATCCCGCATACACAGAACCTGACTCTTTTCGTTTATGGCTCCGGGCAGGACTACACAGGATAGGGGACCTTGTTACTGACACGTCCCTCAAATCCTTTCCAGACTTACAAGCTCAGGCTAAACTTCCCCCTAGGGAATGTTTCCACTACCTACAAATTACTCATTTTGTTCGCTCAATTATAGGGGACTGTTCCTCCCTGGACAGTATGTCCGTCTTTGAAAACATATGTCAATCGGATCCCCACGCCCCTGGTATCATCTCCCGCCTTTATAGTCATTTTACCTCTGACTCCACTGACCCTCCCCTCTACGCTGCACAGTGGTCCAAGGATCTCCAGATAACGTTGGATAGGGAGGACTGGATTGGTATTTGGAATCGCACAAAATCCTCATCCCAAAACATTATAGCCCTTGAGGCTAATTATAAGGTCCTGATGCGATGGTACCTAGTCCCCGCTAGGATTTCTAAATTCCTACCCTCCTACCCAGCGGGATGTTTTCGTGGATGTGGAGAGAGGGGTACACATGAGCATATCTGGTGGTCTTGTCCGATAGTGAGACGGTTCTGGATAGCAATATTTCAAATAGCCTCCACCCTATTACAAGAAAAAATTCCGCCCGACCCATCCCTAGCCCTTTTGAATCATATACAATCAGATTTTACCAGAGCCCAGGTTAGACTCTTGCTCCAACTGACTACTGCTGCCAAGCAAACTATTGCTAGGGCTTGGAAGACCCCAACTATACATATTGCAGAAGTTAAGAATAGGGTGACTCAGGCGATGATCCATAGTAAGATTGAGGCCAGGATTCTCGACCGAATGGCTCAACACGACAAAACCTGGACCCCCTGGGTGGAACATTTTCTACCCCCGGGATTTGATTTAACTTTGTTAGTATCTTAAGACATGATGTGTGCTCTGACCACACTACATCCGAACCCGTTGGGGTTGGCGCGACCCAGCCGACATCCTTTCTACCCCTTCTACCTTCTCCAGGCCGCTCCGGCCTTCTCTTTCCCTTCTATTCCCCTTGTCTTCTCTTTTCTAATCTTTTTCTTTCTTTTCCTTCTCTGTTCTTAATTGAAATGCTCTCGTTTGTGTTTACTGGGCAAGGCTACTAGCTATTGCCTAGTGTTACATACCGTTATGTCCCAGTATAATGTACAGAGTACTTCCTTTTTTTGGTATATATGCCCTTGATGATACAGGACCTCCCCTGTCCTTTCCCCCCCCCCCCCTACTTATGTTGATATTTTTGTTAATTTTCTCTTGCTAAGGATTGGTTGGTCCTTTCATCTTACGAGATATACTTGACAATCCTCATTTTGTATTTTGACCCTCCACACCTTATATATTTTGTAATCGTCTTTAAGCTGATACTTGCCTCTGGTGGATTGTACCAGTATGTTTTCATTTGTGTGGTAACATGCAAATAATTGTTTCTGTACTCTGTCATTTGCTCTTTAATAAAAAATTTGAAAAGAGAAGGTGTGTCCAAACTTTTGGTCTGTACTGTATATATATATATATATATATATATATATATATATATATATAGTGATATACGAACATCCAACGGGACGGTTCGCAAACGCTAACCGCAAACTTTCGCAAATGTCCGCAAACCGCAAGTTTGTGGCGGGCCCCATTGACTTTAATGGCAGGCGAATATTAAAAACCTGCAGGTCATATTTGCAGCCACAAAATACTTACTGGCTGTGCACAAATAGTCCCACAACATGGACACTGACCTACCAGAAGTCTACCAGAAGTATTAAGTGAAAAACTGGACACATAAGTAAGTGCCGGCCATTACAAGCCCCAAAAATTAGCCGACAGGCGTTCACCTGACAGCAAACAACTTTGTATTCTGTGGCTGGAGGTACATTAAACTATACACCGGATACAGAAGTAAGTGTCGGCCATTACAGGTCCCAAAAATTAGCCCACAGGCGTTCACCTGACAGCAAACAACCTTGTATTCTGTGGCTGGTGGTACATTAGGCATTCATCAGATACAGAAGTAAATGTCGGCCATTACAGGCCCCAAAAATTAGCCCACGGCCACAGGGATTCACCTGACAGCAAACAACCTTGTATTCTGTGGCTGGTGGTACATTAGGCATTGTAACAGCACTGGTGAACGGAGTGAACCACAACTGCGGTTAGCAAGGAATTCAATGCGATTCTCTATGCGGCAACTCAGTATTAGGCCCCAGGCTTCACTCCTCACACCAGGAGTTTGGGGGATCTATACATCATCTCTGTGTCACATAAAGAAAGGCGTTGAGCTACTAAGCATGGATGCATTACAACATGCGACCAAGGCTTAGCGTTTAAAATTAGTTCAAGGTCAATATCCCAATACACCATTACATGCAGGTGATTATCAGAAAGGGACCCCAGGCATCACTCCTAGCAACAGGAGTTTGGGGGTTCTCTACATCATATCAACCTTAGCATGTAGAGATGTATTTAAGCCACTAGGGGAGATGGTATGAAATAGCATCAACCCCTAGCATAGAAAAGTTAGAGCGAACATGTTTAACAATTAGGACAAGGCCTATAAGTATTTTATACTTCTGTCAAGCACGTAGTAAATTGTATTTGTAGTAACAAGTATTAATTGCATACGAGAGATAGTGTAGCTCAGGTACTTTGAGGATACACGTATAATACACAAGTTGTACTGGCAACTAATACAAATGCATTAGAGGCAATACAGCTCAGGTACTTTGAGAGTACATATATTATTTGTAGTAACAAGTATTAATTGCATATGCGAGGCAATATAGCTCAGGTACTTTGAGAGAACATATAGTATTAGTAGTAACAAGTATTAATTGCATATGAGAGGCAATATAGCTCAGGTACTTTGAGATTACATATAGTATTTGTAGTAACAAGTATCAATTGCATATGAGAGGCAATATAGCTCAGGTACTTTGAGAGAACATATAGTATTAGTAGTAACAAGTATTAATTGCATATGAGAGGCAATATAGCACAGGTACTTTGAGAGTACATATAGTATTTGTAGTAACAAGTATTAATTTTGTATGAGAGGCAATATAGCTCAGGTACTTTGAGAGTGCATATAGTATTAGCCCACGGCCACAGGCGTTCACCTGACAGCAAACAACTTTGTATTCCGTGGCTGGTGGTACAATTGGCATTCACCGGATACAGAAGTAAGTGTCGGCCATTACAGGCCCCAAAAGTTAGCCCACGGCCACAGGCGTTCACCGGACAGCAAACAACTTTGTATTCTGTGGCTGGTGGTACATTAGGCATTCAATGGATACAGAAGTAAGTGTCGGCCATTACAGGCCCCAAAAATTAGCCTGCGGCCACAGGCGTTCACCGGACAGCAAACAACTTTGTATTCTGTGGCTGGTGGTACATTAGGCATTTACCGGATACAGGCGTTCACCAGAATTTGAATGAAACATGGTCTACTGGTCACATGTGTTGAATTACTCCGAGATCCATGCTTCATTCATTTTTATAAATGTGAGGTAGTCAACACTGCTGCGCTGAACGTCCTTTCGGACAGGACACTGGATGAGAGGCAAGCCAACAGTTCCATTGCAAATTGTGCAAGCTCTGGTCAGAGGTCAAGCCTGCCCACCCAGTAGTCCAGGGGTTCATCGCTTCTCAGTGCGTCCACATCGGCCGTTAACCTGATGTAGTCGGACACCTGTCGGTCTAGGCGTTCCCTGATGCTGGATCCGAAGGACAGCTGTCGATGGGTCGGCTGAAAGAATGATCTCATATCATTAGTGACCAATACATCTTCAAACCGCCCTCTTCTTGCAGGCGCTGTTGGATTGGTACCCAAAACTGTTTCTCTGTGAGTGGAAATTCCTCTGCCAGCAGACGCAAAAGCAGAATGCAGCATTTCTCAAAGCAAGGCCTGGAAGTGCTGTATTCTGATAGCCCTCTGTGATGGTGGTAACATTGTTTGTACCGGGGGTCTAAGTACGTTGCCACCCAGTACTGGTCCTTGCCCTTTATGCTCTTTATACTGGGGTCCCTCTTAAAACACTGGAGCATGAAGGCCTCCATTTGCACTAAACTGGAAGCGCTGTACTGGCCTGGCTGCTGCTCGTCATCCAGGATAATGTCATCCTCGTTCTCCTCCCCCCATCCAAGGACAACACCAGGGATCCCAGAAAGGTTTAAAGCATGCTCTTCTTGCTCCTCCTCCTCCGCCCCAACACCATCCTCCTCTGACTCCTCTTCAGACTCCCGTTGTTGACTTGTCTCAGGTGTTCCAATGGCCACAAATTTTCGAAAGGCCTCAGACTCCACCAGTTTATATGGCAATAGTTGGCAGGCTATCAGTTTCAACAAGCCAGCAGTCAACTGTTGGGCAAGAGGGTTATCCTGAGCATAGAGGGGAAGGAGAAGGAGAAGAGGCTGGACGGTGAGAGCCTAGAGTGTGGCTTTGTGGGTTCTGATGGCGTTGCTCCCACTGGCGGTCGTCCCTAGGTGAGTGTTGGGCTTACCACAACGTATACGTTGACTGCAAAGGCTGCAGATGGCAACACTATTGTCTGCAGCGGACACGTTAAAAAAAGCCCACACTGCGGAGCCATGGGCCGGCGTCCTGGGAGCGGTAGATGTGACCGTACATGGTTGATGGCTCGCTCCTGATACATTAGGAGTCTGCTTTGTCCCTCCTGTGCAATGTAAGTTCGGCCTGCTTCTCCTCCGTATCTGCTGGTCCATCTCTCCCTCTGAACTCCCCTCCTCTTCCTCTCTTGTGGGCACCCATGTGACGTCTGTAGACACGTCAGCTTCGACGTCACCTTGCCCATCACTAACAATAGAGATCTCTGAGTAGGCAGCAACAGCGGGCTGATCTGAGTACTGTCATCAGACTGCTGAGTGCTGGCTGTTGCTACCTCCTCTTCCTGATCCAATGCACAGAATGGCTGTGCATCCGAAATGTCTTCTGATGGATCGGAAAATAATTCCTGTGACTCAAGCGGAGGGTATATGGTGGTGGTGATGTTGGTGGTGAGCCACTCAACCATGTCTGGTGCGTTCTTTGAAGTAATCGAACAAACATTGTGCCACTTCCCACTTTGGCTCTGGCCTGGTGCTCCTGTCCTACCCATACCACCCCTGCGGAAGGGCCTGCCTCTTCCTCTGCCTGTCATTTTTTAAATGACCCTGTGACAACAAAAGTCTCTAGAGAAGTGCAGTATATGTGGAAGAAGGTATATAACAAAATCTGTCGTTTTGGGGGGCCACTGGTTTATCGCATCAGTTATGAAACTTTTTTTTCAGGATTTTTTTTAATATGTGTAGCAGAGGTAACACAGCAAAAGAGGCAAAAATTCAGCAGTAACCAAATACACCGCCAGTCACAATGCTGCACAAAACAAATCCACTATAATATGCTTTCTATATTCGAAAGTATATTATAAGTGTATATTACACCTATATACTAGATCAAGAGCAGAGCAAGCAGCACACCTATACCAGTGGTTGAAAGGACTTTTGTGGACCTGTTAGGTAGCGATTTGTGTCGCCAAAGTCTGTCCCTGCTGGAAACGCCAACCTCTCCCTACACTGACAAAAAATATATAAATGTATTACACACCAGTGGCGACTGGTGCTCAATTTTTTTTTTGGGGGGGGGGCAAACGTAAAAAAAAAAAAAAAAATTGCAGCCTCACCGTGCCCATCAAATTCAGCCACTGTGGCATCAATTGTCACAACTGTGCCATGCCATCAAACGCAGCCACTGTGCAATCAATTGTCACCACTGTGCCATGCCATCAAACATAGCCACTGTGCCATCAATTATCACCACTGTGCCATGCCATCAAATGCAGTCACTATGCCATCAATTCGCACCACTGTGCCATGCCATCAAATGCAGTCACTGTGCCATGCCATCAAACGCAGCCACTGTGCCATCAATTATCACCACTGTGCCATGCCATCAAATGCAGTCACTGTGCCATATAAAAAATAAAAAGCCGCGCCAAACACTTGTACCAATAGGTCAGTGTAAAATAATTTGGGGGTAAGCCCAAAAGGAATGTCTTGATACTCCAAAGTTATTTATAGGATTAGATGTTGTGAAAACACTGTTCATAGGATGCAGTTGGGGACTCCATACGCTGGTGTATTGGGAAAAAAATGGTTGAACAAAACGCCAAATCACCAGGTGACATGCATACAGTTGGTGTCAGCCCTCCACCGCAAACACAAGCCGCTTACCAGATGGCAAGCTCTCCACACAGTTGGCTATAGCCCAGCCACGGCCTTTGTATCCCCGGACTATTGGTTGGAACACTCGTCTCACACACAGCTGAGCTCACTCCAGGACCCGAGACTTAAACTCTTAAAACTGGTACTGCAATCCAGCCACGGACATAGTTCACCACCGGACCCAGGACGGCCAAAGTACTCCCAATGCATAGATCGGAGGATAAAAGAAGCCGATCTATGCATTGGGAGTACTTTGGCCGTCCTGGATCCGGTGGTGAACTATGTCCGTGGCTGGATTGCAGTACCAGTTTTATGAGTTTAAGTCTCGGGTCCTGGAGTAAGCTCAGCTGTGTGTGAGACGAGTGTTCCAACCAATAGTCCGGGGATACAAAGGCCGTGGCTGGGCTATAGCCAACTGTGTGGAGGGCTTGCCATCTGGTAAGCGGCTTGTGTTTGCGGTGGAGGGCTGACACCAACTGTATGCATGTCACCTGGTGATTTGGCGTTTTGTTCAACCATTTTTTTCCCAATACACCAGCGTATGGAGTCCCCAACTGCATCCTATGAACAGTGTTTTCACAACATCTAACCCTATAAATAACTTTGGAGTATCAAGACATTCCTTTTGGGCTGACCCCCAAATTATTTTACACTGACCTATTGGTACAAGTGTTTGGCGCGGCTTTTTATTTTTTATTTGTTTATATTGTGTATCGCATGTTAGCTGCTGCCTGTAGTCCTTGGTATAGTAGCGCGTTTTTTTTGCTTTCCAGTCACTGTGCCATGCCATCAAACGCAGCCACTGTGCCAAGCCATCAAATGCAGCTGCTGTGCCATGCCATCAAACGCAGTCACTGTGCCATGCCATCAAACACAGCCGCTGTGCCATGCCATCAAACGCAGTCACTGTGCCATGCCATCAAATGTAGTCACTGTGCCATGCCATCAAACGCAGTCACTGTGCCATGCCATCAAACGCAGTCGCTGTGCCATGCCATCAAACGCAGTCACTGTGCCATACCATCAAATGCAGTCACTGTGCCATGCCATCAAACACAGCCACTGTGCCCCTCAATTGTCGGCACTGTGCCAATTGTCACCACTATGCCCCTCAATTGTCACCACTGTGCCAATTGTCACCACTGTGCCCTTTAATTGTCGCCACTGTGCCCATTGTCACTACTGTGCCCATTGGTGCCACTGTGCCCATTGTCACTACTGTGCCTATTGTTGCCACTGTGCATGTCACTGTGCCCTTTAATTGTTGCCACTGTGCCCATTGTCACTACTGTGCCCATTGATGCCACTGTGCCCTTTGTCGCCGCTGTGCAATATGAATTAATGTATTAGACACCTACAGTATATACTGCACAGCAAGTAGCACACCTATACCAGTGCTTGAAAGGACTTTTGTGGACCTGTTAGGTAGCGATTTGTGTCGCTAAATCTGCCCCTGCTGGAAACGCCAACCTCTCCCTACACTGACAAAAAATATATGAATGAATGTATTAGACACCTATATACTGCACAGCAAGTAGCACACCTATACCAGTACTTAAAAGGACTGTTGTGGACCTTTTAGATAGCTATTTGATCGAATACAGCCTGCCCCTGCTGGAAACGCTAAATATTTTAATTCTATCACCAACACCTCACTGCCTTTGTCGAGCTCATTCCATCACACCTATATTTCACTCATATAATCCTTATCAATCCCAACACTCCTTTAATTCAAGTTTTCACTTTAATCTATAATTATACTCAACTATTATAACACTATATTGCATACTAATGTACTGTATTACCCATACCCTTAAAAGGTCAATCACACCTCTGGGACCTTATGGTACCTGATGAATTATTATGATAGAAGCTAGTCCATATACTTCCAAAACTCTATGCTAATGTGCTAAGAGTCAATTTACCCTTAATTTTTACACTCTATATATGGTCATTGATTGGGTATTCATTGCAGGTGCCGATTCTCCCGTCCCCTGGAGGGTGTCAGCTTTGTGTGGCTCTTTGAAAGCCCCCCAGGCTGGGGTCCTCCTCATCACCTGGCGATTCCCAACCCCTCTGGCCATGGGATCATCTATTCCACTTCAGCGGTAAATGCTTCACGATTTTAGACCCTAAATGGGACTTATGATGATGTGTTCCTATTTCTGAAATTATGTAATGTGTTTTATAGAGCCAATTTCCCCCTGATGATGACCGCTACAGAGGTTGAAACGCGTCGGGGATTCTACCATGTTCAGCTATCTGATATGTAACAATATGCACAGTTTTGTGTAAACTTGAATACAAGCTACAATGTGGATTATGTATTGTATCTATTGGCCAGCCTTTTTAAATGTTGTAACCTATTTTACCATATCTGTATATTCTCAATAAATGTACCCATTTTTTCTATCCATTTGCTATTTTTTCAACCTTATTACACTGCTGTCCAAAGCCCCATTGGGGAATCCTTCCATTTTTCAGTCAATAAACGGCTTGCTTGTGACAGGGGACATTTACACTATTAATCAGGGCACTGATCATCACTTCCCTACTTATCAGTGCAGCCCCATCAGTATCCATCAGTGCAGCATATCAGTGCCCACCAGTGCAGCATATCAGTGCCCATTAGTGTCACCTTTCAGCGCCCATCAGTGCAGCCTCATCAATACCTCTTCATCAGTGGCCATAAGTGCCCAACAGTGCTGCCTCATTAGTGCAGCGTCATCAGTGCAGCTTTATCAGTGCAGCCTCATCAGTGCCCACAAATGCAGCCTATCAGTGCCCATCAGTCTAGCCTATCCGTGCCCATTAGCACACATCAGTGAAGGGGAAAAATTATTTATTTGCTAAATTTTATAAAAGAAATAGCATTTATTTTCAAGAATTTTAATTAAATACCACCAAAAGAAAATGCTCGATCTGTCTAAAAAAATAAAAATGATGAAGAAATTTCACAAGTGAAAAATTCCTCTGTTTTGTGTTCTGGTGCAACTCTTCCACCACCTGCTATAGGTATGGTCTCACGTTATCTTATTGACCTCTAAAATAAAAGGTCCTATGCTTTTAGAGCCTTGGACAGGGCTGTCACTCCACCAATGTTTCCATATCTCACCAAGCATCAAGGATCAATCCATTAAACTGGTTCAGAGAGATACAAAATGAAACACCATAATGCTCTCCAAAAACCAGAATATTGATTTAATAAATAAAAATGCACTTGCATGAAGGCAGATCCCTTTCACTTTAAATCACATGCCCTTAGTGTCAGAGAACTTGTGCAGCAGGTGCTCATTCCTGTGCAGTAAGTGCTTATTCCCATTCCTGTTCAGCAAACCAAGATGAGCAAGGACTGGAATGTGCATGCGCATTGACGCAGATGTACGGGCATGTGCATGTACACATTAGCATGTGCACGCATTAATGGATTCTGGCGCCCAGCAGCATATTTAAACTGAGAGTCTGCCTGGCTTCAGTGCTGGATTGTCTTTAGCTTTGGTTCCTGTACTCCTGACTCTTGACCTTGTTCCTTACCCGGCTACTTCTGACAACTCTCATGGATAACCCCTGCCTGCTACAGTATATCTTCTTCTTGGTTATGTTACCAACCCTGGCTTGGATTTATGACTACGGCTCCACCTCCTGATTTGGTACCCCACCGCCTGCACATTACGGACTTCTGCCTGCAACTGATCCTGATTCTGCACCTGTCTGCCTGGCTCCCGCTGAACAAGGCTTGTGACAAGACTACATGCCACCACTGGAAGGACTCCTGTGTCTTCAAGTAACAGCTCACTCCCACAGCTGCCAGACATCTGCACCCTTCCACTGCCCTAGCAGTACCAGTCTCCACTACCAGGAGTGATTGGATAGGAATTGTGCAAGAGGCCACCATCATCATCTCATTCTCCACAGTAAGGTATGTGACACTGGGGAACTGCAGACTGGGGTGAGACTGTCAGCCTGTCACTGCTATACAGCCTTCTGCTCTGCTTGTCTCTCCTAAAGCCCAGGCTAGCACTTCCGCTCACCAGCAACCATCCTTTTTCTGCCCACCCTGACAATGAAACATGGTGTAATTTAAATATTTATCTACTGTGCATTTGAATAAAGTAGTAAATACAATGTAACGACACATTGCTACACTGTATTACTTAAAGCGGGGGTTCACCCAAAACATACCGTTATATATTTATTTTCTCCCCTGACTTCCGGGTAGTGAATCCCGTGGGAGTGGGTGTTCCTATGCACAGGCTAATTGATTGATGTATGACATCCCCCCGATGCATACGGCCGCGTCACGAGTTTGCAAAAGAAGTCAAACGTCGGTGCGCAGGCGCTGTATAGCGCCGTACAGAGCTGATTCGCAGTCCGGCTTCTTTCGGCAACTCGTGACGCGGCCGTTTGCACCAGGGGGAAGCTTATGTCATATGTCAATAAATTAGCCTGTGCATAGGAACGCCCACTCCCACGGGATTCACTACCCAGAAGCCGGGGGGGGGGGGAAATAAAGATATAACGTTATGTACGGCAAAAAAAAAGCAGCAGGAGAGGTGGAGAAGAGCAGATCCTCAAAATAAATTAAGCAGATCCTTGCACTGCAGCTTCTCAGGTACAGTTTCCTATCCAGCAAGTCCTCAGGAGAGTTATGAGCACACAATAGTGACATCATTAAATCTCACACCAAATCTTTTGAGAGTAGCAGTCAGCGACATAAGTGCCTTGGATGATCTTGCAGTGTAAATGTTAAACTATTAGGCTCTAGACACAATTGCATTTGTACCAATATTTTTAGGAAGAATTTAAGGCAAAAAAAGAAGAGAAAGTGAGCTGATTAGTGCTGGCCATCATTTACCCAGAAAGCTGGGGCCATATAGTGACAAGAAAAGTACCATGAAAGACAGCCCTGATTTAAGGTGAGTATATGATTTATATTTTTTATAGGCTCTTCATTTCTTTAAATATTTATGTCTGGAGTTTACAATTTTTTTTTCTTCTATCCTATCTCTGGAATCATATTATTTAAATGCGCAAACATATAAACATAAACACTAAATTCACATTTTGAATTTCAACCATCAGATATTAATATAGTGCCAATGATTAACCAGATTTTCTCTTTGCCTTATTAATATAATATTGTATAAACAAGATATACGCTTGAATGCAGTACATGTGTTTCTTTTTTTTTTTTTTTTTTTTTGGTTGTGGCTCTTTTTTTTTTTTTTTTTATTAAATTTTCAAAATTACAAGCATATATTGTCAATAAACATAGACATTATAAATAGTAGCAGTTAAGGAGAACACAAGTTAGATATTTACATCAAGCTCCAGTGTTTTTTAGAAGGCAACAACAAAAGAAAAAAAACAGTAATTTGAGTTTAACATATGTTGACCATTATCTGGAGACTTGCTAAAATATATGCTTAGTGTTGAATTTAGTAATTAAAAACCAGATATAGTAATATATTAACAGTGTAAGGTAATATGAGAATACATAAAGAAAAAAATTAAGGGTCATAATTTCTAGACCTTGTATAATGTTGGGGTAATATATAATGAAGATAAACAGGGATTTATTGTATAGACATTAGGTTTGTACTGTTTCAATGGAGCTCTAAAGCTGAAATATACTGATAAATAAAAACATAAAAAAAAAAAAGTAATGCTGCTACCATTTTTGCATATAATAACAATATATGCTAAGAAAGAAAAAACAACCAAAAAAAAAAACTAAAGAGTCAAGATAGAATAGAGGGAAGGGGAAGAAGAAGGGAAAAAAAATAAAGATAGTATGTAGATAAGATAGAAAAGGTCAAAAGGGTCCCCGGGGTATCTTATTATGTTTGTCTTATGTTATTAGCATATTAAATAGCTATTAGTAGTTATGTTACCAAGGTCTTAATAATGTGATGTCAAAGTTGGGAGGGAAAAAATGAGTCACCCAAGGATTCCAGATTTTTTCAAATTTTGCAATATTATCATGGGTAATGGCTTCCGTTTTTGAGTGGGTCATGGCTTGGTTTATTCTGGTTTTGGTTTCTGAGATCATTAATGTTGGGGTTTTCCACGCTTTGGCGATTGTCTGCTTTGCTGCCGTAGTGATTTGTAGAAGGAGTTTGAATTGAGTGTGGGAAATAGAAGTCGGTTTTAGGTTTAGTAGTGCAATTGAAGGGTCAGGTTTGATTGTTTTTTTGAATAAGGTGGAGAGGATTAGAAAAACCTCTTTCCAAAAACATTTTGTAACCGGACATTCCCAAAATATGTGTATATGTGATCCTAGTTCACCACAGCCACGGAAGCAGAGTGGGGAGTATTGCGGAATATATTTCGCAATTCTGACAGGAACCAAGTACCAGCGCAAAAGTACTTTATAATTTGTCTCTAGAGCTATTATATTTTGTGAAGATGATTTTGTAGTGGTCCAAATTTTATCCCAATCAGATGATTCCAACTGAAGTCCAAGGTCTCTCTCCCATTTTTCCACGTATGATGGTGGATCTGCAGTAGGCAAAGTAATAAGGTGTTTATATATTATTGATATGAGACCCTTAGAGTGAGGTTCGCGTTTACATATACGTTCAAATTGCGTGAGTTCATCGAGTTTACTCATATTTTGTATATATGGCATGAAAAAGTTTTTGATCTGCAGATATCGAAAAAGTTCTGATTGGGGGAGTTGATGTCTATCACATAGTTCAGGAAATGTTTTAAGTGAGGTAGATGTTGACATATCACAGAGTTGAGTTATGTCAGAGGAAATCC
The DNA here is from genome assembly GCF_905171775.1 of Rana temporaria. NCBI lineage: Eukaryota > Metazoa > Chordata > Amphibia > Anura > Ranidae > Rana > Rana temporaria. Next base: position 322,485,924 of record NC_053490.1, read on the forward strand.
ATTTTTTAAATGAATTAGGGAATGTGCAGGCTGGGTAGAATAGTGGATTTCTAATAAATGATAGAAGGGGAACATGAGGAGATTGCAGTCCTTTGATAAGTTTAAATTTATCCCAGATGGTAACTGTGTGTTTGGTAATCTTATTTTTAATATTTTTACGATCTGAGGGTTTGGACCAAATTAAATTTGTTATAGAAAATGGATCACAGTCAATTGCTTCAATTGCAACCCAGAGTGGGGCTTCGTATTTTGCGTGATATTTGGGGATGCATGCTATTTGAGCTGCATGGTAATAAGAGGCGAAATTGGGGAATCCTAGTCCACCTTTAAGTTTGGAAAGGTAAAGTGTCTGTTTAGATACACAATGTTTTAAAGAGCCCCAAATGAATGCTAGTGTTTTGCGTTGAAGATTACTAAGAAAGTATGTTGGAACTGAAATGGGCAAAACCCGAAATAGATATAGTATCTTGGGTAAAATGGTCATCTTTATTATGTTTATTTTACCAATCCATGAGATTGGTAAAGAGGACCATTGTTTAAGGAGATTGGTAATTTGCTTTAGTAATGGCGGAAAGTTAGCCGAGAAGAAAGTACATGTGTTTCTTAACTGTTGCTGTATTCTAGTTTTGGTTATACTGTATATAGTAATCACCTAAAAGCTCCAACTCAAGCAACCAAATGTTCATACCATTTTGGTGTTAATGTTAAACAAAGATATCAGAATTGCAAGTATCCCCTCAAAAATGTCTCTGGATACATTGAGTTATCCTATTTTATTAGTACTATGTATGTCTACTGTCTGTTTGTTTCACTTTTGTTCCTCAGAATTAACCTCTTTTAAATACAAATATTTATTTCGCCAGTGTGTATAGTACATTAGCACTAAACGTGTCTGATAATTCCATAGACCACTGAGCACTATATAGAGTGTTTATTGGTCGAAGCATTAAACTCAAGGGCATTTCTGCACACCTTACAGACTAAGATTAAAAGCCAGTGTAGCATAGCCGAGAAGCATGATCATCAAAACTGACAAGACAACGGTTAATTTATGTCAAATGTAAGTAGCCCCGACATGTGTCGATACGTCCTGAAGGCAATCTTTCTCACTTTTTGCATATCATTGAATTTCTTGTCACCTGATAACCCTGAGTATTTTTCACAACAAGAAAGACATATTGATTTCCATAGGTTAATGAAATATTACATTGCCTTTACTTGATCAACCAAACAGATGAATGAAATAAATCTAAAAATCAGAGAACAGGAAAAATATAGCTAATTATCTAGATCATTTATTATTCTTGACAGATAGTAAATTATTTCAATGCCATTTCATTATATTTTACTTATTTATCACAAGAATTCAAATGAATACTTAATGCAAAGTCGTATTCGGAAATTTTGAAAACTGGGACTAATCAAGTGAGTTTAAGGCAAAATGTCATCTTAATGATTCCCGTCTATATGTTTCTAAAGACTTGAAGCCACATGAGCAATTCTAAAATAATCAGCTGTAATTATTAGATATTTGAAAGCTTCAAAATCAAAGTACTACTTTATGTTTAAAGTCTGAAGGTCATTTTTAATCAGATGATACAACCTACTATACCTAATTTGGTGCTATGTTAAGTTATTTTGCATTTCTGGGTATCTATAACTGGATGATTGAGAAATATGTTATAGTTACAGTAATGAAATATGTTGATATATAATTTCTAAAGAAAGATTGCAAATTGAAATGACCCTGTCTGCAAAAATATCCCCCAAAAAAAGCTCTGCCTGTAAAGATTAAAGTAAATATTACCCCTCCTGCCACTCACACAGTCAAACATTGTTCCATTGAAAAGGAATCACCCGATGAAATCCTACTACAAAGCAATACTTCTGTGAGTGTTGATTTCCAGGATTCACACTTCCTTCATTTGTTTCTCCTGCTTAGGGATGAGCTTCGAGTTGGAGTTGAACTCATGAACAACGAACAATTAGGGGTGTTCGCTGCAAATTCGAAAAGCCGCGGAACACCCTGTTAAAGTCTATGGGAGAAATCTAAAGTGTTAATTTTAAAGGCTAATATGCAATTTATTGTCCTAAAAAGTGTTTGGGGACCTGGGTCCTGTCCCAGGAAACATGTATCAATGCAAAAAAAAGTTTTAAAAACGGCCGTTTTTTCAGGAGCAGTGAATTTAATAATGCTAAAAGTGAAACAATAAAAGTGTAATATTACTTTAAATTTCGTACCTAGGGGGAGTGTAAAGTCAGCATGTGAAAAAGCACATGTTTCCCATACATATAACTGTCCCTGCACAAAGTGTCATTTCTGAAAGAAAAAAAGGCATTTAAAATCGGCTTTGCGGCTCTAATGAATTGTCGGCTCTGGCAATTCAGAGATGATTTATTCATAAAAAGTAAAAAAGCTGGGGGTCCCCCCAAATTCCATTAACAGCCCCTTCAGGTCTGATATGGATATTAAGGGGAACCCCGCCGTCAATTTAAAAAAAAATGGCGTGGAGTTCCCCCAAAAATCCACACCAGACCCATATCCGAGCACGTTAACCTGGCCGGCAGAGTGCCCCCCCTCTCCTAAACCGCACCAGGCCACATGCCCTCAACATGGGGAGGATGTCCCCATGTTGATGGGGACAAGGGCCTCATCCCCACAACCCTTGCCCGGTGGTTGTGGGGGTCTGCGGGCTGGGGGCTTATCAGAATCTGGAAGACCCCTTTAACAAAGGGGACCCCCAGATCATGGCCCCCCCTATGTGAATTGGTAATGGGGTACACTGTACCTCTACCATTTCACGAAGGAAGTGTAAATAGTTAAAAAAAAACACACAGACACCGTAGAAAAAATCCTTTATTAATAAAAAAAAAAAAAAAATCCAGCGATGTAAATCCACTCTCGGCCCGGCCCCCCGCTCCAACGTGGTCTTCTATCCAGCGACGGATGATCTCTCCAGCGACGGGTGATCAGTGGTCCAGTCCAGCGATGAGAAGATCCATCCATCCAGAGTGCAGCAGGCGAGCTCCTCTCTCCGCTGGACACAGCCCAGCGGAATGACGCGCTGGAGCTGTGACATTTCTTATATAGGGGAAGTGGCCACCCGTCACGTGACCCCGCCCCCTCTGACGCACCCTCGTACGTCACTGGGAAAGCCCGGTCTTTCCCGGTCTTTTTTTTTATTAATAAAGGATTTTTTTCTACGGTGTCTGTGTGTGTTTTTTTTAACTATTTACACTTCCTTCGTGAAATGGTAGAGGTACAGTGTACCCCATTACCAATTCACATGGGGGGGCAGGATCTGGGGGTCCCCTTTGTTAAAGGGGTCTTCCAGATTCTGATAAGCCCCCCACAACCACGGGGCAAGGGTTGTGGGGATGCCCTCCCCATGTTGAGGGCATGTAGCCTGGTGCGGTTCAGGGGAGGGGGGGCCGCACTCTGTCCCCCCCTCTTTTCTGCAGCCGGCCAGGTTAACGTGCTCGGAAAAGGGTCTGGTGTGGATTTTTGGGGATCTCCACGCCATTTTTTTTTTAAATTTGGGGTGGAGTTCCCCTTAAAATCCACACCAGACCTGAAGGGTCTGGTATGGATATTTGGGGGGAACCCCACATCATTTTTTTTTAAATTGATGGCAGGGTTCCCCTTAATATCCATATCAGACCTGAAGGGCCTGTTAATGGAATTTGGGGGGACCCCCAGCTTTTTTATTTAAATTTTTTATGAATGAATCATCTCTGTAATTGCCAGAGCCGACAATTCATTAGAGCCGCAAAGCCGGTTTTAAATGCCTTTTTTTCTTTCAGAAATGACACTTTGTGCAGGGACAGTTCTATGTACGGGAAACATGCGCTTTTTCACATGCTGACTTTACACCCCCCCAGGTACGAAATTTAAAGTAATATTACACTTTTATTGTTTCACTTTTAGCATTATTAAATTCACTGCTCCTGAAAAAACGGCAGTTTTTAAAACTTTTTTTTTGCATTGATACATGTTTCCTGGGACAGGTCCCAGGTCCCCAAACACTTTTTAGGACAATAACTTGCATATTAGCCTTTAAAATTAACACTTTAGATTTCAAATGTTCGAGTCCCATAGACTTTAACGGTTCGCAAGTTCTGATGCGAACCGAACAGGGGGCTGTTCGGCTCATCCTTACTCCTGCTAACCTCCATGTACCTGCAGGTCACAGTAGCAGGAGGAACATTTAAAAACACTGGGTGACACTTCTAGAAGTGTCCATTTCTACAGAAGGCTTCTGCCAGTGATTCCTCATTGCCAGTTTTTATTTGGATCGGTGGGCAGCAGGAGAGGTAACCACTTTATCTTGAAAATTATAGCTTTTTAGATCATGGTGTCTCATGTTAAGTTTTAGTTTGCCGGCAGGGTCGCTTTAACCCTAATTTTCATTTTCCCTACTTTACAGTTTTTAAAATCTGCCTGTTGTATTATTTTAAACTCCTACTTGTTAGTATGACTCCACCTTTGTTTGTAGGCGGAGTCTGCTGAGTACTTAAGCCTCCTCCTCTGTCGGGTCCGGTGTTGGCGCCATTTCAGGTGTAGGGGGCGTTTCTTCAGGGACTTCCGGGGTCACGGCTGAGCGGCAGGTTGGCTGCTGGAGACGGCTCTCCTCTGGAACTTCCTGGGGCATCATGGAGGGGACGCCGTACGCCTATCGGTTCCCTCGCTGGGCATGGTTGGGGGGCATCCATCTCCGGATCGCATGTCAGCGTCCAAGTGGGGGGGTGGGGCCCACCCGTTCGTTGGTCCGTCCAGCCATCCATCTCCCGCCGCCACCGTCCACATGTTTCCTCCGGAGTTCACCCGGCTCCTCCTCCTCCCGCACCGCCCGCCCGTTCTCCAAGCGCACCCCGAGCATTACGGGAGGGGCCATCCATCCATCCACCCACCCGCTTCTTCTCCGGGTGCATGCCGGCAGTATCTGCAGGGCCGGCTGCGTGTCCACCCACTCCTCCCGTGCACAATGATCCACCCACTCCTCCCGGGCACAATGATCCATCTACACCTCACGGGCTACGCCGTAGCACGAGGGGGGGTTGTTCACCTCACGGCTGCAGGGGTCCCACGCTGGCTACATAGGGGGGGATGCTCACCCGCATCTTCAGGGCCATGCTGGCAGCATGGGGGGCTGTCCACCTTTCACCCAGGGTCACTGGCTTCCTTGCTCGTGCGGGGGGCATCCATCCTCCACTATCCCCAGGGCTCCAGCTGGACACCCACCATCTCCGCCGAGCATCGGCATGGCCACCTGATCTCCCACCCAGTCCTCCTCCCGTAGCTCATGCTGTTATGGCAGGGGGGGGCTGTGCCGCATCTGTCCATCCACCCACTTCTCCCAGCATGAGGTTGGGGGGCTTTGTGCCACATCCGTCCATCCATCCACTGCTCCCAGTTATCTCTCTCTCTCTCTGCATTTTCAGTTCTCTCTCTCTCTGCGTTTTCAGTCTCTCTCTCATCCTCCACTATCCCCAGGGCTCCAGCTGGACACCCACTATCTCCGCCGAGCATTGGCATGGCCACCTGCTCTCTCACCCAGTCCTCCTCCCGTAGCTCATGCTGTTATCGCAGGGGGAGGCTGTGCCGCATCTGTCCATCCATCCACTTCTCCCAGCATGAGGTGGGGGGGCGCTGTGCCACATCCGTCCATCCATCCACTGCTCCCAGCTTGAGGGCAGGGGGTGGATTGTTATCCCACTGCTGCCGGGGGTCTCTCTCTCTGCATTTCAGTTCTCTCTCTCTGCATTTCAGTTCTCTCTCTTTGCGTTTCAGTTCTCTCTCTTTGCGTTTCAGTTCTCTCTCTTTGCGTTTCAGTTCTCTCTCTCTCTCTCTGCATTTTCAGTTCTCTCTCTCTCTGCGTTTTCAGTCTCTCCCTCATCCTCCACTATCCCCAGGGCTCCAGCTGGACACACACCATCTCCGCCGAGCATCGGCATGGCCACCTGCTCTCCCACCCAGTCCTCCTCCCGTAGCTCATGCTGTTATCGCAGGGGGGGCTGTGCCGCATCTGTCCATCCATCCACTTCTCCCAGCATGAGGTGGGGGGGGGCGCTGTGCCACATTTGTCCATCCATCCACTGCTCCCAGCTTGAGGGCAGGGGGTGGATTGTTATTCCACTGCTGCAGGGGTTCTCCCTCTTTCCTCCCACAGGTTGCGCTGGCAGTTTTCTTACATTGCTGCAATTTGTGATAGCGTCCTGTCATTGCGTTTCTGTCGTGCCACGTTTCCAGCCGATGCATTTTCTGTCTTGCATCACAGCATTCTGCACCAGGGCGTTTCAGTCTCTTTGCGTTTTCAGTCTCTCTGCGTTTTCAGTTTCTCTGAGTTTCAGTCTCTCTGCGTTTCAGTCTCTCTCCGTTCCAGTCTCTCTGCGTTTCAGTCTCTCTGCGTTTCAGTCTCTCTGCATTTTCAGGTCTCTCTCTCTCTCTGCGTTTTTGGTCTCTCTGTGTTTCAGTTCTCTCTCTCTCTGTGTTTCAGTTTTTTCTCTTTGCGTTCAGTTCTCTCTCTTTGCGTTTCCGTTCTCTCTCTTTGCACTTCAGTTCTCTCTCTTTGCGTTTCAGTTCCTTCTCTTTGCGTTTCAGTTCTCTCTCTCTCTGCATTTTCAGTTCTCTCTCTCTCTGCGTTTTCATTCTCTCTCTCTCTGCGTTTTCAGTCTCTCTCTCTCTGCGTTTCAGTCTCTCTGCGTTTCAGTCTCTCTGCGTTTTCAGGTCTCTCTCTCTCTGCGTTTTCGGTCTCTCTGCGTTTCAGTTCTCTCTCTCTGCATTTTCAGTCTCTCTCTCTGCGTTTCACTCTCTCTCTCTCTGCATTTTCAGTCTCTCTCTCTCTGCATTTTCAGTCTCTCTATCTCTGCGTTTTCAGTCTCTCTCTCTCTCTGTGTTTCAGTCTCTCTTGCTCTTACTGCGTTACAGTAGTTTTGGCCCTGCATTTCTGTCTGCGTTTCTGGCCCAGTATATATGTCAGCGTTGCTGGCCCAGCATTTCTGTCATACGTTTCTGTCTCTGCATTCAGTCGTAGCATTTCTGTCTCTGCATTTCCGGCCCAGCAGTTCTGTCATGCGTTTCCATCTCAGCATTCAGTCTCAGTCTTCTGTTTTTGCGTTTCCTCCCTGGCATTTCTGGCTCTGCGTTCTGGCCCAGCATTTCTGACTCTGCGTATCCGTCTCAGCGTTCAGTTGCAGCATTTCTGGCCCAGCATTTCTGTCATGCATCTCTGCGTTTCTGGCCCAGGGTTCCAGTCTCTGCGTTTCTGGCCCAGCGTTCCAGTCTCTGCGTTTCTGGCCCAGCGTTCCAGTCTCTGCATTTCTGGCCCAGCGTTCCAGTCTCTGCGTTTCTGTCATTTCTGCCCAGCATGTCGGTCATAGCGTCTGTCTGTCTGTCATGGCGTGGTTGTCGTTCGTTGGTTATCATGTCATTGTACTTTGTCATGTTGCACCTGGGTTAGTTAGCTTGTATTCGCATCTTGGGATCTGTCACGTCTACAGATCCATACGGGCTGAGGTTTCGTTTTTAATGACTGTTGACCACAATCTTCTCGCCCGTATACCATACGTCATACGATGCACGTTCATTCTTGCACCTATACGACTACCCACCACGCTCCGTGGGTACACTTGCCCTGAGTGTTCAGTTAATTGCCTGTGTCTGCGCTGCAGGTTACTCGGGCTCATTTCCAATCACACAAGGGTGGGGGGGGGGGTTCTGTCTTCAGGTTCATTCACGCGCAGTGGTCATATTTTTTTGTTTTAAATGTTACTGTTACACTCCCATGACTAACCAGCCACGACTTACTCATAGCTATCCTCATTACATTGATCTTTCCTGATAGTTACACATATACCCTTTAATCTCCAAAATAATAGTGCCCTTCCCAAAATTGGACATATTTGTTATCACTGTTACGTGATTCACCAATCACCATATTTTGACCACCAAGTTCCATGTCAAAGCACCCCGTGAAAAGCAAGCAGGGTGCTATCAGCATGGATGAGTTCTGCATCCTCACTGCCCCATTTCTATGGAGATACAAGCCAGTTTGGGCTGCTAGTATCACTCTAGGTGGAAGGTGAGCAGCACATAATTTCCCACTTTCTGGCACAAGGCTTGAACAAGAAACGGAAAAAAAATGGAGCGGTCACCGTATTAACTGATGTTAGTGCAGCAATCTCCCATGCTGATCTAATGAGTTCTGACAGGGGGACTGGCTCCCATGCCCCCTCCCTTACCACACTGATCAGCTCGCACATCTATTGGCTGCCATTGCTGATCAGCTGCTGGTTGGCTGCTGGTTTTCCAGCATGCCCCCTTGACAAAAGATGGTCATTGGGCCAGCTTGTGTCTGACAGGAAGCTGTACACACTGTCCAAATTTTGGCCAGTTTGTGTTGAACCAGCAGATATTCAGATCATGTGTACACAGAATTAGAATATTGTCTTGAAAATAACTAGTATGTACAGGTCTGGGAGAAGAAACATTATGAATATAACACAACTTTCCTAGTATTTTTAGCCATGTTCCCCCTAATCTTAGAAAGTCAGTTGTAAAAATCAGTACATTTTTTTTTACTCTCCGAGTGCCTGATTTCTTGAGTTCAGTGTAGCTTGTCTCATGTAATTGCTGACCTGCTGAAAGTATTTTGTAATACACCTCTGTGGATGTCCTCAATCCCTAAAGCAATCAGAAAGGGCTTTAGAATACGAAAGGAAAGAATTCTTTCTTTACACAGTTTCTTCGCGATTGCAAAAACTGATTTGCTAAAATAGTTTCTTTTAGATAGGTAGGATAGCAATCAACTATTGACCGATAAAAACTTTCAACACAATTCAGATGAGATATGACCACTGTGAAGACACCTGAGTTCATGATGAAGGAAGTGTCCCTGATTTACAATAATATGGCAAGTATATTCAGGCTACCTGTACAAACCCTAAAAAGACTAATAAGAAAAAGATCAACCATTTCTTACCCCCCCCCAAAATAATAATAATAATAATAATAATAATATAATTAGTATAACATTAGCGTTACTACTGTAGATGTGATTGTACTACTGCTCTACTTGTGAATAAACACTATCATGCATTCAAATCCACAAATAAACATGATAGATTGTGATCATAGATAAAACAAGTGACCAGATGCTTACCACATAGCTCTGGAGAAAAGGAATACAATTTTTTTTTCCATATAAAAAATATCAACTATAAATTTATATGCATAGTTCTCCGATTTCCTCCCACACTCCAAAGACATGCTGGTAGATTAATTGCATCCGATCTAAATTGTCCCTAGAATGTGTATGTATGAATGTGACTTATGCCGCGTACACACGACCGTTTTTCATGACGAGAAAAATTCAATTTTTTAAATTGGTCATTAAAAGCGACCGTGTGTAGGCTCCAGAGCAGTTTTCTCAACGTGAAAAAAGGGCATTGAAAATTTAGAACATGCTCAACATGATCGTGTGTAGGCTTTAACGACAAAAAACGTACATGCTCAGAAGCAAGTTATGCAAAGGAAAATTTGCATAATCAAGCCCAAATGGTGGCACCATTCAAATGGAACTTCCCCTTTATAGTGCCGTAGTACATATTGTACGTCACCGCGCTTTGCTCAAGCAATTTTTTTTCACGATTGTGTGTGTGCAAGGCAGGCTTGACATGAAACACGTTGAGAAAAAACATTGTTTTTGTCCATGACATTAAAAATGGTCGTGGGTACGTGGCATTAGAGTGTAAGCTCCTTGAGGGTAGGGACAAATGTGAATGTTCAATGTATATGTAAAGCACTGTGTAAATTGACAGCGCTATCTAAGTACCTGAAATAATAATAATAATAATAATAATGTTTGAGTGTATACAAGTATAGTGTAACTGTATAACTGAAATGTAGTTCATGTACCAGTGGAAGTGGTAAATGAGCCAAATTGAAGTTATACATGTTAGCAGACTTAAAAATATGCAAATCAAAATTATGGAAAGTCTCTGACATCCAATAAGAGGATTAGAATTCAATAACTGTATGTGCTCCCTGACCAGCTCATAAAAAAATATTATTAGATTTAGGTGGATTGTTCATATTATACTCACTTACATCTTTCTGAAAGAGATCCAAAAAATTGATCAGATCTTTCCATCAGCCAACTCCAAATGCCAAAAAAGGAACACAAGCTAAGTGCAGTATCGATGGGGTTTATTACGAATAAAAAGCCAAATGAAAACTTACAGAAATATAAAATCAAAGAGCTTAACTAAAGAGACGCTTGTGACAGCAAACTGTGTTGTCAGTGAGGAAACCAAGTCCAATGTTCCAGGAAGTGAGGAGAGCCACTGCAGGATGTGATGTTACACCCAGGGTGGGCTGGTCGCTATGGTAACACTTTTTATCCTGGGCTCAGCCAATCACAAAACAATCAGCAATAAAGAGGCAGTGCAAAGAGAGGAAAAAAAAGACAAACACAAAAGCACATCTGCATATAATGCCACTGTGGAGCTGTGGAACTACTGAGCCCAGCAGACCAATGCCACTCGCAACCAATTAATAATAACAGAAAAAAAGAGGATTTAACAAAACCAATATAAAGAAAATATAGAAGACACATACAGAATACACATATATATGTAGCACCCTCTACCATAAGTAGGTGCTAGTGTAGGATCTTTGTGAGGTAAAACTGTCAGCGCAGGTAAATTTAGGCAGGCCCATGGTTCAGGCTAGGCCTGTTTGTTTTGATCTGGGGGCAGGAAGTGGTTAGTGTAGCAGTGGGTTTGACCACCAGTGCTTCAGTACTTGGGCGCCTCCCCTGCTTTTGGTGGATTGTTCTGGAAGAGCAGCAGTGACAGGCAGCTTGTGTGAGGAGCTCTGAGCAATCCCCACTTGGTATTGTCAGGGGGCAGGGCCTCCCATGTAAGCTGAGGTAACAGATAACTGGGGGGAGTTGTCGGCCGGGAGAAGTGGAGAATGGAGTACTAGACATTTGCAGGAGGTGATCTCCACCTGGGGGGAGGGGCTGCGCCGAACGCAGAGGAGCCTGAGAGAGCAGTGAGGGAACTTCATCCTTACATGGTCATGGATGAGGTCCTCATCTTTAAACGGTCATAGATGAGGAGTCCTGGATCAGAGGGGCTGGAGGCTGTCGGAACGTATGTCCAATTAAAGTTCTCCATAATGGACTAGGGGCAGGAAAAGGTGGGTGATTGTACCACAGTGGAGTGCTGGATGAGGCATGCCAGGGAAGCTGTCAGGAAACTTCATCCTTTCACGGTCATGGATGAAGTCCTCATCTTTACACGTTCATAAATGAGGAGTCTTGGATCAGAGGAGAGACTGGGGATTGTGTCAAATCGATGCGGCCTGCGGGCGCAGGATTTGCAAGTCGGGTTAGCTGGGGTCAGTAGTCCACAAACCAGTACAAGCTGTTAAATTACAAGGCCTCCGGGGAGGAGTAATGCAGGCCTCTGGCCTAGTAATCACACAGCAAATACAGTCAGCATCTGTGATTATTCAGAGTGATCTCTTGTGTCATAATGAAGATGATGGGACAGGATCTAATAGCTTTACAGTGGAAGTTCTGTGTAGGAGGAGAGAAGTCCTGGGAGCAACAGTCTGCAGGAGTTAATGCAGAGGAGGAGGAGCAATAGTTTGCATGGTGTTATGCAGGAGAAGAGACTGTAAATGTTAGAAGTACATCAGTTCTTCAAGGCTAAACCAATTTATCAATGTTCACTAAATATGATGGCAAAGCAACTTGTTCTATGGGCATCCCATATTGCCTTTCCCCCAACAAAGTTATATCCCCCAATAAACAAAAACAAAACAATGCAAATGACTGTTAATTGTCTCTGAGGTGATAGATGGAGGTCTTGCAGCTGGGTGATATGGTGAAAGTTAGTAACTAGTAGCAACCAAGCGCGATAGATAGATAGATAGATAGATAGATAGATAGATAGATAGATAGATAGATAGATAGATAGATAGATAGATAGATTTATACTATATATATAAAAATACACATAAAAGAAATGCATACATGAAAATGCATGTATAAAAACTGCATGCATACATGTAAAACAATACTCTATTGGTATGTATTTGTGGGCAAGACAACCTAGCAGCTAATAGTAGTATTAATAAATATAAACTATGCACATATAATGGAAATACATGCATAAACATGCATTAAATAAATAATAGTAAAAATAAACACATATATAAAAACTGCAGGAGGAGTCAGGCTGGAAGGGGGAGTGGTTTGGTCATGGCAGCGTGAGACTCTCTGAGATCGGAGCCTGAATCACCCCCGTGAAGCACCCGCCAGCAGACCGCCTAAAAGCAGCACATTGTCCCGCGGCTAAGAAGCGCAATACCCCTGATAGCTGACAGACGGAGGAAAGAAGGGGGGCCATATGAAGTGGGCTGTCTGAGCGCTCTGAGTCCCGCGGTGTATCTGTGCAAATACGGGAGAGGTGGGCGGAACAGAGAGCGGTGGGAGAGTGGAACCGCTCCATAGACAAACTTACCTACACGAGCAGTGAACCGGCGGTGGTTCATGTCGAGACGAGGGAGAAATCCAGGAGTCCCCTCCACGCCGACCCATACCTACATCACAAGGTACCTGACAGTGAAGAAAGATCTGAAGCAGACTATTGATAGCAGCGTGGGAATGGCCCTGACACAGGAACCATACCCTGAAGCTGCACGCCTGGCAACAGGACAGGAATCAGCTGTTTCAGCAACTCAGAATGCAGACACAAGGTGGGGTGAGTTGGAGAAGGATCTCCCAATTGTCAGCACTAATAAAGAAGACACACAGGTATGTTCTAATGTTATATCTGCCGTTCAGGAAAAGGGGGGATAGAGCAGGACATTATCCATCTGAAGCAGTTAATTCAGGCTCTCCCCACCAAAGATGATATCCATCAGTTAATGTCTAGTATTACTGGGACACTCAGAGAGGAGATTGTGGAAGTGCACAATAAAATTGAGATGGTGGATCTTAAAGTGTCTAACCTGGAGCAGAAACAAAATGTATCGGATGACCGCATAGGAATATTAGAAGAAAAAATATATATTCGGCACCAGCAAATGATATTATTGCAATTACAGTCGGAGGAATCCGAGAATAGAAGCAGAAGAAATAATATTCGGATAAAGGGTATTCCTGAGGAGATAGAAGGGGTGGCACTAAGGAAGACTGTTACGGCGATTTTGAATCAACTATTAAAATGTCCCCCAAATGCACCTATCGAGCTGGATAGGGTACACAAAATACCCACAAGTCGCAACCCAGTACATACTAAGCCTAGAGATGTTCTGTGTAGGGTTCACTTTTTTAGAGTGAAAGAGGACATACTTAGGGCGGCATGGCAAGAAGGTACTGTGATATATATGGAAAAAGAAATTCAGATATACCCGGACTTGTGCAAATATACTAAAATGAGGAGGCGCATATTAAAACCATTATTGGAATATTTATTGAGTAAGGGAGCAACATATAGATGGGGATATCCTTTGGCGGTAATTATTGAAAGGAATGGTCAAAGTTTTAATTTAAGAGATCCTGGGCAGCTCCCAAACCTCTTCAGATCCTTGGAGATAGAGCCTATTGAGATTCCTAATTGGACAGACTTGCCGTCAGGATTGGAATATCCCGCATAGAAGGACAATTTGACTAAAGGAGATTAATAATCTGGGAAGAAGAAAGGAAGAGGGAAAAGAGAAGAAAATGAGTGGTTAAGACGGAACTGGGAAAAAATCCTTTTTTTTTTTTTTTTTTTTTTTTTTTGGGGGAAGGGGGGTGGGGGAGGGGGGTGAAATAGGTAATGTGCTTTAAAGGGTGGGTAGGAAGGAGAAGGGGGAAAAGGGGGGAATTAGTTTAATATTTTTAAGGAAAGCATGGCAGATGTAAAAAGAGGTGCTATGTTTTTTTTTGTTTTTTTTTTTGTGTATGTCTTCCACCAATAGGTTAAGGAGAACAGAGCGGGATTTTTTTTGTTTCTGGGAGTATGTAAAATATTATGTAAAATATATCTAATATGATCTATATGTATAGGAAAAGGGAATCAAATAATCTATTGATGGGAGTGTCCCCAAATTTTTCTTTCTTTTCTTTCGTTCCAGGGGTATGGGGGCGTACGCACCCTGTAATAAGAAGGGGGGTCACAATATTTCACAGTGTGACATATGATCCATATGAATAATGCACTTAAGGCACTAATATATCTTGCTGGGTTAGACATGGTACTGATTGATAGAATTTTTTTCTTCTTTTTTTTTAGGGGGGGTGTGTCTCCCAATAGGGGGGTAAGAAGAAAAGAGTTGAAATGCTTATTGATGTATGTGAAATGTGTAAAATATATTTGACATGGCTCATATATGCAGGAAAGGGAAGTAATAGTTAGACAACCTATTGAGGGGAATGTCCTCCCCTTTTTCTTTTTTTTTTTGTGGGGGGCCTGGGTTTTTTTTTTTTTGACTATAGGGGCTTATGCACTCTATGAATAAGAGGGGGGGGGGGGGTCACGACATTTCACAGCTTAAATATATGAATCACACGAAAAATGCATTTAATATTTATATGTATGTATCGGTCAGAATAGATCTGGTACCGATGGATACCTTGTTGGTTTTTTTTTTGGGGGGGATAGAGGGGTAAATGGTTAAGATAATAGGGGGGTGGTGGGAGGGAGGGTAAGGGAGAAGGGAGTTTTTTTTAGCACTGCTCACTTAGGCCACGTGGGAAAGGGGGACTCTATGGGGGGAGGGTAAAGGGGATAGAGTTTTGCTCCCATACTCCAGTGAGGATTTTTTTTTTGTTCTGGTTCCATATATAAAGAATCTGGGATCTAAGCTAGTCTATATGGGGTAGAAGAGTAGGAGGCCAATAGGCTTAATGGAAGCTAATCGGGAAATGGGGAAATAGAAGGTGATGGTATAATAAGATGAGTGGGCTAAAGGTTGGGTGTACGGGGGTAGATAAGTTGGCTCAGATCGTTGCTGTGTTTATCCACTCCTACCTACTATAACGTCTCTCATCCAAGTGGAGGGAAGTCGGAGACGTTTAGAATTTTTTTTTTTGTTTTGTTTTTCTATTTTTTTTTTTTTTTTAGGCAAGGTGTAGGCAGATTTGCTAGGGCATAGAGCCTGCTACAATCTAGAGAGTACAATACAAGGGGAACTGGAGAACTATCCAGACCCCAAGGAATTTTTTTTTTTTTTTTTTTTTCCTTCTTCTCTCTTTCTTTCTTTTTTTGGGGTTCTGGTCCCCTCCCCCCCCCCCACTAGTAGGCCGCCTGGGGAATAAGCGGGTTGGTTGGTTAAGATGACGAGGTGTAACTTTACTTCATATAATGTAAAGGGGCTAAATAGCCCTGAAAAACGTGTGAGATTGTTAGCGGAATTAGGTAGATTGAAGTCTCAAATAATTTTTCTACAAGAGACACACTTCAGAAACGATAAGATTCCAAGATTAGGGAATCGTAGATTTCCAAATGTGTACCATAGTGCGTCTCAAACCACGAAAGCAAACGGTGTAACAATTATGGTGTCCAATCAAGTATCATGGAAAGAATCTAAGACGGTTAAAGATGAGTCAGGGCGTCTTCTTATCATAAATGTTTTTTTATGTGAGCAAAAGGTTACATTGGTGAATCTGTACTTACCAAATGAGGACCAAGTTTCTGTATTGGAAACATACTTGGATCTGGTTCATCAAAATAAGGAAGGAATTGTAATAATGGGGGGGGGGGGATTTGAATATGGCGTTGGATCTAATGCTAGATATTTCAAAGGGAGTGTCACATTTGTCCTATTCCAAACTTCAGAGGGCAAAAAGATTATTACAAGATTTGCAAATGATGGATACCTGGAGAGTGTTAAATGTTCACGATAGAGATTATACTTTCTTTTCAGCGAACCACAAGATGTATACCAGAATTGACTATATTTTTTTATCCCAGAATGCATTAATGTGTTTAGTAGAAGCCCCTATAGGTTCATTTACATTATCGGATCATGCACCAATGAGTTGCACTTTGGAATTAGGGGATGTAAGCCCGAAGGAATGGAATTGGAGGGTAAATGAGACACTCCTGAAAGAACCTGAATATGAACATAGAATTACGCAAGAATTAGAGGCCTTTTTTACAACCAATGAATCAGAAGAAGTTTCCCCCCTATGTGGTTGGGAAACACACAAATGTTATATTAGGGGGATTTTAATATCTCTAGGGGCACACAGAAAACGAGTTAGAGGGGCCAAAATAGATGCATTACTGGGAAAGATTAGGCTATTAGAACTGGCGCATAAGAAATCACAGGCCCAACAGGTAGAAGAAAAGCTTATGGGTCTGCGGGACTAATTAAATGTTTTACTGATGGATAGAGCAAAAGCGAAACTAATACGATGTAGACGTGCGTATTATGAGTATGGAAATAAACCCAGTAGAATGTTGGCCAATGCTTTAAGAGAAACTAGGGCCAGGAATCATATTGAACAGATAAAAACGCAGGGAGATATTTTAGTGAAATCTACCCAGGAAATAGCCAAAGCATTTAAAGAGAATTATACCAAACTCTATAATATAGAAAGGCATCAGGATAATATAAAGAGGTCCAACCGAGAGCAACTGGCAAAAGAGTATGTAGTGGCATCAGGTTTGCCTGAGTTATCTGAAGAAGAAGTAGGAGGCATGGATGGTCCAATCAGATTAGAGGAATTTCTAGAAGCCTTGAAAACAATGAAGCAAGGTAGAGCGCCAGGTCCGGACGGGTATACACTGTCATATTACAAAACTTTTTCTGAGGAATTGGCACCCAGATTCCTTGCTGCCTTTAACTCAATACGGGAAGGTCAGGAGATGCGTGAAGAGACATTGATGGCTCATATTACATTACTTTCCAAAGAGGGTAAAGACCCAACGAATTGTGCCAGCTATCAGCCAATATCTTTATTAAACGTAGACCTTAAGATTCTTACGAAAATTCTGGCTAACAGATTATTAGGATATATTCCGGCGATCATACACCCAGATCAGGTGGGGTTTACTCCGGGTAGAAAGGGGAGGGAAAATACTCAAAGGCTCCTGGGAGCTATTCATATATCCCATTCCCAAAAAAAGCAGCTCGTGATAATATCCGCCGATGCTGAAAAAGCATTTGATAGGGTGGATTGGACGTTCCTGAGAGTGGTATTACAACATATAGGGCTGAGAGAGGGAATGTCAAATTGGATTGCGAGTTTATACTCACGCCCAAAAGCAAGAGTTAAAGTGAATGATTTGATGTCTAAACCATTTTCAATTGGTAATGGAACTCGGCAGGGATGCCCACTCTCCCCTATCATTTTTATTCTTACGGTAGAACCCTTGTTGAGGACAATTCGGGCTAACGCAGATGTCAGGGGCCTTCTGACAAAAGGGAGAGAACACAAAGTAGCAGCATATGCGGACGACTTGCTGTTTTTTATGACCTCCCCAGGATTGTCTCTACTGGTATTGCTACAGGAGTTACGCAAATACGGGGAGATATCGAATTTTAAGGTAAATTACAGCAAGTCCGAAGCAATGGAGGTTGAATTGAGTGAGAAATTAAAACAACAATTAGTGGGGAATTTTGGATTTAGATGGACTGATTCACATATAAGTTATTTAGGGACTAAAATACCAAATAAGTTGAATCAAATATTTGAACTTAACTTTGCCCCAATGATTCGGCGAATAAAATTGGATTTTGTGAGATGGGATAAGGAGGTATTTACCTGGTTTGGGAGAATAAATATCATCAAAATGAATGTGATGCCTAGACTGTTATACCTATTTCAAACTTTGCCTATTAAGTTACCGGCCGGATTTCTGAGAGATATCAGATCCAGGTTTGTGAGTTTTATATGGGCAGGAAAAACCCTAAGAGTTCGTAGAACAGTCTTGACCTTACCTAAAGAAAAGGGGGGGTGGGACTCCCAGATCCGGAGAATTATTATGTAGCGGCACATCTAAAAAGAGTGGTGGTGTGGTGCATAGCAGAGAAGGAAAAACCATGGATACAGATGGAGCAAAATATAACTGATATACCCTTGGAAGGAATAGTATGGATTGTAGATGAGGTGATACCATTAGATGTGAAGGGACATCCTACGGTAGGAGCTACAATTAAGGTTTGTAAAAAAATATTTAAGAAAACAAAGATATCGATTTATCCAAGCCCTATGACCCCAATTCTGGGGACACCAAGTTTTGAACCCGGATTGGTAGATCAACGTTTTAGGGAATTAAGGCAGCAAGGAATTAGTAGGGTAGTCCATTTCTCTAGGAACAATTGTGTAATGTCAAGCGGGGAGATCGAGAATGAGTTCTCTGAAAATTTAGATCCCTTTAGGTTAATTCAACTTAAAGCGTATATACGAGTAGCCACGCAACACATATCAGAAGTCCGTTCATTATCTGGCTTTGAACAGTTATGTTTAAAGGGCGAACCTTTGAGGCATTCACTTTCAGCTTTGTACGCCATGGTGATAGACCTAGAAGCCCCACAAGAATTGGCTTTCTTACAAGCATGGGAGCGGGATTTGGGAATCACCTTCTCGGAGTCACAGAAAAGGAAAATACTGTTATTTACACATAAGGCGTCAATGGCAACTAAATATCAGGAGGGAGGATACAAAATCCTAACCAGGTGGTATAGAACTCCCCGGTTGTATTAAATAGGATGTTTCCACAAGTATCTAATCAATGTTGGCGCTGTCAAAATGCAGAGGGTACTATATTACACATTTTTTGGGAATGCCCTGGTCTGAGAGAATTTTGGAAAATGGTGTCTGAAACTGTAAAAAAAATTACAGACGTGTCTCTTGGAGAAAAACCATCAGCTTTTCTATTACATGATATACCGTTATCTAATGAAAAATACAAAAATTCTCTTGTAAGGCATTTACTTACTGCAGCAAAAGCGTGTATTCCGTGTCTTTGGAAAAGTACAATAGCCCCAACAAAAATACAATGGATGGGAAGGATAGCGGAGATTCAACAAATGGAAAATCTGACTATGATATTGAGAGAGCAGGAAGGAAAGTATCAAGAAGTCTGGTTACCCTATGAGGAATATAAGAGACAAAATCCGTAGGGGGGGGTGGGGGTGGTGGGAGGGGGTGACCTGATCTCAGTTAAGGGAGGGGTGTTTTTTTTGTTTTTTTTGTTTGTTATTTCATTTTTTTTTCCCTGTGTTAGTTTCTTTTCTATTTTTTTTTGTAAAGGATAACTAGGGGTTAAGCCTGAGTTAAGGAAAATGTATGGTGTTAACATTGTGAAATAAGAATTGAGTTGATTAGAATTAAGGAAGAATTTCTGGTTAGGAGGTATACAGGTATTGATTAATTAATATAATACGAGGTAAAGAAGTGATAATAATTGGTTAAGTTGGTAAAGATTAGAGGTACAATGTAAGAATTAATATATGTATTTATGCATAATGTTATCACTGTTGACAAAAAATAAAGAATTTATAAAGGAGGAGTCAGGCTGTACTTAAACCAACCCTGTATCCTCCTTTGCCTGTTGACGGTTCTCGCTCGTGTACAGGCGATACTTCCCATTTGTGACGTCAGAGCGCCGACAGGTCCTCCAGGTGTGGCACGCTTCACTTACCTACGGCTGCATCTCATGGAGGGCTCTTCGTTCAGGACACCGGAGAGTGGGAGACGCTTCCTCTCACCTTACTATTATGGGGTTCACTCCACTCACACGTTGCGTTTTAGGGCGTAGCTCATATGTACCAGCTCATCCACGCAGGTTTGGCATCCGGAGGGGGTTGGGGGTGCTGTTTTTGTTCCTCTCTGTGGTGGGGTTTTGTGGGGGTAGTGTGTGTTTTCCCTTGGTAGCTGGGGGCTTTGGTTGTGTGGTTGGAGGGGGCCCCCGGTCGGGGGGAGTACAGGCAGGGGAGGGGAAGAACAAGGTTCTTGGTGGGACGTTTGGGGGCCGGGGGGTGCAGAGCAAGGTCCGCTCCACATGGCGTTAGGGGGGAGGGGTGGGTTCTATTTGCTGCTATGATGCTAGAGACTGGTAGCTGCCAGGTTCTTGTCATTTATAACATCAAACGGAAAGCATATTTCTTTGCTGTGCATATTGGTGGAGTTAAGCCTACTAAGCCTGCATGGCAACCCCTCTGCAATCTGACACGTTACCTGATTCATGTAACTTTTACTGTCTTAACCTACTCCACAATGTTGGTACCCATAGCAAGGTACCTGGCTAACCCCAATCCAAAATTCTCTTTTCTTACGTCTCTCTAAATTGCCTTTGTTCTACAACCACCAACTGCCATGCCCCTTCCCTAAATTGAGACTGCAGACTTGGTCCAAAGTAAAAAAAAAAAAAAAAGGAAAAATCAGACCCACCTCAAAGAAACATGATGTTCCATACTCTTGCTTTTTCTATGATATTTACTGACTTCCTCTGCATTTCGGTAAATTTGTGTGTGACATCATATTCAAAAGAGTGACGGTAGGTAGGGATGAGCTTCGTATTCGAGTCGAACTCATGTTCGACTCGAACATCGTATGTTCGATAGTTCTTCGAATTACGAACGTTTTGGGCCGTTCGCGCCATATTCGAGTTACGTTTCACAGACCATAATTCACTGCGTCATTGCTGGCTGATGATTGGCCAAGCATGCACTATGACCCGCATGCTTGGCCAATCACAGCTTGCAAAAAATGGAGAGCCAAAATTGGCCAAAGCCAGGGTGGCTTTGGCCAAATATGGCTCAGGGGGTTAAGTACACGCCCCACACTATAAAGGGCCGCCTGCAGGTCGGCCTTGTGTAGTGTGATGCAGTGGTTAAGAGAGGACAGAGAGAGTGTAATTTTTTGCAGGTAGATAGAGCAGGCAAGCAGGCTAGTCAGTTAATGTTACAGTGTGTAGAGGATATATATACATCCCAGGTGTTGTACATATATTTATACACTGTATAGTTTAGCTAGATCAGTTCTTCCTAATTTACTGGCAGGCAGGTGATTGTGCTAGCTGCAGTATTCTTATGTGGTTTATTGCCTGTGTCCTCTGTAGTTTGCACCTAAAGTTACTTGGTGTGTACTGGCCGTGTGCTCTGTAGTTTGCACCTAAAGCTACTTGGTGTGTCCTGGCCGTGTGCTCTGTAGTTTGCACCTAAAGCTACTTGGTGTGTACTGGCCGTGTGCTCTGTAGTTTGCACCTAAAGCTACGTGGTGTGTGTACTGTCTGTGTCTGTGCTATTTTTCGAAATGATTTTCATCCCTATTGCAGGGACCAGACATTACATTAAAACCGCAAGCAGTTTTAAATTTCTTTTTTCTTATGGTAATCTCATTTTGTGCAGGGACAGTTCTAAACATGTGCCACTTCACAGGCATACTATAGACACCCAGCAGGTAAAATATTTAAAGGAATTTTTCATTTTTTTTTTATTTAACCACTTAAGGACCGGACCAATATGCTGCCTAAAGACCCAAGGTGTTTTTACAATTCGGCACTGCGTCGCTTTAACAGACAATTGCGCGGTCGTGCGACGTGGCTCCCAAACAAAATTGGCGCTATAAACAAAAATAGAGCGACAATTTTGAAAAAAATTCAATATTTTTTACTTTTTGCTATAATAAATATCCCCCAAAAACATATATAACATTTTTTTTCCCTCAGTTTAGGCCGATACGTATTCTTCTACCTATTTTTGGTAAAAAAAACGCAATAATCGTTTATCGGTTGGTTTGCGCAAAATATATAGCGTTTACAAAATAGGGGATAGTTTTATTGCATTTTTATTATTTTTTTTTTTTTACTACTAATGGCGGCGATCAGCGATTTTTTTTCGTGACTGCGACATTATGGCGGACACTTCAGACAATTTTGACACATTTTTGGGACCATTGTCATTTTCACAGCAAAAAATGCATTTAAATTGCATTGTTTATTGTGAAACATGCGTATACATGCGGCGGTCGGGAAGGGGTTAAGCATCATTAAAATCACTGAGCAGCGATTTTAATGATGCTTAAAAAAAAAATTAAAAATTCCTTTAAATATTGTACCTGCTCTGTGTCTATAGTATGCCTGTGAAAACGTCTTTGAGAACCCGGGTCTTGCCCAAGGGAACATGTATCAATCAAAAAAAAGTCCTGAAAAAAACGAAAGTTTTTAAAGCTTTTTTTCCATTGATACTGTACCTGTTGCTGAGAATGTGTTTCCAGCATGACAGCATCGCACTGATTCTCGGCAACAGGTTGCCGACATCTCGCACTCGCTGGATTAGACAAAGCACATTCCAGTGAGCGCGTCATAGAATCGACGGGGATCCGACTTGGATTCCCGCCAATTCTAGCTGCAGCGTTTGGTATGAATCCTAAGGCCCCGTACAGACGACCGAACATGTCTGCTGAAACAGGTCCGCGGACCAGTTTCAGCAGACATGTTCGGTCGTCTGTACAGCAGAGCGGACAGGATTCCAGCGTACATTTGCCCGCCGGGCCTTTTTCCAGCGGGCAAATATTTCCAAACTTGTTTATTCATGTTTAGACATGTTTGGTCGTGTGTACAGACCTACCGTACATGTCCGAGCGGCCGCCATCCCTCGCATGCGTCGAATGACTTTGACGCATGCGTGGAAGCATTGACCTTCCTGCGTCGCGCACGTCGCCGCGTCATCGTCGCTGCAACGGTGCGGACACGTCACCGCGATGTCTGTCCGCGCGGATTGTCTCTAATTTCTGTCTGATGGTGTGTACAACCATCAGACAGAAATCTCCGACCGGACATGTCCGCTGAAAACGGTCCGGCGGACCGTTTTCAGCGGACTGTCCGGTCATGTGTACAAGGCCTAAGAGGGAACTCCACGCCAAATTTTTTATAAAAAAACGGCATGGGTTCCCCCCCAGGGGCATACCAGGCCCTTAGGTCTGGTATGGGTTGTAAGGAGACCCCCCTACACCGAAAAACCAGCGTGGGGGTCCCCCCACAATCCATACCAGAACCATGTCCAAAGCACGCTGCCCGACCGGTCAGGAAAGGAGTGGGGATGAGCGAGCGCCCCCCCTCCTGAGCCGTACCAGGTCGCATGCCCTCAACATGGGGAGGGTTGGGTGCTCTGGGGCAGGGGGGCGCACTGCGGCCCCCCCACCCCAGAGCACCCTGTCCCCATGTTGATAAGGACAGGGCCTCTTCCCGACAACCCTGGCTGTTGGTTGTCGGGGCCCTGTGGCCAGGGGGCTTATCGGAATCTGGGAGCCTGCTTTAATATGGGGGCCCCCAGATACCGGCCCCCCACCCTAGGTGAATAAATATGGGGTACATTGTACCCCTACCCATTCACCTGGAGGCAAAGTGTAAAAGTAAATAAACACACAACACAGGGTTTTTAAAGTAATTTATTTGTCAGCTCCGGGGGGGGGGGGCTCTCTTCTTTAGCTCTTTTACCAGGGGGGCCTTCTTCTTCGGGTCTTCTCCGCTGTTATCCCGGTGCTCCCCGGTTCTTCTCCCGCTCGCTCTCCAGTGCCTTCTTCTTCAGGGCCTGGCCGCCGCTATCTTCGTGTGTTAGCTCAATTACTAGCGGCGGCGCAAGCCCGCTCTTCTGTGACGTCTTCTTCTCTGCTTCCGATGTTGACACAACGCTTCTTCCCGCTGTTATGACGGGTGCACGGTTCGCACCGATTTATATAGACCTCTCTTATGATGTCACAGTCCCAAACTTTCCCCCGGAGGGGGGGCGTGGCTCACTCGCTCGTCCCCACTCCTTTCCTGACTGGCCGGGCAGCGTGCTTTGGATATGGGTTTGGTATGGATTGTGGGGGGACCCCCACGCCTGTTTTTCGGCGTAGGGGGGGTCTCCTTACAACCCATACCAGACCTAAGGCCCTGGTATGCCCCTGGGGGGGGAACCCATGCCGTTTTTTTATTTAAAATTTGGCGTGGAGTTCCCTCTCAGGATTCATACCAAACGCCGCAGCTAGAATTGGCGGGAATCCAAGTCGGATCCCCGTCGCTTCTATGACGGCTTTGTCTCCATCGCGGCATGCCAGCTCTGTGCTGGCTCCTGCGATGGGGCTCGTAGGTGGTCAATCTCGCCGAGAAAGGGAGCGAGATTGACACAATATCGCGGTCACCCACTGTACATGTTCCCTCGGGCAAGACCCGGGTTCTCAAAGACGTTTTCACAGGCATACTATAGACACCCAGCAGGTACAATATTTAAAGGAATTTTTCATTTTTTTTTTTCATTTAAGCATCATTAAAATCACTGCTCCTGAAAAAAACGACCGTTTTTAAAACTTTTTTTCCATTGATACATGTTCCCTGGGGCATGTATCAATGACGTTTTACGACAATAACTTGCATATTTGGCTTTAAAATGAGCACTTGAATTCGAACTTTCGAGTCCCATAGACGTCAATGGGGTTCTAAATGTTTGCGCAAACGTTCGGTCCGTTCGAAGGTTCTGGTGCGAACCAAACGGGGGGGGGGCTGTTCGGCTCATCTAAGATATGATGGACTTCAGTAATCAACATTGGCCTGTAAATACCTATGGCAACAATCACACTTTCCTTTTGTAGCTGCCATCTTCCAGTGATGGTGTCGATCTGGTTGTTATTGGCCATTGGTGGTCCCTGGCACGGGGCCTCATGTTGCTGGTTCTGTTCTAAGAAGATTTGACAAAGCAGCTAAACTGTTTTCAAACGCCGTAATCCTACATTTCCGGTTGAATGCTCCGTCCACAAGCTATAGTAGAATTCTAATGTTGTATTAATACTAGTCAACCAACATTCAAATTTCTCTATAGCCTATGGGCGGAGCATATAAATGTCTGCTCGCGGCGATCGTATGTTTTTAGCTGCTTCGTTGAATCTTCATGTCTCTATAATGTTGAATCTTTTCTCTCTAAGGCCCCATACAGACGAGCAGACTGTCCGCTGAAAACGGTCCGCCGGACCGTTTTCAGCGGACATGTCCGCCTGGAGATTTCGATCTGATGGTTGTACACACCATCAAACCGAAATCCGCGTGGACAGACAGCGCGGTGACGTGGCCGCGCCGTCGCCGCGACGATGACGCGGCGACGTGCGCGACCCTGGAAGGTCAATGCTTCCATGCATGCGTCGAATCACTTCGACGCATGCGAGGGATGGCGGCCGATCGGACATGTCCAGTGAGTCTGTACAGACGACCGAACATGTCCGACGGACATGGTTCCAGCGGACATGTTTCTTAGCATGCTAAGAAACTTTTGTCCGCTGGAAACCTGTCCGATCCGCCGGACATTTGTCCGGTCGGCCGTACAGACGACCGAACATGTCTGCGAAACTGGTCAGCGGACCAGTTTTAGCAGACATGTTCGTTCATGTGTACGAGGCCTGAGTTGAATAATCTTGGACTAAGAGTTAGGTTGGGCACATTCAACCGCAGGTTCGATAGACACAGATCGCTATTGTCACCGTCACTTCGAATCTTCTATATCGAACTGTTGTCGCAACGATATAAAAATAAAGCATTTTTTATGTCTGATCTTTCGGATTTCAGATTCTGCGTGTTCGTTATCGTTTGTTAAAACAAATGTGAAAATCCCCGAAATTCGGACGAAAATGTATTGGGACGAAAACGAATGCACATTTCTTGTCTGCAACCACATCCTGCCACAGTATACCTGGTGGTGGTTAAGCTTATGGGTACCTCCCAGTACTCAGCACCTGGGCACCTCACACACCAAGCATGGCTCAGTAGGTCACATGTGCATGCACTGCATCCGGACCATCTCCACCCAAGCTTATGCCATCTACTTCTTCTCCTTTCTTCCAAATGTCAGAAATCTGGTCTGTACGCATTGATCTGAGACCCCCGTACACACAACCGAGTTTCTCGGCAGAATTCAGCCAGAAACTCGGTCGGAGCTGGATTCTGGCGAGAAACTCGGTCGTGTGTACACTTTTCAGCGAGGAAGCCGACGAGGAATTCGTCGGGCCGAAAAGAGAACATGTTCTCTATTTTCTCGTTAGTCAATGGGAACTCGCACTGAATTAGACGAGGAACTTGATGTGTTTGGCACGTCGAGTTCCTCGGTCGTGTGTACGGGGCCTGAGTGTTAGCTTTTTATATGGTTGTGTTCCTTTTTCTATAGTAGGGGTTTCTACATATTAACAGGTTGCATGGAGTTCATTCTTTCAGCCCATTTCAGGTTGGTACATCTCATCTTCCTTAAATGCCAAGGTTGTCATCATTGCATTCACAGTACATGATCATATCTTCATATTGTAGGTATTACGGTGTTGGTTACCCATATACCCATAACCTTTATGGGTACTGATGGATTGTGATGGATGTTTCTAATGGACTTGTACGGTGGCAGGTCTGCTCATCCGTTCCTCATTCAATACACATTTCATACGTCATGGTATTTTCACTACCCAGATCATTTGTCTGACACATTTTCAGGGTTCTTATGCCAGACTTTACGTTTAATTTGCCTACTACGCCTTAGGTGATTTGGCTTACATCTGAATCCCGAGACTGACGCGTTTTAGTCCTGCACAAACGTCCATTTCTTTTTTCATTGTCATTCACACATGAGTCAGGTTCATATCTTCACTTTTTAGATCTCACGCTAACACTTCACTGCAGGGTTACCTATCATGTCTATCATGTCAATTGGCTTGTGCAGTGGCAAGTCTCCTCATCCATTTCTCACACAACTTACTTCACAAGTTCATACGTTATGACATCTCACTACTCATATCACTTACCTGACACATCTTCAGGTTTCATAGGCCTGATTTTACATTTTTTATTTGACTGATATGCCTCAGGTAACCCGGCCTTGCTAGTTTCTGGAGACAGACACATTTTTAGTCCTGCACAACGTATACTTTGTCATTTAATCACAGTTGCCTTTGGGAGTAGTGAAAAAAAAAGTTAAGAGATTTTCCTTTTCTGAGAGTAAGTTGAGGTTCAATTGGTGACAGTGTTGTTCTCAATTGCATAGGTCATGTCACAGGCAGCAGATATCAAAGACTTTGCATCCATCCCTCCTGCTTCGGTTAGGGGTTCTGAACATGGTAGCATACCCTCCTTGATGCCGTGTACACACGATCGGTCAAACCGATGAGAACAGTCTGAAGGACAGTAGTCTTAGGTTAACCGATGAAGCTGACTGATGGTCCGTCGCGCCTACACACCATCGGTTAAATAACCGATCGTGTCAGAACGCGGACACGTAAATCACGTACGATGGCACTATAAAGGGGAAGGCCAAAGCCTTTGGCGCCACCCTTGGCGCTGCTTTTGCTGATTCCGTGTTACCGCGTGTTAGTGAAAGTTTGGTTAGAGCCGATTTGCGCTTTTTAGTCTCCGTGCTTTGCAGATCGTATTCTCGGGTTCAGTTTGTTCTTGTGGGTTCGTATTTGGCATTCAGTGCTTGCAGTCAGGTCGTTTATGTTTTGCAGAGACTTCCTGTCCACGCGTATCTGTTTTTTCAAGTGCGTTCTTTACAGGTCTTTCTGTCTTTGGGGTGCTTTCTGTTTCAAGTGCGTTCTAACCAGCCGACCGGTTTGAAGCCATGTTGGAGGTGCGTTCTCATGCTCGAGTTTGTGCTGCGTATGGGCTGTCTTCTGCAGTTCATACTGTTGGTAGATCTGTGGCCGTGAACAGGGCGAGGAGGAGTTCATGGGCCAAGAATTGGTTGTGCCAGCGTGAATTCTCTCATATGCCTCTGCTTAGGGAAATCCAGGAGAATATTCCTGAGGACTTCAGGAACTTTCTCTGTATGACGGACCCCGTTTTCCACCGTTTATTGGATCTTCTGTCCCCCTTTATAACGAGGCAGGACACTTTGATGTGCCAAGCCATCTCAGCCGAGCAGAGGCTTATTGCCACGTTGCGGTACCTGGCGACTGGGAGGAGCCTGCAGGACCTCAAGTTCTCGACAGGCATCTCCCCCCAGGCGCTTGGGATCATCATACCGGAGACGTGTTCTGCCATCATACAAGTGACGCAGGAGGAGTATATTAAGGTAAGTTTCCTCCTTAACATCACAATCTATGTCTTTAATGTATGCTAATGTCTTTTATTTCTTGCATTATTCCCTTATTACCATGATTGTAATATGCTGTGAATGTCTCCTTTGTCCACATGCATGTTGTAAGCTTTGAATGGTCCTTTTTTGGCCTACATGCATCTTTCCCTTCACTAACCTTTCCAGCATGCTATCCTAGGCCCAAACACACCTAGCTTAGTCTGTTTCCAACCTGATTTTTGTCTGCTCCATTGAAGTTATGTCCCCCCCCTTAAAATGTGTTCCAATGTATTTTTTTCTCATTCAATTTAGGCCTAAACTCAGCTAGAACCCCCCCTAAAAAGGTTTAAGGCCCATCAGAGGGGTAAGGAGTCTGATAAGTGGGCCTTTTATTTTTGCCATGAAATACTCACTCCAATAATAAATGTTATACTGATGTTGGACAAGGATGTCTTTTGTATTGTGATTGCAATGTTTATGTACCAAAGTACTTTTTTTTTTGTTTGACCCCACAGTTTCCCTCCACGCCACAGGAATGGCAGACTGTGGCTTCCCAATATGCCCAGTGGTGGGACTTCCCGAACTGCGGAGAGGCAATAGACGGGAAACACGTCCGCATAGTGCCGCCACCCCATTCGGGGTCGTACTATTTCAACTATAAAGGTCTTAATAGTATTGTGTTGATGGCGGTGGTGTCGGCACAGTACAATTTTTTGTATGTGGACGTGGGAAAGAACAGCCGGCTGTCTGATGGGGGAGTGTTCGCGTAGACGGAGTTTGCCAAGCTTCTACAGACTGGTGGTCTTGCACTGCCACGGGATGAAGACAATTTGGAGGGACTTCCATTTGTTTTTCTCGCGGATTAAGCTTTCGGGCTTGGACCTCACCTCATGCGGCCGTTTCCCCAGAGAGCCCTAACACAGGAGAGGAGGGTATTCAATTTTCGGCTGGCCAGAGCCCGGAGGGTAGTTGAGAATGGCTTTGGGATCATGGCCAGCCGGTTCCGCCTGTTCCAGACAGCTATACACCTGGCGGAATATAAACTGAACACTATTGTTTTTGCCTGTTGCATTTTGCACAATTTTTTTACGCAGGCACTCCCAGACATACCTAACCAACATTGGGCCTGAGGCAGGACTACCCTCAGATACCTTTGTTGGCCTGGACACTGGGCAAACTGGCTTGGCCCCCCAATCTGCTTGTGAGACACACGACAAATATGTTGAGTACTTCGTGGGTAGGGGGGCCATTGCTATGCCAGACCATATTTCTTTCAACTTTGGCCCAAAAAAGAAATAAATAAATAATAAATAATTTGACCATTGGAATTACAGTTATTTGTCATTCTTGCTTTGGCTTCTTTTATCTGTCTCCCTGGTTCTCCAACTAGTGCACTTCTAGTGCCAAATGTATTTCTCTGTTTTAGTAAATAACCTCAATTGTCACAGTAATCACTCACTCACTTTTATAACCACTTAAGGACCGCCTCCTGCACATATACGTCAGCAGAATGGTACGGCTGGGCACATCAACGTATATGTACGTTGATCTTCAAGCCCAGCCGTGGGTCGCGGGGGCACGCCCGTGACCTGGTCCGAATCTCCGGGACCGGGGGACCAGCAGACCCGATCGCCACTGGAGTCCCGCGATCGGTCCCCGGAGCTGAAGAACGGGGAGAGCCGTGTGTAAACACGGCTTCCCCGTTCTTCACTGTGGCGTGTCATCGATCATGTGATGTCAATCGATGATGTCACACCTACAGCCACACCCCCCTACAGTTGTAAACACACATTAGGTGACACATAACCCCTTCAGTGCCCCCTGTGGTTAACTCCCAAACTGCAACTGTAATTTCCACAGTAAACAATGCATTTTAAATGCATTTTTTGCTGTGCAAATGACAATGGTCCCAAAAATGTGTCAAAATTGTCCGAAGTGTCCGCCATAATGTTGCAGTCATGAAAAAAATCGCTGATCGCCGCCATTAGTAGTAAAAAAAAAATAATTAATAAAAATGCAATAAAACTATCCCCTATTTTGTAAACGCTATACATTTTGCGCAAACCAACCGATAAACGCTTATTGCGATTTTTTTTTACCAAAAATAGGTAGAAGAATACGCATCGGCCTAAACTGAGGAATTTTTTTTTTTATATATTTTTGGGGGATATTTATTATAGCAAAAAGTAAAAAATATTGAATTTTTTTCAAAATTGTCGCTCTATTTTTGTTTATAGCGCAAAAAATAAAAACCGCAGAGGTTATCAAATACCACTAAAAGAAAGCTCTATTTGTGGGAAAAAAAGGATGCCAATTTTGTTTGGGAGCCACGTCGCGCGACCGCGCAATTGTCTGTTAAAGCGACACAGTCCCGAATCACAAAACCTGGCCTGGTCCTTTAGCTGCATTTTGGTCCGGGTCTTAAGTGGTTAAATGTCAAAACTGGTATTGAGCATAGAAAGAAGAAGCCACACAAATGTTTTTTTTGTTGGGGTTTTATTCTGTGCACAACTTGTGCATTTTTGTAATTTTCAGGTATCCCATATAATTTTTTTTTTTTTTTTTGTGTGTACAACTTGTGCGTTTTTTAATTTTTCAGGTAAAACAATTTTTTTTTTTGTACGAAAACGAGGCTTTTTTCAAATAAGCAAGTATCTACATACAATGGAACTTACGAAGTTCAACCTTAGTAGAAACACATGTTATGGGGTGATGTCACCCCGGAAAAAAAGCCAAAATTTGAAGATGCACACATTTTGAGCGTCAAAAAGGGGATTTCTATCCTGATCCCATGCCAAATGTCAACATGTGCTATCTGCCATCATGGGTGATCAATGGACGTGTTTTGGCAAACCCTTCCTCTCACCAACTTGAGTAATGAGGAAGGAGTAGCACCCACAAAGCATAGACAATCGATATCCTGTGATGGCAGATAGCACATGTTGGCACACTGGGGAAGATTCAGATAGACATATGACGGTCGGATCTATGCGCCTGATTCATAGAATCAGGTTCCACATAGATCTCCCTAAGATCCGACAGGTGTAAGTGACTTACACCGTCGGATCTTAGGCTGCAATCTCACGCTGGCCGCTAGGTGGCGCTTCCGTTTGTATACGCGAGGAATATGCAAATGAGGAGTTACGCCGATTCAGAAACGAACGACCGCCCGATGCATTTTTTTTACTTCGTTTGCGTTCGGCTTTTTCCGGCGTATAGTTACCCCTGCTATATGCGGCATATCCTATGTTAAGTATGGCCGTAGTTCCCGGGTCGAATTTTGAATTTGTTATGTTGTTTGCGTAAGTCATTTGCGAATACGGATGGACGTAATTTACGTTCACGTCGAAACCAATGACGTCCTAGCGACATCATTTGGAGCAATGCACGCTGGGAAATTTAGCGGATGGCGCATGCGCAGTTCGTTCGGCGCAGGGACGCAAAATTTGAATTCTGCCGGGGGATTTACGATACGCCGCCGCAACTTTAGATGCAAGTGCTTTCTGAATAAAGCACTTGCCTCAAAAACTTGCGGCGGTGTAACGTAAATCAGATAGGTTACACGGATCTAAAGATCCGCTGACCTATCTGAATCTGGCCCACTGTGTGCATCTTCAAATTTTGGCTTGTGGATTATCCAATGCAAATTGGTGTGCAAAACATAACATCTAAAAAAGTTTGGGGGAGGGAAGGGTTTAATCTACTATACGGACCATCATGTCAAGGATGTTCTTAAATTTTTGCTCAATGACATTCATCCTATTCCTCATAATGTCCATTTCAGAACTGCATTCCATTATTTCTTGGATCACGATTTTGGCACTAGCACTGGAGAAAGGTGTGCTAGCAGATACTGTGATACGACCATGTTCATCTCCTAAAAAAATGGTTTATTAGAAATGTGCAGGCCTACCTACATCTCTTCTTCCCTATGAAGCTGTGGTGACAGACACTGACCTGTTGTGCTGATAATCTCCACCTCCCCATCTTCAACACCTCCTTCTTCCACCTCTATTTCTTCCACCTCTCTTTCTTCCACCTCTCTTTCTTCCACATCCATCTCCTCCACATGCTGAGGTTGGTGGGGTTTTTCCTGTCTGTGCCTCCTTGTCTCCTCCGAATGGTGTCCTCTTCTTTCCCCTAATAAAATGAAACAAAAGGTATACTCAGCACACAGATATTGGAGGGCAGAAAAAGTAAACATTGCTTGGAAGTGGGGTACAATTGTCTGTTTGGGATCATTCCTAAAAACATCACGTTTGATTTTCTGAGTTACCCCAAGCTGGAATACTGACGCTTTTTGGCAAAGTGACACACATGGAGGCACCCCAAAAGTATCATTTGTGGGAGACCCTAATAAAAAGGTTAGTTATGGGGGACACACAGGTGCTCATGAGTCCAGATGTGTAAACAGCTGCTTATTATCACTGTGTGAATGAATCCGGTTTGCCTGTCACATTCTAGTAAGGTTGAACAAACACATCATCTTGACAACAATGTTTATAAACGTTGTTTTACGCCAAATAGGCATGACTACGTGTGTTTTTCCAGGATCAGCGGAAAACATTGGATTTTGGAGGAACGATGATTACTACGAACGGAAAATACTATACTTTGTCAACATATAACCTGAAAGTAGCCATGTTCAAAAGTACAACCAGGCCAAACAAGCACATGGAGAAAAAAATGCAAAAAAATAAAGATAATTGCAACAAACACATGAAAAATATCTACTTTTGTCAAGAATTTTCTTGATCTTCCTATATTGCTCTGGCTCCCGCAATTTCAAGTCAGACCACCTTTTACAGAGCTGCTCCTTGGACCTCCTGACCCCAAAATTCTCATCAAGTCTCCTCGCCACTTTGTCCATTATTTGGGCCTTCCTCCGATTAGGAGTGTGGTATGGCCATGATCGCCATCATAATCTTTCCTCCGCAGTATCTCCACCATCTCCACCATCTCTTCAAGTGACATATTTGTCGCTTTGTAGCATCTGGGCCTGGTTCGGGACGTTCCCGCCTCCGGGCTTTCCTCGTTGGGGCGGGATATACCACGCACCTGTGACACCGCCATATTGTCGTTTCACAATGATTAGGGGCGTGGAATAGAGGAAAAGGTATGTCAAGGGTGGGCGAATAGGGCGGCGGCGGGTATATAAGGAGAACAACGTGACTACGTTGGTTACGCAGAGTCTGGACAAGCGGAAGTGACGACCGTCAGAAACAAAGGTACTACTGAAAATGGGGCTAGCAGAGACCTATATAGACTTGAGTCATGGGATGGGGGGTTTATAAGTTGATTGGACCCTTGAGCAATTTAATCTTGGGGCCCCCCATGCAATTTTGCTCTCGATCTGCTCGAAGACATCTCCAATATATATATGTGAGACTGCAAAACATCTTTATTTTACTGTGTATCAGATCAGGCAATGAGTGTGATTGTTGGACAGAGGTAATTAAGCAGTGTATCATCTCATCAATGCTGAGGGGCATGATATCTACACATTAATGGTGCCTTGATGAATGCTCTCATTACTTTTGCATATTTTAATGCCACTTATTTATTTCAATGTAAACACATGGTCTGCAGTTAATTCATCATTACACAACAATGGGGCAGAGCTGGGCAGCATTTTAGTGGCAGCAGGAGACACTATGTTTAACCACTTCCTTACTGGGCACGTATACCCCTTCCTGACCAGGTGAAATTTCAGCTTCTGGCACTGCGTCGCTTTAACTGACAATTGCGCGGTCGTGCAACGTGGCTCCCAAACAAAATTGGCGTCATTTTTTCCCCACAAATAGAGCTTTCTTTTGGTGGTATTTGATCATCTCTGCGTTTTTTTTTTTGCGCTATAAACAAAAAAAGAGCGACAATTTTGAAAAAAAGTCAATATTTTTTACTTGTTACTATAATAAATAGCCCATTTTTTTTCTCAGTTTAGGCCGATACGTATTCTTCTACATATTTTTGGTAAAAAAAAAAAATCGCAATAAGCGACTGGTTTGCGCAAAAGTTATAGCGCTTACAAAATAGGGGACAGAATTATTATACATTTTTATTATTAATTTTTTTTACTAGTAATGGCGGCGATCTGCGATTTTTATTGGGACTGCGACATTATGGCGGACACATCGGACACTTTTGACACATTTTTGGCGCCATTCACATTTATACTGCGATCAGTGCTATAAAAATGCACCGATTACTGTATAAATGTGACTGGCAGTGAATGGGTTAACACTAGGGGGGCATGGAAGGGGTTAAATGTATTCCCTGGGTGTGTTCTAACTGTGGGGGGAGGGGGGTGACTGGGGGAGGTGACCGATGCTGTGTCCCTATGTACAAGGGACACAGATCGGTCTCTCTCCCCTGACAGGACATGGGTCTCTGTGTTTACACACAGAGATCCATGTCCTTGTCCCTGTAACCGAGTGCCTGGCGGATATCGCGGCCGCCAGGCACGCGCATCGGTATCTCAGGAATGCGCCAGGCACGCACGCGCGGAGGACGCATATATGCGTCCTGTCAGAGATTTAGAACCACCCTGCAGCCGCACATATTCGTACGGCCGTCGGGAAGTGGTTAAAGGTCAAAAGATTGTGCTAACATTCTGTCAATGTAAACGCTGAGCCTAGTATTTATATGTTTTTGGTTTTCTCTTCTAGAAATATAATTAAAAGATGGAAAAATTAAACCAGCCTGACAACTTAATGAGGTTCATCGACAAATATAGGGAGCTCGGGTGCCTATGGGACATCAGAAACCCAACTTATCCAAATCAAAACATCCGAAGGGCAACACTTGCCCAATTCGCTACTAATATGCGGACCTGGATACCAGAGGTCACTTTCACCATGGTCAGCACCAAAATCAATAACATCAGGGATGCGTACAATAAGCGCTTTAAAAAACTCTGTGAGGCTCGGAGGTCAGGAGCAGCAGCAGGTGAAGTACAGGAGCCCAAGCTGTGGTACTACAAACACCTCAGTTTTTTGAAGGATCAGATTGAGGATTTAGAACCACCCTGCGGCCGCACATATTCGTACGGCCGTCGGGAAGTGGTTAAAGGTCAAAAGATTGTGCTAACATTCTGTCAATGTAAACGCTGAGCCTAGTATTTATATGTTTTTGGTTTTCTCTTCTAGAAATATAATTAAAAGATGGAAAAATTAAACCAGCCTGACAACTTAATGAGGTTCATCGACAAATATAGGGAGCTCGGGTGCCTATGGGACATCAGAAACCCAACTTATCCAAATCAAAACATCCGAAGGGCAACACTTGCCCAATTCGCTACTAATATGCGGACCTGGATACCAGAGGTCACTTTCACCATGGTCAGCACCAAAATCAATAACATCAGGGATGCGTACAATAAGCGCTTTAAAAAACTCTGTGAGGCTCGGAGGTCAGGAGCAGCAGCAGGTGAAGTACAGGAGCCCAAGCTGTGGTACTACAAACACCTCAGTTTTTTGAAGGATCAGATTGAGGGCCGGGAATCACTATCCAGTCTTCCTTCCACCCTTCCTTCCAGCGTTCCCTCCAGCGTTCCTTACAATGTTCCCCCCACCCCTGCAGAGTGTGCCGAGGAGCTGACTGACATAGAGGAGCCAGATCTGCTCATCTTCAGTCAGGTATAGTAGTTTACAACATATTTCTTGGCCGCAAATTATTGTTAGTTTAACAAGATGATTTTTGAACCAAAATGAAAGCTTGTAAACACAAACAAAAGTCGTGGGCAGAAATAATTGTGTCAGGGATGCCAACTGCAGGGGTCAGAATGAGAGTCTGTTCAATTTTCCAGAAAAAAAAAAAAAACAGTCAAGAGCTTGATTGATGAAGCCAAAAATAAAACCATGTCCCTTTTTTCTACACAGGAAGAGAACAGCCAGGAGGAGGATGAGGCTCCAGAATGCGTCGGCCAGGAGGAGGCTGGGCCGAGTGGCAGTCAGCAGGTGCCCAGGCCCAGCACTGTATCACAGGTGCCTCCCCTCCAGATGCGCCCCCCCCCAGAAAAACCAGGCGCATGACCCAGCTGGAGGAGGAGTCACTGCAGGTCATTCGGGAGGCAGCTTCCATCATGAGGGCCCCCCTTAACCCTGCTGAGAGCTTTGCCTCATATATTGCCAGTGAACTGACAACGGGGCCTAATAAATAGAGCAGCAACAATGGGGCCTGGCCCAGGACATGATTGTAGCTCTGATACAGAAGGGCCCTGCTGACTGACACCACACCATTCGGTGACCCGGCCCAGTCTCCTCCTCCTGCTGCCACATTTCACCCACCTGCAAGGGGCCGTGGAAGGAGCCGTGGAAGGAACGCTGCAGGGATGCCTGGAAGGAAGGCTGCAAGGAAGACCAGAAATTGATTCCCTGGCTTCAAGCTGATTTGGCATAAAACTGAGGTTGTTGTAGTACCACAGCTTGGGGTCATGTATGATATCTGCTGCTGCTTTTGATTTCTGGGATTTGGGGAGCACATTGGGGCCCAAATTAGAGGGACTCCTGATGTTATTGATTTTGGTGTTGATCATGGTGGAATGTGCCTTTGGTGTCCAAAGTCGGCATATATTTGGCTGATTGGGCAATTGTTGCCCTTCATGTTGCTTTTTTTTATGATGAATAAATGGTGATTTAATTTAAGTTAAATACTTGTCTATTGTGTTTTTCTGGTGAATAGCCATCAAACATTTCCGAAATACAATGTGTAATTAACAAAGGACACAACCTCCTTGAGGGGGGGGGGGGACATTGTTGTGATAACTTGAGAAAAAACAAAAAATTAAAGTTCTCCAAAAAAAAAAAATAAAAAAAAAAAATATATATATATATATATATATATATATATATATATATATATATATATATATATATATATATATATATATATATATATATATATATATAAATATGTGGAGTACAAAAAAATATTTTGGAGATCTGGCTTTCTAAAAAAAAATAAGATTAAAATGACATCACAAGCAAAAAAGAAAAGAAGTCAGTATGGGTGAACTCTGTCTAAATAGCATCAGCAAAACAACGTGTTTATTCTAGCAATAGAACGAAGAAAAAAATGCGCTGCAATAAACGAGGCACTAATTTTAAAAATGTAGAATGTGCCATCTCCAAAATGAACGCGAGTTTTACAAGAACGAGCGCTCCCGTCCCCTAATTTAGTCTGAGCATGCGCAGGTTTTTAACCGATAGTTTAGCATACTAACGATCGGTTTTGGCCTATCGGTTATCAATACATCGGTTAAATTTTAAAGCAAGTTTGCTTTTTTTAACCGATGGTTAAATAACCTATGGGGCCCACACATGATCGGTTTTGACCGATGAAAACGGTCCTTCAGACCGTTGTCCTCTGGTTAACCTACCGTGTGTACGAGGCCTTAGCCTCCCGATTCAGCTGTCACTCTGGAAGTGGCATAGGATAACGTGGAGGGGTCTGTGTTATTTTGCTACTAAACTAACCTTTGAGTCCAAAAGCAGCCAAAAGCAAAGCAGCCGTTAGATACTTTTGCGCTGGCACTCAGTCGGAAACTCACCCATGTAGTATGCTGTCATGAAGTCATCCACTATCTGGATGATTTCATCCTCATCGAAATAGAATGTGGATGTTGGAATCCTCCCTGCTGAGCTATTGTATTCTTACAATGGGACTCCTCTGCTCTCTGAATTCACTTACCAACAGTGCAGATGAATGGCTGCATTCGCTGACTGAAAGAAAATGTACCAGCAGGCCTGTTTGAGAGGAGTTGATCATTAGACTGTTCTCCTCTTAAACAGGAATAGTCATAGATGGATTGAAATTCTCCCATTCCCTCCTCAACTGCCTGAATATCGATCAATCTATTGCCAGCTTCAACCTCTTCCCAACCGCCTACCACAGATGTACTGTTGCAGGTTGGCTCTATTGTATGAAACAACGTACCTGTACGAAATTTTGTGCAATAGACACTGGGGGAGAGGGGGAGTCAATCAGCGGATCCGGCGGACCCGATGTCCGCCTGCCCACCTGCGAATGTTTGCCAGAGAGGCATAACGGCAATCTGCCTATGTAAACAAGGCAGGTCGCCATTCTGACAGGGAAGAAGATAGAGATATTGGGCCAGATTCAGAAAGATGAGCGCATCTTTCCTCCGGCGTAACGTATCTCCGATACGTTACGCTGCTGTAACTTTGGGCGCAAGTTCTGTATTCAGAAAGAACTTGCGCCCTTAGTTACGGCGGCGTAACGTATGTGTTGCGGCGTAAGCCCGCCTAATTCAAATGGGGATGTTTTATTTAAATTTTACTTGACCCCGCGTTTTTGACGTATGTTTTGAACGGCACATGCGCCGTCCGTAAAATATCCCAGTGTGCATTGCTCCAAATTACGCCGCAAGGACGTATTGGATTTGACATGAACGTAAATGACGCACAGCCGTATTCACAAACAACGTAAAAATTTCAAAACACGGCGCAGGAACGACGACCATACTTAACATTAGCTACGCCTCATATAGCAGGGGTAACTATCCACCGAAAAATGCCTAACGTAAACGACGTAAAAAATTGCGCCGGCCGAACGTACGTTTCTGAATCGCCATATCTACCTAATTAGCATATTCCTTGCGTAAACATACAGAAGCGCTACCTAGCGGCCAGCCTGAAAATGCAGCCTAAGATACGATGGTGTAAGACACTTACACCTGTCGGATCTTAGGGATATCTATGCGTAACTGATTCTCTGAATCAGGCGCATAGATACGACCTCCTACACTCAGAGATACGACGGCGTATCAGGAGATACGCCGTCGTATCTTGTATCTGAATCTGGCCCATTGTGTTCCTGATAAGCAGGAACACAGTTCTCTGTCTTTATCCAGTCAGTCTATCCCCCATGCAGTTAGCAAGCAAGCACCCCCCTAGGGACACACTTAACTTTTTGATCACCCCTGATGTTAACTCCTTCCCTGCCAGTGTTTTTAGTACAGTAACAATGCATATTTTTAGCACTGTAATAATGTCTCTGGTTCCTGAAAACTGTCAGGTGTTCGATTTGTTTGCCGCAATGTCGCAGTCCCTCTAAGAATCGCTGATTGCCGCCCATACTAGTAAAAATAAATAAATATGCCCATAGTTTGTAGACACAATGGCCCGGATTCACGTAGAATGGCGTATCTTTGTGCGGGCGTAACGTATCCTATTTACGTTACGCCTCCGCAACTTTTACAGGCAAGTGCCGTATTCTCAAATCGAAAGTTGCGGCGGTGTAGCGTAAATAGGCCGGCGTAAGCCCGCCTAATTCAATTGTGGTAGAAACAGAAAATTACCCCTAGGGGCTTTGTGCTGCAGCAAAAAATGAAAATGTACCAATTGAATAAAAAAGTATAAATGTATTTAATATAATGTTCCAAAAAAGCCCCGAAACAGGGACTCAAGATATGAGCTTTGTATAAAAACATATATCAATACAGAACAAGTAAGATCACACAATGATAATAAATACAGACATAACAGTACTGTGAGTATGCAGGTGCTATGGGCGAAAATAACCCCTACGCGTTTCGACCTTTAAGAGTAGCGGTCTTCTTCAGGGAGTAATTTATTTAACGCGGCCATAGATTCTATAGAGAAAAAAATGTATACAAATAAATAGGTCATATTCACAAAAGAACATAAGGAGGGCCCGCCTACCACAACCATATAGGTAGATGGTGGCATATTCCTCCTACATGGATAAACTAATGTAAAATACCCACTGCCACTCACCAGAGGCGTCCGTCGAAAAACTGACCGGGACCAAACACGAAACCGCACCATCAGAATCCCCAAGGGAGTGCCGGAAGGGAGGGAGGAGGGGAGCAAAAATCCCCTGGGTCAGTGTGGAAAAGACTCCAAAAGAAGGCACCAGAGAGAGACGCCCCCTGGACCTACGAGAGGTCACAGATAGACGCGCCAAGGGCCGAGTCCAGAGGCGGGGGAGGGGGGGCGCGGGGCCCGGAGAGCAGGGTGGGAAAGGGCACGAAGGGGGGGGGGAGAAAACCAGGGAGGGGATGGGGCCCGCGGCGGAGCCGGGGAAGGCAAGGCAAGCCAACGAGGGAAGGACCAGTACTCAGGCCCGGCCGGGCCAAACGAGAGTCCAGCACACCATGCAGGCCGGGGTGGGTGGAGTTGAGTGCAGGGGGACGCTCCCCTCCTTGAGTTGAGATGAGGACCCTGTAATATAGATATATGCATGAAGCTTAGTATTGTTGTAAAAGAAGGGGGAAAAATAATTGTAGGTATATAGTAATTAAAGTGTGAACACACCAAAATACCGATACGTGATGTGTAGACATAAGAGTTGGGTGAGAAGGAAGCACAGGGTGGGAAGAAGGTGAAATGGGGGGTGAGAGAGAACAGCAAGGCAGAAACAAAACACAGGGTGAAAAAAAAAACAAAGTGGACAAGGTGAAAAGAATAAATCAAAGCAAGGAAAATGTGTAAGTGAATAATAAATGTGTGGTGGTAATGAAGTGATGGGAAATTGTGTGAAAGTGAGTGTGAAGAGTGGAGAGTGAAAAATGTGAGTTATTATAGACAAAATTCCAAAGGAATAATATGTGCAGTGTGAATGCAAGAGAAAGGGGGGGGGGGAAGGAAGAGAAAAAGAAATAGGAAAGCAGAGGAAAAGAGTGAGGAAAAGAAAAAAAAAATTGGGAAGGCAAACAAAGGAATATTGAAATAGTGTAGTAAGGAAGAGAAATGTGAAAAAAAAAAACAAATAGTGACTGTTGAGTGTGGGTGATACATAGTGTGGTAATGAGTGAAAATGTGAGAAAATAAATATGAGGTGAATGGGAAAGCAAGGTGCAGGGGATGAGGGTGGTATAAAGTGGGGATAAGGAATTGAAAAAAGTACCTGTGCTATCCGTAAGGCTCACAGGGATAGAATGGTCAGGTAATCAAAGGATTAGGACAGAAACCTCCCTATGAGGAGGGGTGTCGAGACACCTTTGAATGAGATGCCGGCGTCTGTTAGAAAATAACAACAAGGCAGGACAATATGGTAAAGAAAAAATACTACTAGTAATCCAAGGTGGAAGACAAAATTGCGGAGAGCGGGGGAGAGCCAAAGCTCCCACTTACCTTTCAGCAGCAAATGCTTGTCTTAACCACCAAGTGCACACATCTACCACAATTCAATTGTGGTAGATGTGGGCGTGTGTTATGTAAATTTACTGTTACCCCACGTAAAGGACGCTTTTTACGAATGGTGCATGCGCCGTCCGTGAAAGTATCCCAGTGCGCA
Organism: Rana temporaria; assembly: GCF_905171775.1. NCBI lineage: Eukaryota > Metazoa > Chordata > Amphibia > Anura > Ranidae > Rana > Rana temporaria. The sequence continues at coordinate 322,527,238 of NC_053490.1, forward strand.
TGCTTCAAATTAACCCGCAAGAAGCCAATGCTTTAGACGTGAACGTAAATGACGCCCAGCCCTATTCGCGAACGACTTACGCAAACAGCGTAAAATTTAGAAAATTTTACGCAGGAACGACATCCATACTTAACATTGGTTAATCTACGCCTCATATAGCAGGGGTAACTTTACGCCGGGAAAAGCCTAACGTAAACGCCGTATCTGTGCTGCGTCGGCCGGGCGTACGTTCGTGAATTCGCGTATCTAGCTGATTTACATATTTCTAGGCGTAAATCAACATACACGCCCCTAGCGGCCAGCGTAAATATGCAGTTAAGATCCGACGGCGTAAGAGACTTACGCCGGTCGGATCTAATACAAATCTATGCGTAACTGATTCTAAGAATCAAGTGCATAGATACGACGGCTCAGACTCAGAGATAAGACGGCGTATCTGGAGATACGCCATTGTAGCTCCTTTGAGAATCTGGGCCAATAACTTTTGTGCAAAACCAATCAATGTACGCTTATTGGGATTTTTATTTACCAAAAATATGTAGCAGAATGCATATTGGCCTAAATTGTTGAAGATTTTTTTTTTTGGGGTATTTTTTATAGCAGAAAGTAAAAAATATTGTTGCTTTTTCACAATTGTCCCCTTTTTATGTTTATAGCGCACAAAATAAAAAACACAGAGGTGATCAAATACCAAAAGAATGCTCTGTTTGTGGGGAAAAAAGGACATCAATTTTGTTTGTGTACAGCGTTGCAATTGTCAGTTAAAATAGTGCAGTCCCATATCGCAAAAAATGGCCTGGTCATTAAGGGGGTAAAACCTTCTGGTGGTTAAAGCTGTGAATAAGGGTTAAATTATGTATACCCTAACAGCTAACATCACTTCTCTTATCTGTTTCCCTTTGGTCTGTTTAGTATACCATTGGAAGGATTTTGCTATATCTGTTTAGGAAATAAAAAAAATAAAAAATACTTATTGATTTTGTCAGAAAGCTCTACTATGTGCTCTCCACACTTGCTGTAGTATCTCAAAAAGCCCTCCTAGCTCAAATTATGGACTACAGTCAGGGCAGGACTTAGGGTGGTGGGGGCCCTGGGCTTGAGTGTTGAAGGGGCCCCCTGGAGCCGAGAATTGGGGGGGATCGAAGTTGTTGAGCGGGGGGGGCGAATTGAAGTTGTTGAGCGGGGGGGGAGCGCATTAAAGTTGTTGAGCGGGGGGGGATTTTGCAGTTGTTGAGGGGGGGGGTGCCTCTCACCTGTGCCAACAGCCGGGGCCACAGACTGTCATTAGCCCGGCTGTCGGCTTTCTTCCCTTCAGCAGCCACAGTCCTCCACACACCACTCCGGTTCCTCCTGCTTCCGTGCTGCCTCCTCTTGCAGTGCGGGAAAATTAACCCTTTTGCGGGACTGCGGGAAGAAGCTGTCTGTGCGGGAAAGTCCCACAGAATCCGTGCGTGTTGGGAGGTATGCGCAGGGCCGCCATCAGGAATTTTGGGGCCTCTTGCACAGCTTAAGGCATGGGCCCCCTGAAGCAGAGAACCTAGGGGGGGTGGGGGTGCTGCCGCCTGAAATTGAGAAGCGTGGGGGCTGCCGCAAATTGAGAAGCGGGGGGGGCCTTTAGAAAAAAAAGAAGAAATAAAGAAGAAAACAAATATATATAAATATATGTAGCCATCCGGGGCCCTGGGGACCTCTGGGCCTTTTAATAAAAAGAAAAAATAAACCTCTGGGCCCTTTAATAATAAAAAAAAAAACATTTATAAAAAATACATAAAAAAAGGGAGGCTGCCAAACCCGGGGGCCCTGGGGACCTCTGGGCCCCTGGGAACCTCTGGGCCTTTTAATAAAAAAAAAAAAAAAAAAAAAAAAATAAACATTTATAAAAAAAAAAAAAAAAGGGGGGGTTGCCACATGGGGCCCTGTGGACCTCTGAGCCCTTTAATAAAAATATATATATATATATATATATAAAAAAAATGTAATTTTTTTTATAAAAAAATAAAAAAGGTGGGTTGCCATCCGGGGGCCCTGGAGACCCCTGGGCCCTTTAATAATAATAATAAAATATATATATATATATATATATATATATATATATATATATATATATATATATATATATATATATATATATTATATATATAAAAAATATATATAAAAAAACATTTTTTTACAAAAAATAAATAAAAAAAAGGGGGGTTGCCGTCCGGGGGCCCTGGAGACCCCTGGGCCCTTTAATAATAATAATAAAATATATATATATATATATATATATATATATATATATATATTATATATATAAAAATAAAAAATATATAAAAAAAAACATTTTTTTACAAAAAAATAAATAAAAAAAAGGGGGGGTTGCCGTCCAGGGCCCTGGAGACCCCTGGGCCCTTTAATAATAATAATAAAATATATATATATATATATATATATATATATATATATATATATATATATATATATATATATATATATATATATATATATATATATATATATTATATATATAAAAAATATATATAAAAAAACATTTTTTTACAAAAAATAAATAAAAAAAAGGGGGGTTGCCGTCCGGGGGCCCTGGAGACCCCTGGGCCCTTTAATAATAATAATAAAATATATATATATATATATATATATATATATATATATTATATATATAAAAATAAAAAATATATAAAAAAAAACATTTTTTTACAAAAAAATAAATAAAAAAAAGGGGGGTTGCCGTCCAGGGCCCTGGGGGCCTCCGGGCCCCTGGGGACCTCCGGACCCCTAAAAAAAAAAAAAAAAAAAAAAAAAAATTTTTTTTTTTTTTTTTTTTTAAAGGGGGCCCCCTATTGGGTGGGGCCCCTGGGCTTGAGCCCAGTCAAGGCCAATGGTAAGTCCGGCCCTGACTACAGTACAGAATAATTAGCCTTTATCCTGTGAAGACCTGAGAGGAGTTTAGAAGAGGTGACACTAGAGGCGTGTTATCAGCTTTCAACTGTACTTAAAAGCAGAGTTCATTTCAGGCAAATCAACATCTATTTTTCTATAGTTGTAGTGTCTTTAAAGGGATTAAGCATGGATATATGTGCATGTATTGCGGAAATACTACATTTGTGTTTTTGTTGTTTTTTTTTCCTCGATATACATTTTAATGTATATCGAGGGTATTTCTTTCTTTATGAAGGGTAACTGAACACATGATTAGGCCCATATCAGTAATGCAGTGTCACTAAAACCATTAATTTGTATTCTCTCCTTTTAACTTAGCCTGTTTCCATGGTTATATCATGATTGCTTAATAATTACTTGAAACGCACAGAGCCTTGCAGGTAGTAGTTCTCATATCAACAGATAGAGGATAACATGTTCTTCATTAGAATTTTTCAAAACTTAATTTGCTTAAAGCAAGCCTGTCGCTTCCCTTCCAGATTAAAACTGAAAGTAGCCTGCAAAAGAAAAATATGATTGTTCACGTTTCCAGTCGGCAATGTTTGGAAACGTTGCTCTATTGTAGAGCTCTATATTGTGCTTCTGATGCCTCCATGAGTTTTGGATTGAATGTCTCTAACTTGCTACTATGACAATCTGATATACAAAAAAAAAAAAAAGAGTCAGATAGTAGCAGTTTACAGATCTCTACAGTCTGAACTTATTGCTGTCCAAAAAAAGTGAAAATTCACCTTTTTTTTTTTTTGCAGTGTTCATTCAACTTTATTCTGGTAAGGACACGACAGAGTCCCAGGGGCAGATCCACAAAGCGAGTACGCCGGCGTATCTACTGATACTTTCAAATTTCCCGCGTCGTATCTTTGTTTTGAATCCTCAAAACAAGATACGACGGCATCTGGGTTAGATCCGACAGGCGTACGTCTTCGTACGCCTTCGGATCTAAGATGCAATTCTTTTTCGTTTGCGTAAGTCGTCCGTGAATCGGGCTGGATGTAATTTACGTCCACATCAAAACAATGACGTCCTTGCGAAATTTCGGGATGGTGCATGCGCAGTTCGTTTGGCGCAGGGACGCGCTTCATTTAAATGAAACACGCCCCCCTACTCGCCGATTTGAATTAGGCGACGTTACGCCGTGAGAGATACAATACGCCAACGTAACTTACGGCGAGAATTCTTCCAGGATTCAGACCAAAAAAAGTAAGTTACGGCGGCGTAGCGTATCTCAGATACGCTGCGCCGGGGCAGATCTTTGTGAATCTGCCCCATAATATATAATATTGGCCCAGTGATTCCTCACACTAACCCCCACATAGTATGAATGTGGGTATTTACTGGAGGAACCGTTGAGTATATTGGCACAGGAGATTGACACAGATGTGTCAGTTATTGGAAAAATTTCACACAGCTATTTCTCATCAAAGAAGAGGGGATCAGCAGTGCAGGCACCAGGAAAAGTATTTACCTTCTCCTTCACAGTTGTTTCTTTAATTAGCACAAATATTTAAAGTGTATAAACCCTAATGGCCCTGAGGCCCCATACACACGATAGAATCCATCCGCTGAAAAATCCCAGCAAATGGGTTTCAGCGGATAGATCCTATGGTGTGTACACTCCAGCGGATCTGTTTCCGCGGATATTTCTCCCCTGGGATGGATTCCAGCAGATCGAATATTTGCTGACATGCCAAACAAATCTATCTGCTGGAATCCATCCCAACGGATGGATCCGCTGGTCTGTATAGACTCACCGGATCCATCCGTCCGAAGGGATCCCCCGCATGCGTCATAATGATTCAATGCATGTGTGGAATTCCTTATATGACAGTGTCGCGCACATCGCCGTGTCATAATCGCGGTGACGGCGCGACACGTCATCGCCAGAGGATTTCGACGCGGATTTCAATGCGATGGTGTGTACACTCCATCGCATAGAAATCCGCGGAAATCCTCGAGAGGATTTATCCGTGGAAACGGTCCGCTGGACCGTATCCGCGGATAAATTCTCCCGTGTGTATGGGGCCTTACACAGGAATTGAAAATCCGATGACAGATCATCCGTTTTTTTGTATGCTAGTTGCATTTCGAAAAATGGAAGGGTTACTAAATCAGAAGTGATGCCATGTGTAGCAGTGCACTTTTATTGTATTTTGGAACAACAACTGTACTGATTAAATGAAAAACATACGATCTGGTATCATACAAGAAAAATGTTCATGTTTGTCCGATCGGATAAAATCGGATGAATTGTCGTGATCGGCTCTCAAAAGCTCTGTACAAACGATCCAATTATCTTATGATCGATTTGAAAGCAGTATTTTTCGTCCGATTTTCAGATCGAGTGCATGGGCCATTAGGCTTGGTTCACATTCTAGCGATGCGGGAACCCTGCAAATCCACTGCGGGTTCCCCCATTGCATGTCTCCTAGCGGCAGTTCACACTGCCCTATGCAAACTTCTGGGAGAGTCAATTGAAAGTTAATGACTCCCCCAATTTAAGTTTGCAAATTCAGACAGGAATCCGATCGCATGGGTGTGAACACCCATGCGATCCAATTCTGCTGCGGACCAAAAAAGGGTCATGTGCAATTTGGTCAGAATGTGATGCATATTCTGCCATACTGTGTATGGCTGAAATGATCTCACAGAGATTTGCACTGCAGTGCAGTGTGAATCACATCCGCCTTCAGAATTTGCACCAGTGGGAACTGGCACTTATACTGTATTTTTCCTATTTGGTCCATTTTACACAGTGCAATACCATTTTTGGTGATCTCTGAAGACCACATAGCCATGTCTCTATATTATGAAGAACAGGAGAGTTGTGGAGTTCCATCCTATTTTGTTTATGTTATCCTGATAAGTAAGTGTGAGTAAGCATTGTGATCATGGGACTGAAACTGTGTAACTGGCAGAATAAAAAGGTGAAAATAAGGAAATAAGGATTGAAAAAGAAAACAAATGCATATATATATATATATATATATATATATATATATATATATATATATATATATATATATTGTACAGGACGCCATGGCTGGGTCCTGGAAGGACGTTATATTTCCCCTCTGTTTGGACTGTGGTGCCTTTAAGGGAATGGAAATGGTTAATGCACCTGTCTAAGGAAGTAGTTTAAAGCAGACAGGAAGTGCAGGTGAGAGGAAGGAGTGTAGGAGAGTCCAATGCATGGTGAATGGTGGACAAGGAAAGCTGTGGAAGCTATGAAATGCTGTGAAAAGCTGTGAAAGGACTTGGCAGTGTCCTGCCTAAAAACCTGCTACTGAAGGACTTACCTGGAAGGACTGTTTAACTGCGATAGCAGTTCTGAGCTGTACAAGTCGGTGAGACTGTTATTTCTTTTGTTTTTGCTGCTAGAAGCCATTTAAGTTTAATAAACCTCAGTTTTGATTTAAGAAGCCTGTGTCCTGCGATCAAGCTGGTCCCCCAAACATTACAATATATATATATATATATATATATATATATATATATATATATATATATATATATATATATATATATATATATATATTTGGTTAAAACATGCTGCAAGCACTAGAGGACCATCCACTCTATTAAAATGACAAATCTTCTTTCCTGTAGTTCCAGGAGGATGTACATGTATGTCATAGTTTGTTTACATATGTGTGCATAGACCATTAAGGACATTGGCTCAGGGCACAGAGCTGTCAGGAATGTCTCTGTGCCCTGTGATTACTTTTCACCATGAACACAAAAGTAAATAAAAGGAGGAGGGAGGATCTCTGAATGTATCCAGCAATCAGCAAAGCTGGAATACATTGGTTGTAATACAGCTCTAGTGTTTCTAGTGCTGCTGATTGTAGCCAGTGTCAGTGTTTCCAGCATTGCTGAACTTATCCAGTGCCTACCTGACCTTGGCTTGGTATCAAAAAAAGCCTCTAATTTTCCACTTCTTAATAAATGATTAAACAGTACTGACTGGCATATTCAAGGCTTCAGATATCTTTTTATATACTTTTCCATCTTTGTAAAGTTTCATTACCTTGTTATGCAGGTCTTTTCACTGTTCTTTTCTACCTCATCATGGCTCAGTGTCTAGCCTGTTTAGTGCATCCATGTGAGAGCTAACAAAAACTCAAAACTCATTGGGGCTGATTTACCAAGCCTTTGCTCCATGACTCATGGAGCAAAAGCAGGAGTAGCAGCCGTTTTGACATTTACTAAAGAAATACGCTGCTAGTGCAGTGTATTTCCTTAGTTACTAAAGTGCTCAGTGCGCCCAGGAAAGGGCGCATTGAGCACTACTATAGACCTGGCGCACGGCACATTGAAATGTAAATATCGGGGATTCGGGCCGGAGTTTATTAGGGGGGGAGGTGGGGTGATGCAGGGGAAGTGTAGTGACATGTGTTTGAATGTGTTTGGCGGGCCGAATTGAAAGTGAAAGTGATTTTTGGAAACCGATCCCCGTACGCTTGCATAGTGCGCCTGAACCTCGGGAGGTTCATTTGCATACCGGGCATGCGTACAGAGAAATTTCGGAGCTTCCCATGCGCTTTGTCAGTACGCCAAGAAAATCTTGGTAAATACCAAGCGGCGTACCCGTAATTGCGCTGCGTGACGTGGAACACGGGAATCTCCGAACGGTTTTCAGCCTGCTCTGACCATGAAGGGAAACTCTGCGCCAAATTTCAAACAAGAAACCGCTGCGGGTCCCCCGATCCAGATCCAAACCAAGCCCTCATCCCAAGCACGCAGTCTGGCCGGACAGGAATGGGGGTGGGGACGAGCGAGCGCCCCCCCTCCAGAGTCGTACCAGACCGCATGCCCTCAACATGGGGGAGTGTGTGCTGTGGGGGAGGGGGGCAGTGCCCCCCACCCCACAGCACTCTTGTCCCCATGTGGATAGGGACAAGAGCCTCTTCCCGACAACCCTTGCCATTGGTTGTCGGGGTATGCGGGCGGGGGCTAATCAGAATCTGCAAGCCCCCTTTAATAAGGGGGCCCCCAGATGCCGGCCCCCCACCCTATGTGAATGAGTATGGGGTACATCGTACCTCTACCCATTCACCTGGGGGAAAAGTGTAAAGTAAAAAAACACACCACACAGAATAAAATAATTTATTAGTCAGCTCCGGGCCCCCCCCCCCTTTCTTCTTTAGCTCTTTCAGAAGGGGGGTTTCTTCTCTCCCGATTTTCCGCCTGGACCCTGGGCTTCGGCGATTTCTGCCGGGGGAGGGCACCATCCCACCCCGGTCTTATCCGGTGCCTTCCGTCCGGGGCCCCCCAACCCATTTGAGCTCTTTTTCATTGGGGGGGTCATCCGGACTTCTGCGACTTCAGCCGGGGGATGGCGCCTATCTTTCCGGTGCCTTCCGCCAGGGCTCCGGTCTTGTTCGTCTTCTGCCGGGGGTGCGCCAACTCCCCGGTCTTTTCTCTGCTGTCTTGGCGTTCCCTCTTCTGCCTGTCTCCTCCGGGGGACAGGGCTTTCTTTCGGCTGTCTTCTCTGTTCCCTCTTCTGCCTGTCTCCCCTGCGGAGCCCAGGGCTTTCTTTCCGCTTTCTTCTCTGTTCCCTCTTCTGCCTGTCTCCCCCGCGGAGCCCAGGGCTTTCTTTCCGCTTTCTTCTCTGCTCCCTCTTCTGCCTGTCTCCCCCGCGGAGCCCAGGGCTTTCTTTCCGCTTTCTTCTCTGTTCCCTCTTTTGCCTGTCTCCTCCGGGAGCACAGGGCTTTCTTTCCGCTGTCTTCTCCCTTCTCTTCTATTCGATGTTGACACGACGAGATCCCGTGCTGACATGCCGTGTGAGCGGTGGGCATTGACTTATATAGGGCAATGCCACCATGTGACCTCAACCCATGTGACATCACATTCCCTGGGCATGATGGGAATGTGATGTCACATGGGTTGAGGTCACATGGTGGCATTGCCCTATATGTCAATGCCCACTGCTCAGACGGCATTCCAGCGCGAGACCTTGTCGTGTCAACATCGAATGGAAGAGAAGGGAGAAGACAGCAGAGACAAGCCCTGAGCTCCCGGAGGAGCCAGGCAGAAGCGGAAGGCACCGCAGAAGCCCGGAGGGTGGTGCCCTCCGGCGGAAGACAGCGGAGACAACCCCTGGCCCCCGCGGAGGAGCCAGGCAGAAAAGGCCATCGAGAGGCACCCCCCCTGGCAGAAACCGACGAAGCCCGGGACCCTCCCCCATAAGCAAGGAGCTTCATGGTGAAGGGGGTCCCGGCGGAAGATGGCGTAGAAGACCGGGGGGGGGTAGGTGCTCCCCCCGGCAGAAGGCCGGGGCCCAATGGGGTGGTGGTGGGGGGCCCCGGCAGAAGACCCCCAGCTGACTAATAAATTAATTTATAAATGTGTGTGGTGTCTTATTTGTTTAATTTTTTCCCCCCAGGTGAATGGGTAGGGGTACAATGTACCCCATACTCATTCACATAGGGTGGGGGGGCCGGAATCTGGGGACCACCCTATTAAAGGGGGCTCTCAGATTCTGATAAGCCCCCCGCCCGCATACCCCGACAACCAACGGCCAGGGTTGTCGGGAAGAGGCTCTTGTCCCTATCGACATGGGGACAGGGTGCTTTGGGGTGGGGGGGCCCCCCTCCCGGCCCCCCTCCCCCAAAGCAAACGCTCCCCCATGTCGAGGGCATGCGGTCTGGTATGGCTCACTCGTCCCCACCCCCATTCCTGTCCGGACAGACTGCGTGCTTGGGATAAGGGCTTGGGCTAGATCTGGGGGGGAACCCCGCGCTGGTTTTCGGCGTGGGTTTAACCCCTCATGTTCCAGACCAAGCCTAAGAGCCTGGTATGCACCTGGAGGGGTGGAGTTCCCCTTCATGAACAGCGATAACACATATGTAAACATTGTTCAAACTACACATGTGAGGTATTGACGCGTGCGTTAGAGCAAGAGCAATACTTTTAGCACTAGACCTCCTCTGTAACTCTAAACTGGTAACCTGAAGAAAAAAAATGTGCGTTCACTTCTGACTGGGAGGACAGGGGCATTTTAATTATTATTATTTATTTTTGTTACGTAATAATTCACTAAGACCTCCCCTTCAGGCTGGAAAGCATGAGTTCAGGGGAAAAAAAAAGCTCTCATGCTTTCAGCAGCCATTGCAGCTTTGTTCCTTAGTAATTTAAGGACATCCTTACCAGGTGTAAGCACTTACAAGCTCACCCAAACTAGAGACTGAAATTAATTAATTAGCACACATGTTATAAAAAGCGTGGATCGATCAGTCCTCAGCTGCCCTCAGAGGGGCAAGCTGGCAGGAATGTTGTTGCTAAACAGAAATGTGGTTTGGAGCATGTTTATTTTTATTTTGCCAATGTTTTTTGTTTATTTTTAAATGATGTTCACTTTGATGTATTTGTCTCTGCTGCCTTATTTTGAACAAAATTTCTGAAGATGTTGGAACGGTTAACCTATGTTTATTTTGATTTTTGAAATGTATTTTTGTTTGTGTGTGTGTTTGTTTGTCTTTTTTGCTTTCCTTGTTTTGTTGACCAATAAAAATTACTTAAAAATTTTGAAGTTTGTTTTTTGTTACTTTTTCATGCTACAGATGTTGACAGCTGCAGCTGAAATAGGTTTGGGCCTAACAAATTAGGTGTGATTTTTGTCTAAGCTTCATTCCTGGTGTGTAATCATGAAATGTTTGCCATGTTTATTCACCAGGAAATTAAAGACAACGTGGTAAGTATTTTCTTTTTACTGCAGTGGTCCTCAGCCCTCAAGTACCCTGAACAGGACATGTTTTGTGGATTTCTCTTATCAAGAATTGCTGTCCAGACTGTCTTTTAAAGCACATGTGCAAGATGAAGGAATACCTGCAAACATGGCCTGTTGGGGGGGGGGGGGGGGGTATTGGTGGACAGGCTTGAAGTGCTGATTTACAGCACTGTGCTTAAATCTAGCGCAAGGCAATCCTATTCAAATTGTGGGTGTTTGAGGGAAGCCAAGTGAGTGTTAGAACCCCTGCTTGTGTTTTTTTTGGGGTTGAGCTTTGTGTCCCTTTTCTTAAAATTGGCTTCACTTCCTGTCACACAGCTGAACAGGAAGTGAGGTTAAAACCCTACCAGTGTCTTTTCTTGGGGACACAGGTCAATCTAACTAGTGTCCCCATTAAGAAAACTGCACTCCAGCACTGCTGTGTACACCCCAAATCATGGGTCTTCAAACTACGGTCCTCCAGTTGTTCAGGAACTACAATTCCCATCATGCCTAGTCATGTCTGTGAATGTCAGTGCATTACAAGGCCTCATGGGATGTGTAGTTCTACAACAGCTGGAGGGCCGTAGTTTGAGGATCCCTGCCCCAAATGATTATTTAGTTTGGGGTTTAGTAAAGGTGAAGCCACTCTGCAGTACAAGCGTAGTCGCTGAAAATCAGAGAGGAAGCACTGATGGTTTTAACATCCAATCCTGTAGAAGCAAAGTTTTTTTGTTTTCTTCCTTGCTTGTCCACTTGTAGTGCAAAGTGGATTTGCCTTTAGTAAATGGACCCCCAAAGTCCAAGATCCCTAATAATTTGGGGTGTACACAGCAAAATGCTAGAGTGCAATTTAGATAATGGGAAACTATTTAGATTGATCTCTGTGTCCCCAAGAAAAGATATTAGTAAGGATTTACCCTCACTTCCTGTTTGGCTATGTGACAGGAAGTGAATGAATTTTAATTAGAAAGGGTGAAGACACCTCACAAATGTTACTATCAGGGGGTGCAGACATCCCCAAAAAATGAGCAGATAATACTTATTTGTAAATTAATAATTTTTTAGTTAACATTGGGTGGTGTTTGTGGGGGGCCCTAACACACACATTCATACATATTAGCAACGCTGTATCCTGGCCTATTGGCATGGTTATATTTTCTTAGGCCTCTCAATAAAACTCTCTGAAATGTGTGCTTCAACTAGAACTATAATCAACACTTTTTATTTTCTTTACATTTGGATAGAGTGAGGGAGGGTTATAGGCCCTGTCAGTTTATTTTGTATTATCTGTGTCCAATTGGGGAGATTTGCCTTCACTTCCTGCCCCATAGCCAAACAGGAAGTGAGAGAAAAACTATGCAAATTAAGGGAATCCAGTAATCCCCTCCCCCCCAGAACTAGTGTGTGGGTCCCCTGAAAATTCCTGGGCGGGTCATACAAAAACAGGGTGTGGCCTTGACAGGAAGGGGTGGGTCATTTTTCTATTAGAAGGTGCAGAAATGTAGTCAGGCCTAGGGCAGCACAAATCCTAAATATACTACTGCATATTAGGGCTTATTTATACCGGATCCGATTTACAGCATGTTTTTATATTGTGGGAGGAAACCCACGCAGGCACAGGGAGAACATGCAAACTCCAGGCAGATGGTGTCACGGGCGGGATTCGAACCAGCGACCCTTTTGCTGCTAGGTCAAAGTGCTATACACATAAAAGTAAAAAGTATAATCAGCGCAATAAAACACACATAAAACAGCAAGCAGCTGAACACTAGGATTCAATTGATAACAGTCCTGAAAGTAAATACAAGTAGATAGTGCAGCGCTAAATGTCCAGTATTAGAAAGTCCATAAAAGAATCATCTCTAAAGTGACTGGTGATAAGTAAAATCATGCAGGTGCTGTAACGTGGAATAAAGCAGAAACACCTCCACCGATGGTAGCAATGGCCGCTCACCTCACAGGTATGACCCTCTGTTAGATTAGGTCATATACAGCAATCCCATAAGGGTATCTCCAATAGTAAGGAAAATCCAGCAATGATAAAGAGGTCTCCAAAAGGATGGTCAGCAGTATAACATCCAATCCAAATATAAAAGAAAAAGGCACATAGTGTTTCTCCGTGGAGACAAGGCAATAAAATTTAATGGGTAAAAAATACACTTACAAAGCAAGGCACTTAATCCAGTGCCAGGAGTAACAGGCGTGTGTGAGACTGTGATGGCGGGTGACGTCACGCTCTCCCTACCGAACGTTGCGTCCCAGGGGCGGGACTTCTTCAGCGGATGTAGGTGAGAAGGAAGACAATCAACCTAATATATGAGCGTCCGTTGCATGGCAACCGCGACGCTAAACCCAGCTGTGGATAGACAGCAGGAACGAATGAAAGAGGAAGGGACGGACAAAAAAGGACACCCAATCAGTGTGTGGAAAAAGGGATGTGACGTAGGCGCGCTAGCGTCACATGGGGAACGTCACTGAATGACGCGTCCACCATGATACACACGAGTCACATGATGTTGGTTTCCATAGAGAGAAAACACAACATCTACTACAGTGCGGCTGAAGGGACAAAATACAATGCCGCAGCGCTGCAGAGAAAAAACAAAACAGCTGTGACTCAATGTGAACAACAGACTACACACACTGGGGGTTAACAATATTATCATCATTACTGTCCACACATTATCCGAAGGACATGGTGAATATATATTAAAAATAAAAAGAGATAGTAAAGATTAAAAAATCAAATCAAAAAAGGGGATGTTATAAAAAACTACTGAGTTTAAATACCCCTCATGAAGATAAGTATAGAAATAATTCTATATGACCGTAAAGTCAACCGCAATCACAGTCATCAAAACACACTTACATGATAATACAGATAATATGATATAAATATCTATATTAAATTACATTAAAAATACATCTGTATATAAAAACATTATAAATAGACATGTTTATATAAAAAATCATATATACAAAAAAATATAATCTGGTAAAATCATCGATCAGAAATAAAACAATTAATATCAAAATCAACATTAAGGCCTTCTGGAATTAAAACACGTGTCTCATGGATCCAATATGATTCCTTTTTACTTAATTGTCGGATGAAGTTACCCCCCCTCCAATGGCGGTTAACTTTCTCAATCCCCCAAAAACGTAAACCTCTCGGGTTTTTTTGATGGAATTCCTTAAAGTGACGTGATACATTATGCGTAGTTTTTCCTTGCTTAATGTTATTAACGTGCTCTGCTAAACGGACATGGAGGGGTCTAGAAGTCCTTCCTATGTACTGCAGGCCGCAGTCGCATTCAAGCATATATACCACGCCTATGGTGTCACACGTGATAAGCTGCTTGATGTCATACTCTCTGTTGGTGGCTGATGCCAAAAAATTTTTCCTCTTTTTAAGATTGACCTTGGAGCTCTTACATGGCACACATCGTCCGCAAGCATAGAATCCCCCCAAAAATTTAAACAATCTATTATCAGATATAACCGGGGGGTTTAGCACGCTTGGTGCCAATCTATCACGGAGGGAGGGAGCTTTCTTATATATAAATTGAGGCTTTTCTGGTAATATTGGACCCAACACTTTGTCCTGTTTGAGAATAGACCAATTCCTGGCTATGATCCTTTCAAATTTCTTGTGTTGGACGTTATAGTCCAGGATCATTTTATAATTATGCGTAACATTGGTAGGATCACCAATGGGATCAACCCGATCAGACACCAATATTGTTCTATCCAATTTTTGGACCTGTCCCATTTCTTCTTCTAAAATCTCGCTTTTATAGCCCTTTTGGACGAATCTGTCAGCCAGGACCCTAGACTGGATAGCATAGTCCGTCTCTAAAGTACAATTCCGACGTAGTCGAATAAATTGGCCTTTAGGGATATTACAAAGCCAAGATTTATGGTGACAGCTCCCTAATGGAATAAAAGCATTTCGATCGGTTGGTTTAAAATAATTGGTGAGTTTAAAAAAATTTACATCCTTTACAATGTTGAGATCCAAAAACACAATTCTCTCATAGTCTATGGTCCAGGTGAAACTAATATTTTTATTATTGTTATTGAGACCGTCAATAAAAATGTCTAATGCGGCCCTCTCGCCATTCCAGATAATGATCACATCATCGATGTAACGGCGGTAGCAAACCAGCTCAGAGGGGCGATCGCGGAAAATAGCTTCTTCTTCCCAATGGGCCATGAAAATATTGGCTACACTGGGTGCGAAACGCGCGCCCATGGCTACTCCTCTGGTTTGCAAAAAGAACTCGCCATTATACCAAAAATAATTTCTTGATAAACAAAAATCTAAACTACTCAAGATAAATTCTTGATGTCTACCAGACAACTGGGATGTCGAGATTGCCCATTCCACAGACACCATAGCATCATTGTGCCCAATAATAGTGTAAAGAGAGCTCACATCTCCAGTCACTAATATGGTATTGGAAAGGCAATCAAGTGACTCTAAAATCTGAATAATATGCTTAGTATCCTTCAGAAATGCAGGCAACTTCACCACCAGGGGCTGTAGGAAAGAATCTATGTACTGGCCCAATCTTGCCGATACTGAATCCATCCCATTAACTATGGGTCTCCCTGGGGGGTGAGTACTATTCTTGTGGATTTTTGGCAAAAAATAAATAATAGGAGTCCTGCAAAACAAGGGATCAAGGTATAAGGCTTCTTTTTTATTCAAAATTTTTTGGTCTCTGCCATCCTCAATGATACGGTGAAGTTCATCTTTAAAGGTAAACATGGGATCTTTAGACAAGACTTGATACGTGTCTCTATCGGATAGGAGATTATTCATTTCTGATTGGTAATATTCCTTACTTAGGATAACCAGACCCCCGCCCTTATCCGCGGGGCGGATCACTATATCTTTTCTGTTTATCAAAGATTCGATACCTCTTTTAATGTACTGGGGATCCTGCACTTTCTTAACCTTTAACATATTCAAATCATTAACCACCATATTCTTGAAAACCTCCAAAAATTTGGTATCTTTATTGAGAGGATTGAAGGTAGATTTATTTCTCAACCCTGAGTAATAATTAGTAGTAACAGGTGTCACTGTACTAGAGGTTTTAGACAAAAAATATTTCTTCATATTGAGAGTGCGGATAAACTTCTGGAGGCTAATATAAGTTTGAAATTTATTCAAATTTTTCGTTGGAGCGAATTTAAGGCCTCTATCCAAAACTTTCAATTCATCATCATTAAGGGGTATACCACTGAGATTATATATGCCTGCCCCTAATGGGGTCGGGGCCTTTTGAAATCTCCGACCCCCTCTCCTTCCTCTCTTTGTTTTCGCTTTCTTGGTGTCCCAGCGATTAGAGGGATAGGAGGGGGCGGGTGTCTCCACCATTCTCCGGGTGGGGGATATAGGTACAGAGGGTCCAGCTGGTGATTCTGGCGTGATCCTAAAAAATCCCCTTCTGCGTATGTATGCTGATTGGCCAAAGGGGCAAATCTGTTAGAAATAGGAATATTAGAAGTTCTTCCAGCATAGGAGGAATCTCTATATTCTCCGTGTTGGGGCACATTTCTCCAAGGGGAGGGAGAGCTAGGGTATTGTACGGAAGAGTGTTGGGTCGGATAGGGGTGAGCAGGAGGAATAGATCTACCCCTGCTTTTACCACCTCTATTTTTGCCTCTCTTACCGTTACCTCTGGCTGAATAGTACGTATTGGGAGATGCATATCTCTCAGAGGGTTGTGGAAAATGTGAAACTGAGTTGGGAGCTCTAGGAGTGGAAATCTGAGCTTCATTTGAGGGATTGTTGTCAGGCTGTCTGATGATGTCATTCGGGGTAATAGTCGAAATGGCTTGCCACTTGAAAATACTATTAGTACCAGTAAAATCATCCCAATCCCTAATAAACTTTTTCCGTTTCTTATTTTGTATCTCTAGGTCCCACTTCATTAGCTTATTTTTCAAATCACCTGAAAGTTTGAGAAACTCCTCACTGTCTTTCAAAGGTTCTAACAGGGTGGTGATATCATTAATTTGTGCATTGAGCATCTTAAGCTTCCTTTGTTTGCGAACCAAAAGGAGCTCAATAAGCTCTAAACCCTTCTTAATGAAAAAACTACTCCATTCTGAGATAGACTCAACGTCTATTAGGCCATCATTAGGTGGGACATCCCACCTAAGACGTCTTGGAATAAGTTTAGAGGACAAATATTGCTCGAATGAGACGATATCCCACCAAGTTTTTGTCTTTTTTTCGAATAAATGTCCTAACTTACGAAAAGACTGGACTAAATCATTCACTGGTTCAATGGCAGTTCTAGAGAATACATCAGTGATTTTAATGTCCCTTTTTTCCAAATATTGGAAAACATCCATTATTGCTGCTAGATTAGTAAAAATTGATAAGTAGAAATAAAAGTAAAAAGTATAATCAGCGCAATAAAACACACATAAAACAGCAAGCAGCTGAACACTAGGATTCAATTGATAACAGTCCTGAAAGTAAATACAAGTAGATAGTGCAGCGCTAAATGTCCAGTATTAGAAAGTCCATAAAAGAATCATCTCTAAAGTGACTGGTGATAAGTAAAATCATGCAGGTGCTGTAACGTGGAATAAAGCAGAAACACCTCCACCGATGGTAGCAATGGCCGCTCACCTCACAGGTATGACCCTCTGTTAGATTAGGTCATATACAGCAATCCCATAAGGGTATCTCCAATAGTAAGGAAAATCCAGCAATGATAAAGAGGTCTCCAAAAGGATGGTCAGCAGTATAACATCCAATCCAAATATAAAAGAAAAAGGCACATAGTGTTTCTCCGTGGAGACAAGGCAATAAAATTTAATGGGTAAAAAATACACTTACAAAGCAAGGCACTTACCTATAACCTATTGGCATGGTTATATTTTCTTAGGCCTCTCAATAAAACTCTCTGAAATGTGTGCTTCAATTAGAACTATAATCAACACTTTTTATTTTCTTTACATTTGGATAGAGTGAGGGAGGGTTATAGGCCCTGTCAGTTTATTTTGTATTATCTGTGTCCAATTGGGGAGATTTGCCTTCACTTCCTGCCCCATAGCCAAACAGGAAGTGAGAGAAAAACTATGCAAATTAAGGGAATCCAGTAATCCCCTCCCCCCCAGAACTAGTGTGTGGGTCCCCTGAAAATTCCTGGGCGGGTCATACAAAAACAGGGTGTGGCCTTGACAGGAAGGGGTGGGTCATTTTTCTATTAGAAGGTGCAGAAATGTAGTCAGGCCTAGGGCAGCACAAATCCTAAATATACTACTGCATATTAGGGCTTATTTATACCGGATCCGATTTACAGCATGTTTTTATATTGTGGGAGGAAACCCACGCAGGCACAGGGAGAACATGCAAACTCCAGGCAGATGGTGTCACGGGCGGGATTCGAACCAGCGACCCTTTTGCTGCTAGGTCAAAGTGCTATACACTACACCACTGTGCTGAACGAACATGATTGCAGCTGAAAGCATGAGATTTTTTTTTTTTCAATACCATGCTTTCCAGCCTTATTGACCCCGCCTCTCTCCATAAAGAGGACCTGTCACACACTAGTCCTATTACAAGGGATGTTTACATTTCTTGTAATAGGACTAAAAGTGATCCAAAATAAAAAAAGGGACAGAAAAGTGCAAAAAGAAAAATATTAGGTAAAAAAAATAAAAATAAACGTCCCTGTCCCTAGTAGCTCACACTCAGAAGCAAATATGCATGTAAGTCCCACCCACATATGTAAACACCATTCAAACCACACATGTGAGGTATTGACACGTGCATTAGAGCGAGAGCAATAATTCTAGCCCTAGACCTCCTCTGTAACTCTGAACTGGTCACCTGTAAAAAAAAAATCAAGCATCGCCTATGGATATTTTTATGTCCCGAAGTTTGGCGCCATTCCATGAGTGTGTGCAATATTAAAGCGTGACAAGTTGCTATCTATTTACTCAGTGTAACATCATCTTTCACATTATCCATAAAAATTGGGCTAACTTTACTGTTCTGTTATTTTTTAATTCATGAACCGTTTTTTTTTTTGGGCCAAAAAAAAAGGCGTTAGAAAAATTATTGCGCAAATACCGTTGGAAATCAAATAAAAAATGACCGCCACTTTATTCCCTAGGGTGTCTGCTAAAAAATGATATATAATGTTTGGGGGTCCTGAGTAATTTCCCAGGAAATAAATATCATTTTTACATGGAGGAGAGAAGTGCCAGAATAGGCGCGGTATGGAAGTGGTTAAAGTGAAATAATAAAAGTGAAATATTCCTTTAAATTTCATATAGGGGGAGGGGGGGTACACGCATGTTTCCCGTGCTTAGAACTGTCCCTGTACAAGAAGTCATTTCTGAAGTGAAAAAAAAGTAATTTTAAAGTACTCATGGCTATAAAGAATACCGTCATTGCTCATTAAAACTAAAAAAATAAAAAAAATGTATGGGGGTCCCCCCAAATTAAATTACCAGGCCCTTCAGGTCTGGAATGGATATTAAGGGGAACCCCGCCGTAAAAACAAAAAAAATGGCGTGGGGTCCCCCCAAATATCCATACCAGGCCCTTCAGGTCTGGTGTAGATTTTAAGGGGAACTCCACCCCAAATAAAAAAAATGGCGTGGAGTCCCCCTAAAAATCCACACCAGACCCTTATCCGAGCACGTTAACCTGGCCGGCCGCAGAAAAGAGGGGGGGACAGAGTGCGCCCCCCCCTCTCCTGAACCGCACCAGGCCACATGCCCTCAACATGGGGAGGATGTCCCCATGTTGATGGGGACAAGGGCCTCATCCCCACAACCCTTGCCCGGTGGTTGTGGGGGTCTGCGGGCGGGGGGCTTATCAGAATCTGGAAGACCCCTTTAACAAAGGGGACCCCCAGATCCCGGCCCCCCCCCTATGTGAAATGGTAATGGGGTACATTGTACCTCTACCATTTCACCCAAAAAAAAGTGACAAAAGTGTGAAAAATGACAGTAGCCGGTTTTTGACAAATCTTTTAATAAAATCTTCTTTCCGCGGTTCCTTCTTCTTTCATTCGGGTTTCTTCCTCTGCTTCTTTCTTGGCTCTTCTCATCCACATCTTGCCCGACGTCTTCTCCCATCGACCTTCTCGTCCCGCATCTTCTTGATCTTCTGGGCGCTGCGCTTGAAATTGAAGACCCCGCCGTGTTCCCGCTCCTGGGACCTGCCCCCCTCTGATGCCACAGGTAAACTCATATGAAAGTCCGCGTGTGGTATATGTGCGTCAGAGGGGGGCGGGGTCACATGAGCATCACATGGCGGAAACTTCAATTGGAAGCTCGTCCGCATAGTGCGGCGGCTTCTTCTTCTCCGGACGGCGCACTTGAAATTGAATTCCCCCGCCGTGTGACGCTCTGTAACTCCGCCCCCCTCTGACACACATGACTTTCTAAGGAGTTTGCTTGTGGCGTCAGAGGGGGGCGGGTCCCAGGAGTGGTCCCAGGAGCGGCTAATTCAATTTCAAGCGCTGCGTCCGGGGAAGAAAAAGATGTGGACGAGAAGGCTGGAGGATGGACGGAGAAGACAGGAGAAGACACCGGGCAAGATGTGGACGAGAAGGCTGAAGGACGGACGATGTGGACGAGAAGACCCAAGAAAGAAGCAGAGGAAGAAACCCGAATGAAAGAAGAAAAGAAGATTTTATTAAAAGATTCGTCAAAAACCGGCTACTGTCATTTTTAACACTTTTGACATTTTTTTGGGGTGAAATGGTAGAGGTACAGTGTACCCCATTACCATTTCACATAGGGGGGGCCAGGATCTGGGGGTCCCCTTTGTTAAAGGGGTCTTCCAGATTCTGATAAGCCCCCCGCCCGCAGACCCCCACAACCACCGGGCAAGGGTTGTGGGGATGAGGCCCTTGTCCCCATCAACATGGGGACATCCTCCCCATGTTGAGGGCATGTGGCCTGGTGCGGTTCAGGAGAGGGGGGGCGCACTCTGTCCCCCCCTCTTTTCTGCGGCCGGCCAGGTTAACGTGCTCGGATAAGGGTCTGGTGTGGATTTTTAGGGGGACTCCACGCCATTTTTTTAAAAAAATTGGGGCGGAGTTCCCCTTAAAATCCACACCAGACCTGAAGGGCCTGGTATGGATATTTGCGGGGAACCCACGCCATTTTTTTTTTTTTATGGCGGGGTTCCCCTTAATATCCATTCCAGACCTGAAGGGCCTGGTAATTTAATTTGGGGGAACCCCTACACATTTTTTGTTTTTGTTTTATGAATGAATCATCTCTGAATTGTCAGAACCGACAATTCATTATTGCCGCGTGTGAATTTTAAATGACTTTTTTCCTTCAGAATGTCACTTTGTGCAGGGACAGTTTTAAGTTCGGGAAAAATGCGCTATTTCACATGCTGACTTTACACCCCCCCTAGGTACGAAATTTAAAGGAATATTTCACTTTTATTGTTTCACTTTAAGCATTATTAATTTCACTGCTCCCGAAAAAACGTCCGTTTTAAAAAATAAAAAAAGCATTGATACATGTTTCCTGGGACAGGACTGAGGTCCCCAAACACATTTTAGGACAAAACTTGCATATTATCCTTTAAAATTAACACTTTTGATTTCTCCCATAGACTTCTATAGGGAGTTCAGCGCGGCTTTACATATTACATGCAATGCGCCGGCTGCTACGCTGGTTCATGCGCCTAATTAAGGCTTCACCAAGAGTACTAATTAAGGCATAAACCAGCGCAGCGCACAGAGGATAGTAAATCAGCCCCATTGACTATTTATACACAGACACTAATTGTGATTTAAAAAGCTACAAATGTGGGAAATTAACCTTTAATTGCCATGTTAACCTGTAGGTGCCAACTTCTGTGTCTATACCAAGGCCAAACATTCCATTTGGGTGATTTCTGTTATCATTATGATTTAAAAAGGATCCAAAAAACAATGTCATAATTAATGGTTTCATGTAAGTGCTATCCTTAAATAAAAGACATTTTTTTGTTATGATTAGTCATATTTTCAATATTAATGCCAACATTTCACAATTTCTGCCAGGGTATGCAAACGTTTGAGCAAGATTACTGTATATATACAGTGCAGTCAGTGTACAGTATATAATACAGTGCATTGAAATGGAACAAAAAACAGGGGGAAATTAGGTAACAAGCCTTGGGACTTTAAAGGTGTTCAGTTGAAATGACAATGAAGAGTAACCACTTCAGTAAAATCTAATATTGTATTACAACAAGATAAAAACATTATAGAAATATTTCATCCTTATCTATGATCTATTGTTCTGTTGGGGGCAAATACATGTATACACACAAACTACGAACACTCGACATGTTTCTATTTTACAAAGCTTCTTCAGGAGATTTAGGTATGTGGTATTAATGCTACAGATAACAAAAAGAGACAAGAATGAATTTCAAGTTTACTGATGACAGAAAGTCTGTCAAATTAATCGGCATATATTTAAAATGCATATTGCTAATAATTAGGTAGATCAATAATGTAAACATACATTAATCAATTTGAATATACATAAATATAGAAATATCATTAGGATAAAGACGAACCTACCCTGGCCAATTTCCCCGGCCTTCAATAGGGACAAAGATGTATAAGCTATATTTACTGAGAACGCCTTATTGGTTCACCCTTGTTGTGGTCACAGGGGAAAGTAAGAATTTTGAATCAAATCCCTGAATGGAATTCCTAAGTGTTTAATCTTCATTATCATTTCAACTGAATGCCTTTAAAGTCCAAAGGCTTGTTACCTAATTTCACCCCTTTTTTTGTTCTACATATATTTGGGATGTTTGCTCTGTTTTCTCTGCCTCACTATTTATAAAGTGTATTAAAGTGGTTAAGGGGAACCCTATGAGAGAATTAAGAAAACAAAACGGCATGGGACCCCAAAAACACCCTCCTCATGTTGAGGGCATGTGGCCTGGTAAGGTTCAGGAGGGGGGGCGCTCTCTCATCTCCATCCTTTTCCTGCGGCCTGCCAGGTTGCATTCTCAGATAATGGTCTGGTATGGATTTTGGGGGGGGACCCGCAAACCATTATGTTTCTAAATTTTGGCCTGGAGTTTCCCCTAAATCCATACCAGACCTGAAGGGCCTGGTATGAACGGGGGGAACCCATGTCGTTTTATTTCTTAATTCTGTCATAGGGCTCCCCTTAACCACTTCAATACATTATATTATATATTGTACACCGCACTATATACCCTGCACTACATTATATATACTACACTGACTGCACTATATACTCTGAACTGCAGTATATATACTATATGGACCCTGATGTTAAATAATATTTAAAAAAAAATGTAACTACATGCCCCTGTTAAACAGGGGCAGAAACATTGGGCCTTCGTTGTTGGTGGTACCAGAACATGGTAAGTAACCCCTCACAGTTACTCTGGTTGGGTGCAGGAACAGGCCCTGCTGTTAAATATTATTAAAAAAATTGAAATTAGATACCACTGTTAAAGCGGATGTGCCACTAAACAAATATATTAAAAGCCAGCAGCTACAAATACTGCAGCTGCTGACTTTTAATATAAGGACACTTACCTGTCCTGGAGTCCAGCGGTGATCGCAGCAGATGACGAGCCGATCGCTCGTCACCCTGCTGCTCCCCCCTCCATCCACGGTGAGGGAACCAGGAAGTGAAGCGCTCCGGCTTCACTGCCCGGTTCCCTACGGCGCATGCGCGAGTCGCGCTGCGCCCGCCGATTGGCTCCCGCTGTGTGCTGGGAGCCGAGTGTTCCCAGCATACAACGGGGGACGGACGGGAAGCGGAGAAAAAACCCGTCCTTTGCCCGTATCGTAGGGCCGGAAGTGGGTGCAGATACCTGTCTGTAGACAGGTATCTGCACCCCCCTCCCCCCTGAAAGGTGTCAAATGTGACACCGGAGGGGGGGAGGGTGCCGATCAGCGGGACTCCACTTTAGAGTGGAGATCCGCTTTAAACAAGGGCAGAAACATTGGGCCTTAGGTGTTTGTGGTGCCAGAACACTGTAACACCTTACAGTTGCTCTTGTTGGGTGCAGGAATAGGCCCTGCTGTTAAATATAATTTCAAAAATGGAAATCGTATGCCCCTGTTAAACAGGGAAAGAAAAATTGGGCCTTGGGTGGTGGTGGTGCCCTAAACCAAAAATATTGATCATGATTGAGGAGGAATAGGATAGGCAGCATAGGCAGTCTTCAAGGGATCGCAGATCCATAACAAATTCAATCGGTTACATCAAGCATCAGGTGCTTGATAGCTGCTGATCCAGGACTGATTCATTTTTATAAATGTGAGCCTATCAACAGAGTCTTTGGATAGGTGCACTCTTTGATCTGTTACAAACCCTCCAGCAGCACTAAATGTGTGTTCAGAAAGCATGGATGTCGGTCAGGCCAGTAGCTCAATTGCATATAGAGCAAGTTCTGGCCAGTGGTCCATCCTCAAGACCCAGTAACTCAGTGTATGCTCTGTTGAAAAGGTCTCCAAGTCTGCTCTTGCCCCTAGATATTCCTGCAACATAAAATGCAGACACTGGTAATGGAACCTACCAGACCTTGGCGCTGAGGACTGAAAAATGGTTTAACCGTTTGTCGACTGCCGCACACACATTTACATCAGCAGAAGGGCTCGTACAGGCAAATGGGCATACCTGTACATACCTTCAAATTTGGCGCAGCACTCCCCCAGCGCACGCTGCAGGACCATGCCCGCGGGTCCCGCAAACTCGATGTTCACCGGCAGGCCACGATCATGAGACCCAAAGGCAGAACGGGGAAATGCATATGTAAACAAGGCATTTCCTTGTTCTGCCTAGTGACATAAAAAGAACTACTACTCCCTGTCATTGGAAGCAGTGATCGCTGTCATGTCAGTGGTAGCCCACCTCCCCCACAGTTAGAATCCCTCCCTAGAAAACACTTAACCCCTTCACCGCCCCATAGTGTTTAACCCCTTCCCTGAAAGTGTCATTTATACAGTAATCAGTGGCTATTTATAGCACTGATCGTGGTATAAATGACAGTGGTCTCAAAATAGTGTCAAAGGTGTCCGATGTGTCCTCAATAATGTTGCAGTCCCGATAAAAATCGCAGAAATATTATAAAAAATGCTATAAATCTATTCCCTATTGTGTAGACGCTATAACTTTTGTGCAAACCAATCAATATACGCTTATTGTGATTTTTTTTACCAAAAATATGTAGAAGAATACATATTGGCCTAAACTGAGGAAAAAATTAAAATGATATATTTTTGGGGGATATTTATTAGAGTAAAATGTAAACGATATTGTTTTTTTTTCTAAATGGTCGCTATTTTTTTGTTTATAGCGCAAAAAAAATATGCCGCAGAGGTGATCAAATACCACCAAAAGAAAGCTCTGTTTGTGGGGAAAATGACGTCAATTTTGTTTGGGTAAAACAACCGCGCAATTGTCAGCTAAAGTGATGCAGTGCCGAATCGCCAATAAATGCTCTGGTCAGGAAGGGGGTAAATTCAAGGGGTTAAAGGCATCAGTGAGCAGGTCACCTTCTCCACCACTCTTCCTCTGAACAAACAAAGCCTCAGAAACATATTGTCCAGCACCAGGAAATGGTAACCTCCCAGGGTCTGAAAATGCGTTAACACAAACTTTTGTTCAAGGCCCACTGAAGATGTTTCGTCCTCTACTTCCTCTGTGAAGGCAGGATGAGTCCTGCAACCTTAACATTGTAATGTGCATCAAGAAAGGTTGTCAACCAGTAATGATCCCTCTCCTTGATACCACAAATTCTAGGGTCCTTTTGCAGGCTTTGCAGAATCAGGGAGGCCATGAAGTGTAAGTTTGCAGTGGCATTTGATTCTGAGTCCTCTGGGTCACTAAGAATCACTGTATCTGTAACTATCTCCTCCCAGCCACGTACAACTTCTTGGGTTTCTGGGGACTGAAAACAATCCCTTAATGTTCGGGTCACGTTTTTTTTTGCCCATTTAAATATTATATTCCTAAAGATCACATTACAGGCAATCAAACATACCCCATCGATCTTTAAATTAATTAAAAACTTGCCTCGTTTGGTGTATATTACAATATGGCTATCTCCATCCTCTGTGTGGGCATCTGAAGCCCAGTACATTTTTTTACTGTTCCCCGTGGAGAGGTGCCTGCTGATTAACCTTTAAATCTTGCGCGTGCGCATTAAAACAATCGCTCATAGTGCCGATTGTTTGTGCCATTGTCATAACAACGGGCGGCGGCGGAGGAACCTTCCTGCCCCGTTGTTATGAAAACGTAGATAACATAATCCCCACACTAATAAAAAAAATGTCATACCGATCTAGTGAAAAGTAAGGGCTTTATGCCCTTTTTAAAATGGCGCTGTAAACAGCCCCATTCGCGTAATTTCCTCTACTGAAATCCCATGATTTTTTGGGGCATAGGAGTGCACAGACTCCTGAGGAATTATGACACAACATTCCCAGGAGTCTGTGCGGCGTAGGCTACAGAGGAAAAGGACCGCGGTGCAGGAAGAAGGCAGATTAGGAAGTCTGCCTAGCAACACCGCATTTAAGGCATGTAGAATTGTATTTTATTTTTTTACTCTGTTTAGGGCATTATTTTAAAACTACTGATGCATAGTTCGATTTGAGGGTGGAGCTCCGCTTTAAAGACTGCAGCTGAGTGTTATCCTCTACATCAGGGATATGCATTTAGCAGACCTCCAGCTTTTGCAGCACTATAAGTCCCATGAGGCATAGCAAGACTCTGACAGCCACAAGCATGACACCCAGAGACAGACGCACAATGGGACTTGTAGTTTTTTTTAACAGCTGGAGGTCCGCTAATTGTATATCACTGCTCTACATCCATGCTAATACAATTCTCCTCCTCTTCTTCCTGTGTGTTTGGTGGACTCACAGGAATGCTGTCTGGACAAAGGGGGCCTTGAGAGGAAAGGAAGTCCTCCTCTTCCTCCCGCTGTTCTGCCCCAAGTGCCCTGTCCATGATACTAGCAGGAAGACTAGAGGCACATTGTCACTGATGCATGTGTTGTCGCTGCTCACCAACCTTGTGACCTCCTCAAATGGTGACAGGACAGTGCATGCATCCTTGATCAGTAGCCACTGGATGAAAAGAAAGCAAGCTCCACTGACCCTGTCCTGGTGCCATACTCACACTGTGTGTGCAGCCGCTGCAGCATTGCCAATGTTGAGTTCCACCTGGTGGGCATGTCACAAATGAGACAGTTGGTGGGCAGGTTGCATTCCCTTTGAATGCCAGCCAGCTTAGCACTGGCATTGTATGACCGGCAGAAAGTGTCCCTGTCGGAGGGCAGAGAGAAGGTTGGTGCCATTGTCGCATACAACATTCCTGGCTGAAGCTGGCATGACATCAACCACCTCTGAGCATGCCCCTGCAGAGCTGACATAATACTTGCCCCAGTCTGGCTCATGTCCCCTAGGCAGACCAACACAAACATTGCATGACATCTTTTTTCCTGACTGCTTGCATAGCCCCTTGAGTTCTTAGGAACCACTGCTGGTTCAGAGGACAATTCTGCAGAAGAGGCCATAGAGGAAGAAGAAGAGGAGGGAGGTGAGCATACATATATGGCAGAGACACCACTATTTTTTTGGAGACGTGGTGGCGGAACAAGCTCCAGCACTGAACCCTGTCCTTTATCCAATAGGGTGGCTGCCCTTAAGCTGCCCCCTGGAGGCCATCCTGCCTTGTTAGAGTTGTGCCTCTTTTTTGCCTATCTTGTCACTTTCCTCCTCTCTTCTCTCAGAGAAGTACAGTCAGTGACCTCATCATCCCCTTCCTCCTTATCACTGGGGCAAACGTGGCAGTATGCTGCAGCTGGGGAACATGACTGCCAGTTTCTTGTCCTTTTGTGGCACTCCCTCTCTCTAGGCTCACGTTACTCCCTTCCTCAACCTGGGAACCAACATCGGAGCCTTCAAGTTGCTGGGCATCCTCCAGAAGCATGCAACCGACACTGTGGTCGAATAATTCTGGGAACTCCTCCGTGCATGATTGTGGGGCTACAGAAGGAATAACTGTGGACAAGGAGTAGGGGGAATAGGCAGTTTTGGAAGCTGCATGGGAAGACCAACTATTATGAGCCTGGGTGACAGAGGATGAGGATGGCTTTGTTATTCACTCCACCAACTCTTCTGCATGTTGTGGCTCAATAACATGGCCTGCAGCAGAAAAAAAAGGACAAGTATGTCCATGACCACCACTGTTGACTGTGGACACAGAGGCTCCTTGCCTTCTTTTAGTGGCCTGTGAGCATCTGCCTCTCCTTGGTGGCCTTCTGGACATGATGGGGATTTTTTATTTTCACAGCACATTACACTGTATTATATACTGTCTACACCACCTGAAGTGTATTAGAAACTGTACACACTCTATTATATAATTTGTACACTGCCTGAAGTGTATTAGAAACTGTACTACGCTACACTAATTGAAGAGTTGTGTATATATATATATATATATATATATATATACACACACACTAGACTGACTATATATATATATATATATATATATATATATATATATCAAATACACTGCAACTAACTAAATAACCTGCCTGCCTAATCTAGCTTAACCTCCATGGCGGTATTCCTGAGTCAGGCTTGGGGTGAATTTTACATACCAAAAGTAGTAACCCCGAGCTAGACTCGGGATCGCATTGCAGGATACAGGGGAAGTTACTTACCTTGTCCCTGGATCCTGCGATGTCTCCCCGCTGTGTGTGTGAGCTGTCATCTCGCTCGATTCACACTGATGACTGCCGAGTGCTGAGCTCTGTTCCCGAGCAGCATGGCGCACAGGGGCGGAGTTTGGAGCCAAATTCAAAAAATGAAAAACACAGTATAGATACAGTATACTTTACTCTTACAGATTACAGTACTATTTCAAATAATTACACATCCCCTTTGTCCCTAGTGGTCTGTCCAGTGTCCTTCATGCAGTTTTATATTATAAAAACTGTTCTTTCTGCCTGGAAACTGGAGATTGTCCATAGCAACCAAAAAGTGTTTGTTTATGTCAAACGTGGTTTTAGAGCAGCTAGAAAACAGCGATAAAAATTTAAAATCACTTTCAGAATTTAGCAAAAGCGATTTGTGGGGAAATTCATCATCACACACTGAAAGTAATGATAGCGACAATTCTGCATTTCCTAGGAAATACAAGCCTACAATATAAAACACCAAATTTCCATGCAAAATAATGGTACCACTTTCAGCACCAAAAATCTGAAAGAATCATACGGCCAGGGAGGTTAAGCTATCTCTCTGTCCACGCCAACAACACTACACGCGGCGGCTCTGTAAGCAGCCTCATATAGTGTTCGCTGTTTGGCGAACGAGAAATCCCCAGATGTTTGAGTCAAACTTACGTTCGACTCCACCATCAAGTTTATCCATAACCAGAAGGTGTTGAGTCATATACTGCTGTGTAATGAGTCAATAAAGCATATGTGAGGTAATACCTCAACCGTGTCCAGCTGTATCCGATGGATGGTATGCGATCACAGATGGAATGGAGAGGTTCCACTTAAACAAACAGACTCCCAATGCAAAGCAGACGTCAAAGGGAAAGGCTACTCCCAAACCTGCTAGCAGCCACTCCTCTCTCCTCACACTCTTCATCAAAAAAACAAAAAACAAACTCCTGATGAAGCGGTAAAGCTCTGCAAAACATGTTGAGAAAGGGTTATGCATGGTCAGTGAGAATCCACTACACCTCTGTACTTATCTATGGAGCACATTCAGTATTATTGACATGCATGTAATGTTGGGAAATATTTCCAAACAGTATTAGAACTTGTATTTGTATAACCCTTCTATGCTCCTGTGATACCTATTCTAATTTTTTATTGTTTGTAAAAATAAAACATATACTGTACATTATTATGAAATTTGTGTAACCTGTTTTAAGTTGGTACCACAATAGCCCATCTTTTCTTCCCCTTTCCCCCTTCCTTGGTGACCTGTTGGAGACAGGTTTTCCTTGTCCCAATGTACTGTGCTTTCACATGGGTGTCTTCTCCTTTACTCCAATGACTTAATTTTCATGGTGGACCATTCCTTATTGAACGATGATGCATTTATGAACTTTAAATTGGCCATAGCGCGATTTTTTATCACTCAATTTTGTTTCATTTTTTGTCGATGGACTTTATATTTTAGGGGCCATATTCAGAGTATAGTTACGACGGAGTATCTCAGGATACTCCGTCGTATCTCTCTTTTTTGACCCGCGTATCTATGCGAGTGATTCCTAGAATCATTTTCGCATAGATACGCTGAAGATCCGACATGTGTAAGTCACTTACACTGTCAGATCTTAAATGTAATTACCCAGCCGGCCGCTAGGTGGCGTTTACGTTCAGGTCTAATTTGTTTATGCAAATGAGCCTGATACGCCGATTCCCGAACAAATTTGCGTTGCGTAACCGTCGATTACGTTGTTTGCATAAGCGTAAGGTTACCCCTGCTATATGAGGGGTAACCTTACGCCAGTCCCACGTAGGCCATGTTAAGTATGGCGTCGGGTACGTCGTTTCCCTAAGTCGTTCTTGAATACAACTTTACGTCAATGACGCACACGTCGGCGTCATTGATGTTTTCCGCCGAGAACTGGAGCATGCGCACTGGGCTATTTTTTAGCCTGGCGCATGCGCAGTTCAATCGAAACGGGGGCACGCTTAATTTAAATACAAGCCGCCCCCTTGGAATTACGCGGTGATACGACGGGCCAATTACACTATGCCGCCCCAAACTACGGAGCAAGTGTTTGGGGAATACAGCACTTGCTCCTGTAAGTTGGGGTGGCGTAGTGTAAATGGCTTACGCTACGCCCGCCTCAACTCTACAAGAGTATGGCCCTAAAATTTTAAATGTATTGCACTAACCTACTGGCTCAATTGCTATATTGGTTGATTTCAATACCTGTTTATTGCACTTTATTATTCTTTCATATCTACACACACAATATTGAGCGCTGCACTATTATTTATTTTTTAACTACTGATGGGCCGTGGTTAAATATTCTCTCTATCTCTATGGACTATTTAAATGTCTGATGACATACTTCTGCAGTCTCTGCTTTGTCTTTTTTCTTACCAGTTATATTGAACCAGGATGAACACACTAATAGGCTTCTTAAAGCGGGGGTTCACCCGAAAAAAAATAACATTAGATTGAGGCTAATTACGGGAAGCAGAATCGGGTGTTTTTTTTTAAAATCAATGCAGTACTTACCGTTTTAGAGATAGATGTTCTCCGCCGCTTCCGGGTATGGTCTTCGGGACTGGGCGTTCCTATTTGATTGACAGCCTTCCGACGGTAGCATACAGCGCGTCACGAGTTACCGAACGTCGTTCGGCTCTATACGGCGCCTGCGCACCGACGTTCGGCTACTTTTGGAAACTCGTGACGCGATGTATACGACGGTCGGAAGGCTGTCAATCAAATAGGAACGCCCAGTCCCGCAGCCCATACCCGGAAGCCACGGAGAACATCTATCTCTAAAACGGTAAGTACTGCATTGATTTAAAAAAAACACCCGATTCTGCTTCCCGTAATTAGCCTCGATCTAATGTTAAAAATAGATTTTTTGGGTGAACCTCCACTTTAAGAAACGCTTATGTATGTAACACGTAGAGCTGAGCCACAGCATGCCTTAACCAACCTACTCAAAGCCTGATGGAACATTGTTACTCGTCACCACTAGGATGCTCTTACAACCATTTGGAATACAATTTTTCAGTGTAACTGGTGGAGTGTTTTATATCATCTAGGCAATATTTATATTGTGAATTGTTTAGCAATGTTTGTCTATTTTTAAAATAATCCTTTTGTAATAAAGATGTTTAACATTTAACTATGTGTATCTCAGTGCCTACAAAGTCCAATGCAAATGTTTCAAAATAATATTTCTGTGGGCATATGGATTTAAAGTTCCTGGATGGTGACAGTATATATAAGCAGCGGATCAAAGCCTGTTTGACCAACCTAGTGTACACTTAGGTGTTCAATACCAGCAGGTTAGTGTATACTTTAGGGGGAGGCGGCACAGACGGTGGATTGATGTGGAGGACTTCTGGATGCACGGAGCACTTTTGGTTAAAGACATCATCACATCAATGAGTTCATGCTCATAGTCACTTTGGAATGTGCACACTTTTCTGGACTTTATGCACGGTAATGTTTTATATGCACTTTGCTTATTATTGCACTGCACTTTAGTGACACTTATGGATATATGAAAACTATTATTTGTGTGGATTTCTATGCATTGGTTTTATTACTTTTATGACATCGTGGATAGGGTAAGCACAGCTCTTTATCAACCTTGAAAACCTGAAAGCGCTCCTTGGATTTTGCGCTTTCTATGTGGCTAAGCTGTGAACAAGTATCACACATGTGATTTCAGGAGTTGCATAATGTGTTTTGCCATGTATTTGTAAGCATGCTCATGCTGTGTGTGAGAAATATCCAAATAAATATACAACTTAGTGTAAAAAATACAAAATCATTTTAATTTTCTTTCTTTATTTTCTAAAAAACCTGTGGCAAAAAATTGCTCTTACTCACCATTAACCTTAGCAAATACGTTGGGGTGTCTTCTTTCCAAAATGTGTTGTTTTTTGGGGGTATTTCTACTGTCCTGGAACTTCATGGCCTCAAAATATGTATTTATGATATCAGATGTGTGGTTTATGCCCCTTTAAGGTACTCATTGGATTTTGGAGCTCTCTATTTGGTATGCTAAATAAAGTCTGACACAAGTGGTAGCCTCATAATTAAAAGGAGTATAAGAATGTGTTTTGTGAAGTAATTCTAAGTAAGTCCATGCTGTGTGTGGTGAAATGGTATGTGAAATAACTGGTTAAAATTGCAACATTTTGAAAACAAATTCCTTTTTACTGTCTCCATTTTCCAAAAATTGTAGCAAACAATGAGCTCTTCAAACTACTTTCCCTATACAAATTGAAACACTTAGCCACTATGATAAGACCACCTCAGATATCCTTGTAGCTATACTTTTTATCAGTAATGCCTCATACACACGATCAGTTTTCCTGACAAGAAAAGTGTGATGTGAGGTTTTTGCCAGGAATTCCGACCGTGTGTATGCTCCATCACACTTTTTCTGTCAGCTTTCCTGCCAAGAAAAGATTGAGAGCAGGATCTCAATTTTCATGACAGGAAAAATTCCTATCGTGAATCACGGTCGTCTGTATGCAATAACGACGTGAAAAAAATCTCACATGCTCAGAATCAAGCAAAAGCGCCGAACTGCCTATTGAACTTCATTGATCTCATACGTGTTGTACATCACCGCATTCTTGACGTTCGGAATTTTAGACAAGATTAGTGTGACCGTGTGTATGCAAGACAATTTTCAGCGATTTTCCTACTGAAAAAAAAAACACGATTTTCCTGTCGGAAAAACTGATCGTCTGTACGAAGCATAAGGCCTCGTACACACGATCAGTCCATGCGATGAGAACGGTCTGAAGGACCGTTGTCATCGGTTAACCTATGAAGCTGACTGATGGTCCGTCGTGCGTACACACCATCAGTTAAAAAAACGATTGTGTCAGAACGCGTGACGTAAAACACAACAATGTGCTGAAAAAAACTAAGTTCAATGCTTCCAAGCATGCGTCGACTTGATTCTGAGCATTCGCGGGTTTTTAACCGATGCTTTTGCATACTAACGATCGGGTTTGACCTATCGGTTAGGCTTCCATCGGTTCAATTTTAAAGCCTCTGGCTATCCTATCGTGTGTACAAGGCTTTAGAGTTTTGTCCTTAACTTTCTTGATACCTAAGTCATAAGGAAAAAGGCATCTTGTGTCATTATGATCATTCTATTGTTGACTGAATTCTGTTTCCATCCACTAGCAATATGCTCAAACAGAATTTTATGAATGTCCTTCATTGATGAACCTATTTTTAACATAGGCCTTAAGGCAATTGTCTCACTTGCATTGACCTTGGGCTGATGTGATTTTACATGAAATTCAGAAAGGCTAACCTGGAAACTCTTAAATCATTTGTGAGCAGAAAATGTACAAACACTGTTTATCCCACCGTAATATTATTGAAGAAATGAAACACATGAACGGGGCAAAGGCAAACCTAAGGCATATTTTAGGAGACTGAGACATTCCCCTCTTGGTGTTAAACAGCATAATTCTATGTCTGTTCTGCCTCAGTCCCCATGAATTTCACTGCCACAGGATACACTATTGAAATATATCAAAGGTGTTGGTAGCTCTGCAGGAACAATCCATTTCTCATCTGCAAATCCAGCTCAGTAGAGAATGTCAGATTTGGCATGCAATCTTTCAATTTATTTGAAGTCTGCTTCCTCTCTGGACAACACAAGTAACTCATCTTATTTGTTCCTAAAGGTGCCTTTTCAGCCCATAGCATTATAACATCATGTTTGTTATATTGTGTATATATTCTGGACTATATTCTGTATAAACCGTTGTTATCCTCTTGTGGCCATTTAATACAAATACATTGTTTTCATCCTAATTAATCTTGTGAACTGTTAATCCTTAGGCTTACTGAAAAAAAAACTGACAATATTTGTTTGTGTTTCAATAAATGCATGTGGCAGGTATATGAGGGAATACAAAGAAAAAAATGAAGAACTAGAAAGGCAAAAGTTTTTGGAAATGTATCAATAATGCAAGAACACGGATCTTCCAATCAGATGTATGTACATACACCCATGCATTACAACAATTCACATGTATTCATTTTCATATTGGGATGATGCAAGCTAACACAATCTTCTTATGGTGTTGTTTGTAGTGTATAGCAGGGAGAAAAAATATGTTGGACGCCAGTCACTTTCGTTTTTTACCTTACATTGCTGAACTTAGTTCTAGAAGAGAGGGTTCAGAGGTGCAAGATACCCAAAATCCCATGATCACAGAAATAGGACAGGAATTCCTAAATTGTAGTAGTATCCGACAATTTTAAGAGAAGCTTATTTTTAATTGCTTTTCCTGTTTCCTGCAGGCAGACAAATATACATCCTGGGAGTGCTGTTACAGTAAGGTGACCAGATTTTTAAAATGAAACCTGGGGACATATTTTTTCTTTACTAGTAATGGCAATAATCAGCGACTCTCTGCCCGTCGCCGCCCACCTAACAGCCTCTCAAGTCTTACTCTTTGGGCCCCGGCTATACTGGAAGGGGAGCAGAGGAAGATCACTCCGCCAGGGAAGGCAAGGAGATAGGCAGGTGGCTGGCCAGGATTTGAGCCAAGGCAGAAGAACATGTGAGCTGAATGGGCATGCACCCGAAACTGAAGAAATATTCCCTCTGCTCCGACCAGCACATGATCATCAGAAAAGGGCACAGATAATGGGAAAAATACACCCCCCTAAGCTAGTAGGCACGGCAGAGCGGGGGGGGGGGGATGTAATTCTAATGTTTTTATTTTAATTCTGCACTGATTGTCTTTGAAATTGCCCCTGGGGACAAAACCAAGGACAGACTTGGTCCGGGGACAGTGTCCTCAATCAGGGGACTGTCTCCTGAAACTGGGGATGTCTGGTCACCCTATGTTACAGTCTTTCTTGAGTTGCAGTGAATCTATCTGTAATAAGTAGGGAAGACCCTCACCATGCCAACATCCAAAATATATATTCAAGGATTGACCAAGTCAAAAAATTTGCGGACTTTATGGGCACAAAATGAGAGAAAAAAAAATCAGTAAAAAAGTATAAATTGTATTACACCATATTAAAAAAAAAAAAAAAACATCTAAACAACATACAAACAACACCCTATGGAACAGTTGTATTTGGAGGACAGCGTTTTTTATTTTTATTTGGGTTGGTGTTTTTATGTTTTTTTTAAAAAAAAAAGGACTTATCAAAAGCTGTTGTTTTTTTAACGCTTTGAGCACTTTTTGGTGAATGAGTAGGGGTGCTATGAGGGTGGGATCTGGGGCCCCCTTGGTAAAGGAGGCTCCTAGATTCTTATAAGCCCCCCACCCACAGACCCCCATGACCACCAGGCCAGGGTTGTGGGAAAGAGGCCATTGCCTTCATCAACATGGGGGCAAGGTGCTTTGGAGTGAGAATGTAGCCTGGTATGGTTCAGAGGGGTGCTCGCTCGTCCCGTCCCCTTTGCTGCCCTGCCAGGCTGCATGCTTAGATAAGGGTCTGTATGGGTTTTTGGGGGACCCCATACCATTTTGGTGCAGGGTTCCCCTTAAAGTTCATACCAAATCCAAGGGTCCAGGTATGGATTGGGGGGAAAAAACTTTTCTAGTAGAAAAAAGCACTGCGCAGAAAAAACTTGTAAATGCTGCCAAGCACCAAAAAATTATAGATACAAATTTAAAGACAAGTGAAAAATATAGGTGCAGCGCAAAAACTGATGTAAATTGACAATACCTATACTGAAATTACAGGCATATAGAAAGGTGCTAGTTGTGATAACTACACTTAAGATAAATGTAAACAAACCAACAAAGTAGAAAAATTAATTAATATAAATGTGAATATTTGTACAGAAATTCCTTATGTGCAAAGGAGCAAAAAAAGTTCATGCTAGACAAAGTGGAGTCCAAACATATCTAGTGATAAGTGGTTATGCAATCCAAAAAGTAGAAATCCAATGTGACTCAGATGGGACACAGGAAAGTATTCAGGATGTGACACCAGAAATAGTCCAGAAACGGTCTGTCCACTAGAAATCACCCAAGTGCTAAGATAATGTAGTCTGCTTACCAAATTGAAAGACCTCTGCAGCGGTCAATATAAACACTGGATGTCTTTAATGTCTCCCAATAAGACTAGTGGGTATCTGGTTTGCGGATCCTAATTGGTGCCTTCAAATTGTGCGGAGTCCTGATTGCTTCCTCGCCCTCCACCCGACGTCTGAGACCTCCGGATCTGACGCTGCGTCCCCCACACACCGATATACGATTGTATATATATATATATATGTGTGTGTGTGTGTATATATATATATATATATATATATGTGTGTATAGAGAGCCCGAGCAGGGAGGGGAGAGGCTTTCCCAGCAGCAGAGAGGCGGCTTTTCACATGGATTAGGGGGAACCCACGCTGTTTTTTTTTACTTTTAAACCAGCATGTGTTTACATTCTGCTGTCAGTGAGGAATCCCATAAGAAGAATACAAAAGTTAAGAACAGAAGAAAAATCTAAATCCAATCAATATTTGTTGTGATTAAAGTGATAACATATATACAGCGCTCAAATCAAATGACAAATTATATGCAAATAATAAAGTTATACTAAAATAGTCAACATGCATAGATAGAAAATGTGTGTATCCACTCAAAAGACTTCCTCCCCCACATAATGTGTTTCCACCCAAATCTGTGATTGTATCTCTTCACCAAATAGCAAAAATTTGCACTTACCAAAAACAAATGTTGCCAGACTATGGTGTCCGTTTATGAAGCAGTGAAATGTATTCCCTGCTTCGTTCTCCGGCATTCACGGAGGAGATTTTTTTCCTCTGTGTGCCTGTTTATGAAGCGGAGAAGATTGCTTCACCCTTGGAGGAATGAACTGATCTACCAACGCTTCTAACACTGGAGAACAGCCCAAGATACTAAATTAAAATAAGGAGTCCCCCTGCATAATATATATATATATATATATATATATATATATATATATATATATATATATATATATATGTATACACACACACACATTGTATATACATGTATATACACACACATTATATATATATATACACATGTACACATTATATATATTGTACAGGACGCCATGGCTGGGTCCTGGAAAGGCGTTATATTTCCCCTCTGTTTGGACTGTGGTCCTTTTAAGGGAACAGAAAGGTTTAACACACCTGTCTAAGGAAGTGGTTTAAAGCAAAGACAGGAAGTGGTAGGGGTGTGAAGGAGTATTGTGGAGACTGTGCATGGTGAATGGTGGACATGGAAAAGCTGTGAAAGCTGTGGAAAGCTGTGAAAGCACTTGGCAGTGTCCTGCCTGGAAGCCTGCTACTTGGGAACTTACCTGCAAGGACTGTTTAACTGCGATAGCAGTTCTGAGCTCTACAAGTCGGTGAGACTGTTATTTCTTTTGTTTTGCTGCTGTGAAGCTATTTCAGTTTAATAAACCTCAGATTTGATTTAAAAGCCTGTGTCCTGCGATGTAGCTGGTTCCCCGAACTTTACACTGGTGCTCGAATGCGGGCAGGACAAAATAACAGGCATAAGAAGATAAAAAAATAAAAAAATAAACTTTTTTTTTTGCATTGGACTTTATATTGAACTGCCATTTAAAGGGACAGTCTAAATTCAGCTGTCAAAAGACTAAAAGTTCTGGCTGAGATTGAGCATCTCAGAGCAGATGTGGTATTTATTCAAGAATCTCACTTGACCATAGACGCAAACATTAAATTATACTCCCCGGCGTACCCTATTTGGTTTTATGGTGACTCCATCTCTAAACGAGCAAGGGGTGTGGCTATCGGGTTTTCAAGAGGCTTTGGATTCACGCTTGAGGCGAGGCTGACGGATCCCGAAGGGAGATTTTTATTTCTCAAAATAAAGTTCGAAAATGTAATCTATACTCTAGCAAATATATATGCACCAAACGTACACCCAACCCAATATTTAGGCAAAATCTTGGGAAAATTGAATAATTTTGCTGAGGGACACATAATACTGATGGGAGATTTAAATTTTGTATTTAACCCGACAGAAGACAGTACGTCCCGTGGGAAGGCGACAAAAAATGAGCATTTGCAGAGAATCAAACAGAAGTTACACGAACGCCAACTAGTGGACGTTTGGCGGATTTTTCACCCAAAAGAATATGACTACACATTTTTCTCCCCTCCCCACGGAACGTACTCTAGAATAGACTACATCTTGGCGGATCACGGGCTGCTGGACTCTATCACAGAGACTGAAATTGGAATCATGACGGTGTCAGACCATGCTCCAATAACAATGAAAATTTTATTATCCACACAAAAGAGGCAGCGGCCGGTGTGGCGCCTCGATGATAGCCTGATTCGAGACGTTGGAGGGGCTAGAAGAGTGGAGGCCGAACTAAAACAATTCTTTCATATCAACGATACAGCGGAGATTTCCAGCGCAACCCTTTGGGAAACGCACAAAGCGTACATTAGAGGAATTTTAATTGCCGAGGGCGCTAAAAAAAAAAAAGAAAGGAAAAGTAAAGCCAACTCCCTGAGGAAAGAGATAGAGACCCTAGAAAGTAAACATAAAGAGCAAAGACTAAAAGAGACCTACCTTAATCTAACCCTGAAAAGAGAGGCACTTAAGGAAATTATGGATCAGGAAGCAAAGTACAAACTAAACTGCATCTCCAAGGAGAGGTACATATGGGGTAATAAACCAAGCAAGCTATTAGCCAAAATGGCCCAAAAAAAGAAAACTAGAAATTACATTGAAAAAATTAAGGGGAAAAATGGGAACATGGTTCATGCAACTCCCGAAATCGCAGATAGTTTCAAAAATTATTATGAGGAATTATACACAATAAAACACCCAGGACTGCAGGAAGGGGAAAGGGAGGAAGAGACTAGAGACTTTCTTGTAAAGGCAGGACTTCCTAGATTGGAGGAGACGGAGAGTCTGGATATGGACCGCCCCATAACCGAGGCAGAAATTAAAATAGCCCTAAATACCACTACGGGCGGAAAAAGCCCGGGCCCGGACGGGTTCTCAACCATGTACTATAAGAGATTTAGCAATATACTGATCCCAAGGTTGTGCAAATACTTCAATGGGTTAGGCTCCGAATTCGAAGCCAGCAGTGAAGCAACAGCGGCCGTGATCACGTTAATTTTGAAAGAAGGGAAAGACAACACTCTCTGTTCGGGATATAGGCCTATCTCGCTGTTAAATACAGACATTAAGTTGTTTGCCAAAATCCTTGCAGGACGCCTGAAGGGGGTTATGCACTCTTTGGTGCACCCCGACCAGGTAGGATTTATATCCAACAGAGAGGGCAAAGACAATAGCCTAAGGGCAATTCTCCTGCTTCAGACCATTAGACAGAATAAATCCCCCGGTCTACTCCTGTCAGTGGATGCTGAGAAAGCTTTTGACAGGGTAGACTGGGGGCTTATGACGGAGACCCTTACTACCATGGGAATAGGATATAGGATGTCCCGTTGGATCAAAACACTGTACCTCCATCCTACCGCAAAAATTAAAATAAACGGAACGCTTTCGGAATCATTCGAAATGAAAAATGGAACAAGGCAGGGGTGCCCCCTGTCACCCCTTCTCTTCATACTATCATTAGAGCCATTGCTGGCTACTATCCGTAAGGATCCTGATATTAGGGGAGTAGGAGTAGACGGGGAGGAACATAAATTATCGGCCTTTGCCGATGATATATTATTTTATGTAACCAACCCGGCCAAATCCATTTCAAAGCTCACCAAAATATTGAAACAATACGGGAATATTTCTAACTTTAAAATAAATATAAACAAATCAGAAATTTTGAATATTAATTTAAATAAAAGTGAGGTAGGACTAGTAAAAGAAGTCTGTGCCTTTCCCTGGACTAAAGAACTAAAGTACCTAGGTATTAAACTTGCCAATACAGTACAGAAGATGTATAAAATAAACTATGTCCCCTTACTAAATGAGATTAAGAACGAATTAAAAAACACGGCAAATAAACCTATATCATGGATCGGACGTATAAATATGCTGAAGATGGTCGTAGTCCCAAAGATTCTTTATAAATTTTTATTGGTACCAATCGCCCTTCCACAGCAATTCCTGAGCATCCTGAATACCTTGCTATTAAACTATGTATGGAAAAATAAGAAGCATAGGATCTCTCTCTCCACTCTAAAACAGGGAAAGCGGCATGGCGGGTTGGGTGTTCCGGACATCAAAAGTTACTATAAAGCGGCGGTCCTAGCGCGGGCGGTTGAATGGGCCCGTGATAGGCCAGATAAAAGATGGGTGCAAATCGAGAAAGCGTTAACTAGCAAATATTTGAATAATATCATATGGATCCCTACACAACACAGAGCACTAGATCACAAAACACATGATATAACAAGACACACACTAAGAATATGGGACAGAACTCAGGCACAATTAGAGGGGAAATTTAACTCCCCACTAATGAATTTAAAAGAAAATCCTTATTTTGCACCTGGGGAAAACAAAATTGGAGGGAACTGGATTAGGAAAGACACAGTGCACTTAGGAGATATCATTAAAGACGGAGAGATAATGACCTACGGAGATTTGAAATCCAAAACGGACTATTGGAATCTCGATAGGTGGCATTATTCCCAGCTGCATCACTTTGTGCGGCACCTCCCCCGCCCATTACGGACGGAGGCGGAGCTCACCCCACTTGAGAGGATCTGCATATCCAAGAATTCAAAGGGCACTATCACTAAACTCTACGGGATATTGGTCAAGATAGGGTCTCGGGGAGAAGCACCCTTTATAGATAAATGGGAAAGAGAGTTAGGTATCACGAGAGGGACAAACACTTTTCAGAGGATTATTCAATTAACTCACTCATCTGCTATAGATGTCCGCACAGCCGAAGCAAATTACAAGTGCCTTTCAGGGTGGTATATCACCCCGGATAAAGCTAATAAATTTAAAGCAAACCAGCCAGCTGAGTGCTGGCGGGGTTGCTCAGAAATAGGCACGATGGCCCACTTATGGTGGCAATGCCCAAAAATTCAAAGCTATTGGGACACAATATTGACCCAAATAAAGGTTATAACGGGGGAGGAGATAAAGAAAGACCCCTGGGTCGTGCTCTTCCACGGCAGTCTTGAAGGGGTAAAAAAATACAAGCAGTCTTTACTACCCCATCTCTTAAACGCAGCGAAGAGACTCATTCCCAAAAAGTGGCAGGAGAAGGAAAGCCCCCATGTCTGGAACTGGATAGACGAAGTAGAGGAAACGTACAGGTTAGAAGAACTAAGGGATAGTCACCTGGAAAGAAATGGGGAATACAGGGAGAAATGGGCAAAATGGAAGGAATACAAAAAAACATGGAGCTACGCTGAAAGAGTTAGGGTTTGTTAGGAGCAGGAAATGTGTAAGTGGGCATTAACCCACATGCACCTCCTGCTCGCCCTTCTAATGACTACTTTCAGAGGGATATACAAAAATAGTTCCCTTTGCTGATCTTCTCAGGGAATATCTTAGAGGAGAATAGGACGAGATCCCTGGGAGCCATGGGGGGGGGGGAGGGCGTTAACAATTGTAAAAATTATTTCTCTGTCAAATATTATTGGGTTCCGACCAACAGGGTGTAGGGTTAATGCCTTTTTGAACTATTGGTTGGCCGACTTAGAATCCATAATACTTACGAATAAGAAAAAAAAAAAAAAAAAAAAAAAATTGCAGAATAAATACCACATATGATGCAAACCACAACTTGAGACGTAAGAAGCATCAAATCATGAGCTGGTCTCTAGAACTTGGTAAATGAAAGCTGAGGTGGTAAAAAAAAAAAAAAAAAAAAAAAAAAAAAAAAAATAAAGGGACAGTGTATTGGATTTATGTCCCGGGTTAAAGCTGCACAAACATTGAAAGCTGAAGCAATGGAGGAGCTAATTTAAAAGCTGACCCTGGCTAACATGCAAGCGCAGACTTGCCATGAGGAAGCTAATCAGCGCTTAGCAACCCAGCTGGAGGCACAACAAACTTACCACAAAGAGGCGCTGGCTCTGCAGCAAGAAAATACTCGCCTGTTGGTGGCCCAGTTGGCAGCCCAGCAAGCGACCCAGCATGGGGTTATGCAGACTCAGGTGACGGCTTTAAAGGAAGCAGTGCAGAAGCTGTCTCAAGTTCAGGAACAAGCGGCTGTTGCCCCTGGCAACCAGGTGACTGTGAGGGCAAGCCATTTTCTGCAGAAATTGTCCCCAAACGATGATGTAGAGGCATTTCTTGCTACATTTGAGAGGGCAGAAGAGAGAGAAGGGTGGCCTCAGGACCAGTGGGCCGGCCTCATTGCTCTTTTTCTCACCGGAGATCCTCAAAAAGCCTACTTCGACCTGCCACCAGATGATGCTAAAGATTATCAAAAGCTAAAGGCAGAAATTCTGGCTCGTCGGGGGGTGACTACGGCTGTTCGGGCCCAACGTGTACACCAATGGAAATATCGTCCAGATCGGCCACCCCGGTCTCAAATGCATGACCTGGTGCAACTAGTAAAAAAATGGTTGCAGCCTGAGGTGTTGTCTGGCCCCCAAATCGTGGAGCGGGTCGTGCTGGACCGATACCTGAGATCCCTGCCAGATGAC
Organism: Rana temporaria; assembly: GCF_905171775.1. NCBI lineage: Eukaryota > Metazoa > Chordata > Amphibia > Anura > Ranidae > Rana > Rana temporaria. The sequence continues at coordinate 322,570,241 of NC_053490.1, forward strand.
CTTCAACGGTGGGTCAGCCATGGAGACCCCAAAACAGCAAACCTCCTTGTCGAGATGGTGGAACGATATACAGTGGTGGAGGACCTGCTCGGACCTACCAAGCGCGTGGGGCCCAGTCTGCCACGGCCTGTTTGACCAACTGCTTCCTCTTCGAAAGGATGTTCCAAGGAGCCCTGGAACAAACACCCCGGAAGGCCAAGATTCACTCTTGGTACCTCCTCAGCGTTCTGTTCCTGTTCGGAGAGGAGGGGATGTACAATGTTGGCGATGTCATTCCTGGGGTCATACCCGGGCACACTGCCCACTGCAAGAGGAGCCAATGGAATGTGGGGTTCTTCGGAGGGGGTCTTTTTATGCCCAAAAAGTGTGCACCACACACCTCGACCTGGGTGAGGAAAAGTTTGAGTGTGAAGTCCAAGTGAACCACCTCCCTGCCCGGGCTTTGTTGGACTCTGGAAGCATGGTAACCCTTGTTCATCCTAGAGTGATTGGGAAGATCGGACGGGTAAGAAAAACTTTACGGGTGGTGTGCATTCACGGGGACACTAGAGAGAGCCCTCTCATGACGTTGTCTATTTGCTCAGCATGTGGCGCTGGTACTCAAGAGGTGGCGGTGGTAAAGAACTTGGTGCATGATGTTATAATAGGATGAGACTGTCCATTGTTTACAAAACTGTGGGAACAAGGAGAACGGTTCAGAGACTGGGGAGAAACTAGCCCCCCTGTTCCTGCTGCTGAGATGGATAACCTTGAACTGCCAAATGTTCTTAATGTGGATCCAGATGAGGAAAATGCTAATGATTGGGTTAATGGTGATGAAAGTAGTGTTGATACTATTGAGGATGTCAAGATATGTGTTCCACAGACCTATCAAAACACTAAGGGGGAGGAGCCTTCCCCACTTCAGGTAATGCTGGGGGAAGAGGATGAGGAAGTGGACTCTACCCCTGCTCTGCCAGAGTTGGGTGTTCCCCAGGGGGCATTTGGTACTGTAAATGGGGTTCCCCAAGAGCCAGGTGCGAATGAGAGGTGGCCACACTTTGCAATATATAATGAATTGCTGTATCGGGTTACCAAGGAGAGATAAAATGTGGTAGAGCAATTGTTGGTACCCCAACAATATAGACGGAAGGTTCTGGACCTGGCCCATGACAATGTGTTAGGGGGACACCTGGGATTTGAGAAGACGGAGGCACGGATCACTGACCGGTTTTATTGGCCAGGTCTGAAAGCAGAGGTAAATAGATACTGTACCTCTTGTCCCACCTGTCAGTTGACCGCTCCGGTGACTCATTTTCGGAGCCCTTTAGTCCCTCTGCCCATAGATAAGCTCCCGTTCGAGAGGATAGCCATGGATATAGTGGGTCCCTTGGTAAAATCAGCTCGAGGTCACTCCTACATATTGGTGATTCTTGACTATGCCACCCGATATCCTGAGGCGCTACCCCTGCGGAATAACTCCTCAAAGGCCATTGCCCGGGAATTATTCCAGTTGTTTACACGGACTGGTTTCCCCAAGGAAATACTCACAGACCAGGGTACCCCGTTTATGTCGAGGGTAATGGCCGATGTGTACAAGCTGTTCCAGATTAAACAGCTGCGCACATCGGTCTACCATCCCCAAACGGATGGGTTGGTGGAACGCTTTAATAAGACCCTGAAGTCTATGCTCCAGAAAGTGGTACAAAGGGATGGGAAAGATTGGGACTGCCTGTTACCAGCTCTCCTGTTTGCTATCCGGGAAGTGCCCCAGGCCTCCACTGGGTTTTCGCCCTTTGAGTTGGTATATGGGCGGAGACTTCTTGACTTGGTTAAAGAGGAATGGGAAAGTGAACCTGTTCAGCATAAGAGTGTCCTGGAATATGTCTCCCAAATGCAGGAAAGGATCCAAACCGTGATGCCACTAGCCAAAGAGCATTTGCAAAAGGCCCAGGAGGCTCAACGACGGGTCTATAACAGGGCTGCTAAAATAAGGCACTTCCAAGTGTAGGATAGAGTAGCGGTGCGAATTCCCACTGTGGAAAGTAAATTCTTAGCCAGGTGGCAAGGTCCCTTTGAAGTTGTGGAAAAAGTGGGAGAGGTAAATTATAGAGTCCACCAGCCAGGCAAAAGGAAACCGTATCAGATATATCATGTCAACTTGTTAAAGCCCTGGACAGACAGGGAACCGGTGACCTCCCTGGATAGTGCAAGACTTGAGCCTCAGGTTGGGGTGGAGAGTGTCCAAGTAGCAAATACCCTATCTAAAGTCCAAAGTCAGCAGGCAAAGGAGTTCTTGCAGAGAAAAAAAGAAAAGTTTTCAGACTTGCCAGGGCTAACTAGTGTCATAGAGCATTATATTATCACAGAACCTGGAGTCAGTTTTTGTCCGGCCCTACCGCATCCCAGAGGCTCAAAGGAAGGCCGTTTCAGAGTAAGTAAAGAAGATGCTAGACCTGGAGATCATTGAGGAATCGCAGAGTGAGTGGTCGAGCCCGATTGTGTTGGTACCAAAGCCCAACGGGACTCTGCGATTCTGCAATGATTTCCGGAAATTTTATGAGGTTTCACGGTTTGATGCACACCCCATGTCCCGGGTAGATGAACTTATTGAAAGGCTAGGTCCAGCCAGGTATATCACAACATTAGACCTTACCAAGGGGTATTGGCAAATCCCATTAACTAAGGCTGCTAGAGAGAAAACTGCTTTTTCTACCCCAGAGGGGAGTTTTCAGCACAAACGAATGCCTTTTGGACTGCAAACTGCTCCAGCCACATTCCAGCGAGCAATGGATATGATTTTACAACCTTATTGGGAGTATGCCTCAGTGTACTTGGATGACATAGTCGTTTTTAGCAGAGACTGGGAATCACACTTGCCCAAAGTCCAGGCAGTACTGGACTCTCTCTGGAAGGAGGGGTTTACAATAAACCCTGAAAAATGTGCTTTGGGAATGGAGGAGGTGAAATACCTGGGCTATATCGTGGGTAGAGGGGTGGTGAAACCTCAGGCCAGCAAGGTAGAGGCTATAAAGAATTGGCCCCGCCCCCTCACAAAAAAGCAGGTACGTTCATTCCTGGGCATGGTGGGATATTACAGGAGATTCGTACCCAACTTTGCCACATTGGCAGCTCCATTGACCGATCTGACTAAGGGTCGGAAATCGGTCATGGTGGAGTGGAATGCAGACTCTGAGAAGGCTTTTTTGGAGCTCAAGTCAGCACTCTGCCAACACCCTGTCCTGATAGCACCCAATTGTTCAAGAGAGTTTATTGTCCAAACTGATGCTTCCGATGTAGGATTGGGAGCTGTGTTGTCACAGATTGTTCATGGTGAGGAGCACCCAGTAGTCTTTCTCAGTAGGAAGTTGACACCAGTGGAGAAGAACTACACTATAATTGAAAGAGAGTGTCTGTCCATTAAGTGGGCTCTGGAGTCCCTCAGATATTACCTCTTGGGGAGGAAGTTTTGGTTGATTTCTAATCATGCCCCTTTAACGTGGATGAGGCAAGGTAAAGGGACTAATGCCAGGATTACCCATTGGTTCCTGGCGCTCCAGGAATTTAAGTTTGTAGTGGAGCATAGGCCTGGGAGACTGCATCAAAATGCAGATGCCCTCTCCCGAGTCCATTGTTTGAGCTCCACTGTTGCCTCCACCTCCTTGGCGTTGGGGCACAGGGAGGGATATGTACAGGACGCCGTGGCTGGGTCCTGGAAGGACGTTATATTTCCCCTCTGTTTGGACTGTGGTCCTTTTAAGGGAACAGAAAGGGTTAACACACCTGTCTAAGGAAGTGGTTTAAAGCAAAGACAGGAAGTGGTAGGGGTGTGAAGGAGTATAGTGGAGACTGTGCATGGTGAATGGTGGACATGGAAAAGCTGTGAAAGCTGTGGAAAGCTGTGAAAGCACTTGGCATTGTCCTGCCTGGAAGCCTGCTACTTGGAAACTTACAGTACCTGCAAGGACTGTTTAACTGCGATAGCAGTTCTGAGCTCTACAAGTCGGTGAGACTGTTATTTCTTTTGTTTTGATGCTGTGAAGCTATTTCAGTTTAACCTCCCTGGCGGTATGATTCTGTCTGGAATTACGTACCAAAAGCGGTACAATTATTTGCAAGGAAATTTGGCATTTTATACTGTAGGCCTGCAATTCTTAGGAATAACTCATTTAAATCTGACCAAACAAGAGTGTAGTAGGCATCCCATGTATGATTTTTTTTTTAAAAACAAAATTATAAATTATAATATAATAAATAATTATAAATAATTATAACAAATAATAATATAATAAAAATTATTCAATAATGTAATCAACTCAAAATCACTGAAATTTGCTCAGTTGCAGAATTGTCGCTGTCATTACTTTTATTTTTTTATCACAAATTTCCCCACAAATCGATATCGCACAATTCTGCAAGTGATTATAATTTATTATCGCTGTTTTCTAGCTGCTCTAAAAACATTTTTGACATAAAGGGACACTTTTGGACAATCTACAGTTTTCAGGCAGAAAGAACAGTTTTTATTATACAAAAGAACATGTAGGGCACTGGGCAGACCACTAGGGACAAACAGTACTGTAATCTATAAGATTACAGTATACTGTATGTAATGTGTTTGTTTACTTTTTTGAATTTGGCGCCGTTCTCCACCCCCGTGCGTCGTAACGTCGCAGGGAACAGAGATCGGCAGCACACAGGGACACTGTGAATCGAGCGAGGACCCGCTGGCTCACACAGCGGGGATGCATCACTGGATCCAGGGACAAGGTAAGTAACTTGCCTGTGGATTCAGCGAGCAGGTAAGCTGCGCCGCTGCACACTCTGCACATCTACCCCGAGCGTGACTCGGGGATACCGATCATGGCATTGAAAATCCCCCTAGAGTCACGTTCGGGGATACCGACAGGGAGGTTAATAAATCTCAGTTTTGATTTAAAAGCCTGTGTCCTGCGATGTAGCTGGTTCCCCCGAACTTTACAATATGTATGTATATATATGTATACACATAAATATTACTGGGGGACATGGTTACAGTGTTGGGGGGTCAGAACGAGGCAGAAGGAAGTTAAAAATCTTCCTCCTTCCTCCTCAGAACCCCCGGGATTCCCTCTTCACTCCCCGCTTCACCAGCTCTGAGATGGTGATTTGGGAAGTGTGAATTCTGACACAGATCACCAGTGAAGATCTCAGATCACAGCTTTATGAACTGGCCGTTACTGTGTCAGTCTATGAGGATTCTCTGTGTGTGGAGATAATCGGCAGGAGAACAAATTCAAACACTTCTCCCCCTGATTATCTCTGTTTCATAAACTGTTTATGGGCTGTGATCAGTGGTGATCCCTGTGATCACCGCTGTTCACTGCTTCATAAACGGACACCTTTAAGTAGCAAAAGTACATTCAATTATAGCAGGCAACCCACGTGTGTAACATTCTCCTTTTTTTTTTCTACTCGATTTTTTTATCTATGCATGTGGACTAATTTGGCATAATTTTATTATTTGCTCATAATTTGTTTTGAGAGATGCTTTATGTTATCACTTTGAGATTATGGGTGTATATGTATAACACCTTATACACCTATATTGCAAGCTGCTCACATTCCAAATAGTGCCAATATCTATATAATTTATTTTACAAAGCATCAATTTTTACACTTCTGACAAATGATCAAGGTGAACCGCATGCCTTGGATGTAAAATCTGCTATTAGCTCTTTTTCTGGTGGCTACAGCATCCTTTAGGAAGTCAGACAACCTTTTGGTGATTCCTAATGGGAACATAAAAGGACAGACGGCAACACCATGCACTATCGTGGCTAGTCGAGTCTATTACACCATTCAAAAACTTCTAGTACCCGAGGGCATTAAAGCTCACTCAAGTATGGCAGTGGCAACTTTATGAGCAGCGTATTGCAAGGTTTCGCCGGAGATGATATGCAGAGCAGCTACCTGGTCATCCAAACATAGATTCATGTCCCACTATAGGGTGGATTTTGCTCAATTAACAATGGTGGGGTTCGTAATAACCGTTCTTCTAGCCAATTCTTTTGCACCCACCCGACTGGCGAGTTAGTTCCCAGTGTGTGCTGCCATGATGTGTAAAACGCATTGTATACTCACCTTTTGTAATTTTCCTTCCCTGGCGCATCATCATGGTAGCACACAGAATCCGGCCCTTTTTATTAGTTGATAGTTACAGAGAATGAAGCAGAGTGTCTCTCTTTCAAATTTATAGCTAACCAATCCTGTCAGGTTGTGGGGGCGGAGTCACAACCCAGTGTGTGCTGCCATAAAGATGCATCAGGAAAGGAAAATTACGGAAAGGTAAGTATACAATTTTCCATTTTCTTGATAGCAGCTACTGAGAAAAAGTTGTATGTGTAAAGTACAATATATGTGCTTCTTGTTCTTGTGTGAAGGATAACCGCAGTTGCCTAACCCATTTCTGTAAAAATGGCAGCAACTGTGAACCATCCCTACATAAACGCATTGCTAAAGTGCATCATGACATATCATGCCAATTCATACTCCCAGACCCCCTTTTATTACTCCAACCTTATTGTTCTTGGGTGTGTGTGCATGAAAGTCCAGATATTGTCATAATACAGTGAAAGTATCCCAAGAAGTATCCCAAGAAGTTGTATTTACACTCGCACTTGTACACTTGTATCAAAGTAGACCCAGGAATCACACACCAGCTCATATTTAGTGAAATCATTGCTCATTCAATTTTTTTTTTAAATTAATACTTAATTGCTTTAAATACCATTTTGTTAGCTTTGAGGTAAACTTTAAAGGCATATAGCCAATGAAAAAATATTTAGTACGTGTTGTTCAATGCTATAAACTTGCCAAAACTTATTTTAATAGGATCATTTTTTGGTACAAAACAGCTGATGTCATGGTTTTTCTAACACTAGAAACTGCCTTGATCAAAATGACTCAGCTTATGCCATAAGTGAGAGACAAATGTGGAGTGACATGTTTCATGTACACATGTACACATGTACAGTATTTGCTATGCACATTCTTAAAACCTGTGTGCTTTGTATAACCAAGTGTGATTTCTGTGTGCAATGTGATGTAAGTAGAGATGAGCTGAAGCCCACCCCTCCCTCCGGTTCGGTTCTCACTAGAACATGTGAATAGACAAAATATTCCTGTGAACATGCAAACCCCTTTAACCACTTGCTTACTGGGCACATAAACCCCCTTCGTGCCCAGGCGAAATTTCAGCTTCCGGCACTGCGTCGCTTTAACTGACATTTGCGCGGTCGTGCGACGTGGCTCCCAAACAAAATTGACATCCTTTTTTCCCCACAAATAGAGCTTTATTTTGGTGGTATTTCATCACCTCTGCGTTTTTTTATTTTTTGCGCTATAAACAAAAAAAAAGAGCGATATATATATATTTTTTACTTTACTAATAAATTTCCCCAATTTTTTAAAAAAAAAAACGATTTTTTTCTCAGTTAAGGCCGATACATATTTTTTGACGTACTTTTGTAAAAAAATAAAAAAATCGCAATAAGCGACTGGTTTGCGCAAAGGTTATAGCGCCTACAAAATAGGGGACAAAATTATGATTTTTTTATTTATTTTTTTCCTAGTAATGGCGGCGATCTGCGATTTTTATTGGGACTGCGATATTGCGACGGACGTATCGGACACTTTGGACACAAATTTGGGAACATTCACATTTATACAGCGCTGATCACCACCATTACTAGTAAAAAAAAAATAATAAAAATGGCATAAAACTATCCCCCATTTTGTAAACTCTATGGGCCATATTCTCATAGAAGTTACGATGGAGTATCTCAGGATACTCCATCGTATCTCCCTTTTTTGGCCCGTGTATCTATGCGACTGATTCTTAGAATCATTTTCGCATAGATACACTTAAGATCCGCCATCTGTAAGTCACTTACACTGGCGGATCTTAAATGTAATGACGCCGGCCGCCGCTAGATGGCATTTACGTGAAGGACTCATTTGCGTATGCAAATGATCCTTCTACGCCGATTCCCGAATGAGTTCGCGTCGCGTAACCGTCGCTAACGTCGTTTGCATAAGCGGAAATTTAGTCCTGCTATATGAGGATTAAATTTCCGCAAGTCCCACGTAGGCCATGTTACGGATGGCGTCGGGTCCGCGTCGTGTTTTTTCGCCGGGTACGTCGTTTCCGTAAGTCGTTCTTGAATACGACTTTAGGTCAATGACGCACACGTCGGCGTCATTGACGTTTTCCACCGAGAACTGGAGCATGCGCACTGGGCTTTTTGAAGCCCGGCGCATGCGCAGTTCATTATAATCGGGGATTTGAATACAAGCCGCCCCCTTGGAGATCCGCCAGGCTACGCCAGGGCATTTACACTCCGCCATTCCAACTTACGGAGCAAGTGTTTGGGGAATACAACACTTGCTCTTGTAAGTTGGGACAGCGGAGTGTAAGTGCCTTAAGCGCAGCCCACGGATTTTTACAGAGAATATGGGCGTATAACTTTTGCGCAAACCAATCAATAAACGCTTATTGCAATTTTTTTAATGAAAAATATGTGGAAGAATACATATCGGCCTAAACTGAGGAAAAAAATCGTTTTTTTTATATATTTTTGGGGGATATTTATTACAGCAAAAAGTAAAAAATATAACATTTTTTCAAAATTGTCACTCTATTTTTGTTTATACCACAAAAACTAAAAAACACAGAGGTGATCAAATACCATCAAAAGAAAGCTCTATTTGTGGGAAAAAAAGGACGCCAATTTTGTTTGGGAGCCACGTCGCGATATATATATATATATATATATATATATATATATATTTTTTTTATTAAAAGGTCCCCAGGGCCTCGGATGGCAACCCCCCTTTTTTTATATAAAAAAAATGTTATACAAATTTTTTTATTTCTTTTTATTCCTTTATATATATATATATATATATATATATATATATATATATATATATATATATATATATATATATATATATTTATTAAAGGGCCCGGAGATTTCCAGGGGCCAGGAGTTCCCCAGGGCTCCGGATGGCAACCCCCCTTTTCTTTATTTATTTTTTTATAAAAAAAAAATCTTTATTTTTTCATATACATTTTTTATTTTATTTTTTTATATATATTTTTTTATTTATTATTATTATTTATTATTTATTTTTATTTATTTTTTATTAGAGGTTTCTTTTTTTCTTTTTATTAAAAGTCCAAGAGGTCCCCATGGTCCCGGATGGCAACCCCCTTTTTATATATATATATATATATATATATATATATATATATATATATATATATATATATATATATATATATATATATATATATATATATATATATATTTTTTTTTTTTATTAAAGCCCCCAGAGGTCCCCAGGCCCCCAGATGGCAACCCCCCCCCCTTTGTTTTTTATCAGTTTTATCCTCAGCCCTGGTAAACTAGTATTGTTTTAAGCATTGAGGAACAAAATGTACTTCTTCCACTAAATGTGTAAAACATTACAAGTTGTCCCCCTCTTTATTAAAAAGGATTTTCTAACTTTAAAAATCCATGTTTTTACTTCAAAGCTTCAGAATGAATCGCTTCTTTAGAGATTCATTTTGGCAATGAGATCTGGGATTCTTCGAAAATATCTAGTTACAGCTTGTCACTGGTTAATATAGTCATTCCTTTACTTGATAGGAAACATCAAGAAGCTCTTTTATAATATTTCCTCTTGAATGAGTGATCTTATTAACCAACTGTGAAATTAAAAACTATATCCTACTAGGTAGACCATGCATGTGCTGAAAGCATTAGTGAGCACAGAGGACAATTTTGCAGGGAAATGTCTATACATCCATGATGATTCTCCTTTCTTTGGTCCTTATCCCCGTATTTGGTGTGTTCAGAATTTATGTGTGTCCACAAAAACAATTTCATAAGTAAGAAACTTTGAGCTACAGTTATCTTTGCCACCAGTGTACCCAAAAACTAAGCTAATTAGGCCAAAGTATAAAAAAAAAAAAAGGATAACTGGGAAAAAGTAAAACTTCCCAGGGTTCCCATTCTACTCCAAGTTATGGGGGACTATGCTGAAATAATTACTTGCAACACAATCTTATGCTATTAGTACATTTAGAACTCAATAGAACACATTTGCAAGTGGTGATGCACTATAACAGACATGCAGAACGTAGGACCAAATAAGATGTCATAAACCAACCCTGGAAATCGCTGTCATAGTGACAGTTGGTTTGATTTAGCAAGTTTACAATTCAAACAAATCAAATATTGAACATGATGCATTAGGATTAAGTTTAATTGTTTTCTTTTTTTTCTCATATTTCATCATCATTATCACTCTAAATGGCAATAAAATAAATATACATCACCTCTATAAATTATAAAACTTATGTACTTTAAGATAAATAAAAAGTAGAGAATCAAATAAAACCACAGAGTTGTCATAAAACTGTATTTTACTTGTTATATAGTAACTGTCACTCAGTACATATCTTTCAGAACTATGTTGCTTAGCAACTACTCCTACTGCTCAGTCAATCATATGATTACTGAAAAATGTTACAAACAGATTTGTGTATGTATTAATTGTGATTGGCTATAAGATATGATTATTGAAATACAGTGCCTTGAAAAAGTATTCATACCCCTTGAAATGTTCCACATTTTGTGATGATACAACCAAAAACGTAAATGTATTTTATTACCATTTTATGTGATAGACCAACACAAAGTGGCACATAATTGGGAAGTCGAAAGAAAATGATAAATGGTTTTAAATTTTTTTTTTACAAATAAATATCTGAAAAGTGTGGCATGCATTAGTATTCAGCCCCCTTTACTCTGATACCCCTGACTAAAATCTAGTGGAATCAATTGCCTTCAGAAGTCACCTAATTAGTAAATAGAGTACACCTGTGTGTAATTCAATCTCAGTATAAATACAACTGTTATGTGAAGCCCTCTGAGGTTTGTTAGAGAACCTTAGTGAACAAACAGCATCATGATGGCCAAGGAACACACAAGACATATCAGAAATTAAGTTGTAGAGAAGTTTAAAGCAGGGTTAGGTTATAGAAAAAATATCCAAAGCTTTGAACATATCCTAGAGCGCTGTTCAATCTATCAAACCAAAAATGGAAAGAGTATGGCACAACTGCAAACCTACCAAAACATAGCTGTCCACCTAATCTGACAGGGCAGGCAAAGAGATCATTAATCAGAGAAGCAGCCAAGAGGCCCATGGTAACTCTGGAAGAGCTTCAGAGCTCCACAGTTCAGATGGGAGAATCTGTCCACAGGACAACTATTAGTCGTGCACTCCACAAATCTGGCCTTTATGGAAGAGTGGCAAGAAGAAAGCCATTGTTGAAAGAAAGCCATAAGAAGTCCTGTTTGCAGTTTACGAGAAGCTACGTGGAGGACACAGAAAACATGTGAAACAGTGGCGGAATTTTCATAGTCGCAGCAATCGCAGCTGCGACCGGGTCCTGTAAGTCCGGGGGGCCCACCTGACTGTCACACACAGTGTTTGTTGGCTGATGCGGTGCGCAGGGTTGCCACTCGTACGGGATTCACCCGACAGTACGGGTTTTGAATCCTGTGTACGGGAATCAGTCTGCCTGAGCCCCGGACACACACAGTGCTGCAGAGTCTCCGAAGTTCCCCGTGCAGGTGGCTCCCTCCCTCCCTGCACTGCCCGGCGCTCTGGCCAAATCTCCGGCGCTGTGTAAAATTTGCGGTGACAACACATTACAGCAGGGTGACTGTGTGCTGTGAGGGGGAGAGACGCGATAGTGTGCCTACTCATGCAGACACAGCCTCGGCATGTGACCTGTCTGGAAAGCGGGAGGAACAAACACAGCCGGTGTACAGAGCCTGCCGTGCAAACTAAGGGGACACCGACCGCAACCGCTGGGTGAGTGCAGAGCTGAGGTTCTTTACTTTCCTACAGATCAGTCTCTCTCCAGTGTGGGGGTTTGTCATGCTGGTCTTTCCAGGGAGTCGGGACATGGCTGAAGATTGCAGTCTAGTGTTCTCCCTACAGTACCATCCTGGCATAATTACTGTATGTGCAGTGCTCACTCAGTAGCCTTTATCTATCTATCTGCTTTGATTTTTGGGGTTTTTTATTTGGTAATTAAAAGTCCACTGCCTGCTGACACCGCTCACTGCCTACTGACACCGCTCACTGCCTACTGACACCGCTCACTGCCTGCTGACACCGCTCACTGCCTACTGACACCGCTCACTGCCTACTGACACCGCTCACTGCCTGCTGACACCGCTCACTGCCTACTGACACCGCTCACTGCCTGCTGACACCGCTCACTGCCTGCTGACACCGCTCACTGCCTACTGACACCGCTCACTGCCTGCTGACACCGCTCACTGCCTGCTGACACCGCTCACTGCCTGCTGACACCGCTCACTGCCTACTGACACCGCTCACTGCCTACTGACACCGCTCACTGCCTACTGACACCGCTCACTGCCTGCTGACACCGCTCACTGCCTGCTGACACCGCTCACTGCCTACTGACACCGCTCACTGCCTACTGACACCGCTCACTGCCTACTGACACCGTCCACTGCCCTACTGACACCATCCACTGCCCTACTGACACCATCCACTGCCCTACTGACACCGTCCACTGCCCTACTGACACCATCCACTGCCTTACTGACACCATCCACTGCCTTACTGACACCGTCCACTGCCCTACTGACACCTTCCACTGCCCTACTGACACCATCCACTGCCCTACTGACACCGTCCACTGCCCTGCTGACACTGCTCACTGCCCTACTGACACTGCTGACTGCCCTACTGACACTGCTGACTGCACTTCTGACTGACAATGTCCACAGCCACTGTTCATTGCAGCACGCTATGCGTGCCTCCTTACTACTCTCCTAGGGTACCTCAAAGGTGTCCCAAATCTCCTACCATCCTATAGCGTGTACTACAAAAAAAATTGCTGTATGCCGCTAAAATGTTCGGGTTTGGCTTGACAAAAAGGTGGCAACCCTATGCACACTGCGTGCTGTTCGTTCAGCCGCGGGGCGTGCTTTTGCCGCTGAGCCTGAGGCAGCGTCTCACTGAGATTGTGGACCGTCCCCGCCCCCGCCTCCGCCTATCCAGAGACACAGACAGACAGATGTAGGAGGCGGGGCGGACTCTGCAGCAGCGTGCGCGCGTGTACCTACCCGGTGTCCCAGGCATGAGGCAAGGCATCCTGGCGGGAGAAGGCACAGCACAGCCGCTCACAGTGAAGGTGACAGAGTGACCCAGGCCACAGAACAGAAAGTGGGGGATAGACTGACGGTAAGTCAATCAAAAGTGACAGTCAGAGTCTCAGAGATCACTCAGCTCAGCAATTGATACCATCCTCCTCCACCACCTGGCTGTGCCTCTTACTGATCCCATCCCCCCACCACTGATCTCATCCCTATCCCCCTATTACTTCTACAACAGAGGTGATGGGGGGATAGGGATGAGATCAGTGGTGGGGGATGGGGTCAGTAAGAGGCACAGGTGGTGGTGGGAGAGGATGGCACCACCGCTGCCACCACCGCTGCCACCTCCCACAAGTACTACCAGTCCACCGCTGGTACTTGATGGGGGTGGTAGCGGTAATACTTGAGGGGGGGTGGCAGCAGTGGTACTTAAATAGGGGTGGTAGCGGTGGTACTTGAGGGGGGGTGGCCGTGGTGCGTGGGAGGATGGGATCAGTAAGAGGCACAGGTGGTGGTGGGAGAGGATGGCACTGCAACCCCCCCTCAAGTACCACCACAGCCACCCCCCTCAAGTACCACCGCTGCCACCCCCCTCAACACCACCACTGCCACCTCCCCCTCAAGTAACACAGCTGCCACCCCCCCTCAACTACCGCCGTTGCCACCCCCTCAAAAAAAAGTATCAAAATCATGCCTTTTCGGGGGGGGGTCCTTTGTGATTTCTTGCACCCGGGCCCAGAAGTTTCTAGTTACGCCTCTGATGTGAAAGAAGGTGCTCTGGTCAGATGAGACCAAAATTTTACTTTTTGGCCTAAAAGCAAAACGCTATGTGGAGTGTAAAACTAACATTGCACATCACCTTGAACACACCACCCCCACCGTGAAACATGGTGGTGACAGCAACATGTTGTGGGGATGCTTTTCTTCAACAGGGACAGGGAAGCTGGTCAGAGTTGAAGGGAAGTTGGATGGAGCCGAATACAGGGCAATCTTAAAAGAAAACATGTTAGAGTCTGCAAAAGACTAGAGACCGGGGTGGAGGTTCACATTCCAGCAGGACAACGACCCTAAACATACAACCAGAGCTACAATTGAATGATTTAGATCAAACCATTTTCATGTGTTAGAATGGCCCAGTCAAAGTCTGAGAATCTGTGCAAGACTAAGGCCCCGTACAGACGAGCAAACATGTACGATGAATCCGGTCCGCCGGACCGTTTTCAGCGTACATGTCTGCCCGGAGATTTCTGTATGATGGCTGTACTCACCATCATACAGAAATCCGCGGGTACTCGATACGCGGCGACGAGGCCGTGCCGTCGCCGCGACGATGACGCGGCGACGTGCGCGGCCCTGGCACTTCAATGCTTCCACGCATGCGGCGAAGTCATTCGACGCATGCGAGGGATGGCGGCCGCTCGGACATGTACGGTAGGTCTGTACAGACGACCGAACATGTCCGATGGACAGGATTCCAGCGGGCATGTTTCTAAACGGCGGGCAAATGTACGGTGGAATCCTGTCCGCTCGGCTGTACAGGCAAATGTACAGTGGAATCCTGTCCGCTCGGCTGTACAGACTGCGGACCAGTTTCAGCAGACATGTTTGGTCGTCTGTATGGGGCCTTAAAAGGTACTGTTCACAGATGCTTTCCATCCAATCTGACAGAGCTTGAGCTATTTTTCAAAGTGGAATGGGCAAAAATGTCCCTCTCTAGATGTGCAGCGCTGGTAGAGACATCCCCAAAAACACTTGCATCTGTAATTGCAGCGAAAGTTGGTTCTACAAAGTATTGACTAAGGGGGGCTCTGAATACAAATGCACGCCACATTTTTCAGATATTTATTTGTAAATAAAATTGAAAACCATTTATCATTTTCCTTCCACTTTACAATTATATGCCACTGTGTGTTGGTCTATCGCATAAAATCCCAAAAAAATACATTTACGCTTTTGGTTGCAACATGACAAAACGTGTAACATTTCAAGAGGTATAAATACTTTTTCAAGGCACTGTATATAATAACATTTTAATATTGTATGCATATTTTAAAAGGAAGAAATGGAGTATGAATTACAATAAACTCTTTACTAAATTTTTATAAAAGCGTTTTTTTTTGGGACTTTAAACAAAGTGCATGTGTACATGCAACACCATCCCTAATTCAAAAGATAAAGAAAGAAGTTTGTGAGACTTTAGATGAGGCATGAGACCTGGTATGAAAAAATCTTTCCATGTTTATTGTCTTAAAAACATGACATGACACATACAGTTGAGGCATAATTATTTGTTTTTATTTGCATCTATATACATGAGGATAGCATACAAGCATATATATATATATATATATATATATATATATATACACACACATAACTGAGTGTTGTTAATTTCATCTATATACACATGATAAGCACACAATCATTAATATATACTGTATATACACACACACACAACTAAACCACATGAAAATCCATTGCAGTAACTGAGAATGTAAGCCATTAGCAGTAAATAGGATGATCAATAAAAAAGTAAATAGGGTCAGAATAAAGATTGAACTAAAAATTGAAGACATGATAGCATCCAGTGGTTCAACACGTTTCATGGACAAATTCCACTTCCTTGGGAGCAGACGCATAGCATATCTGCAAATGATGAAAGGTATCAATATGATCTAAGGTTTTACTCAGATGGCAAGAGTAAATTATAGATGTGGGCAGGGGGACAAAAAAAAAAATCTCCCTTGAATAGTTACATAATGGTTACTGTAAGAATGGTGTCACTGCAAAGCCAAGGTTGCCAAGGACGTCTATCCCAGGAGCTGTGGGAATGGAGACCCAAGGAGAGAGCGTGCGCACACATACATCCCAAGGGAGAAAATATCTCCATTTGTTGACAATGGTGATGCAAAACAGTGAATTCAAGCATACCTAAAGACCTAATAACCCCTTTTTCTTTTTTTCCCCACTTGGTATAAGGTTTCCTTTCTTCCATGTGCCTTATTCACATTGTTCTGTGCTACCCTCATAGTTTATAATGGGCATTGGCTTTATTTACTTAATATACCAGTATTATTACACTAAATATTTTCACATTACGCATTACATTTTTAGGTATGCTTGGAGTCACAGTTTTGCATGGGCTAGTACAGAGGTATTGAATAAGGAGACCAAACAACAATTTGATACAACATTTTTATTTAACTTTGGTAAAATTGGCCACGGTGTCATCCATAAAATGTGGGGGCGGGGTTACAAAAATTTCCTCAATAAATAAATTAAATTACAAAAGGCCAAATTGGCTAAACTTAAAACTTTAAAATCAAATTAATTTCTGTCCATCCAGCAAAAGCTGGACGACTACTCCCCCCATACAGACGACCCCATGACTTATTATGACAAACTGACAGGTAAGGGTGGGCGGGCGGGCGATGCTGCTTGTCAGGAGATGTGACTGAGCAAATCGCCTCAGCCTCTCCCTTATATAGGCTCGTCCAGTGCAGGTTTTACCTCACGCGAACGGACCTATCAGAGAAGGGGGCTGCCGCAGCTGACCAATCAGAGGCTGTTACTACCCCAGAGCGCGGCAGCCCACTTCTCCCTCTGCTCTATCCCATGCAGGCTCAGCATACTGCCGTAGCCTCACATGGGCTAGTACAGAGGTATTGAATAAGGAGACCAAACAACAATTTGATACAACATTTTTATTTAACTTTGGTAAAATTGGCCACGGTGTCATCCATAAAATGTGGGGGCGGGGTTACAAAAATTTCCTCAATAAATAAATTAAATTACAAAAGGCCAAATTGGCTAAACTTAAAACTTTAAAATCAAATTAATTTCTGTCCATCCAGCAAAAGCTGGACGACTACTCCCCACCGGCCGGGGCCAACCGCGAAGCTGTTGGCCGAGGCCCCCCCACCACCGTGGCTGATTCGATCATGGACTGGATACCCATATTAAAAATGTCCAGGCCAATGCCTGACAGATGAATTTGGTCAACCCGAAACAACCCAGGCAAAAAACCCTCTAACTCGGAATGACGAAAGGAAGAGCCACCAATTGAAGGCATAAAACTATGAATCGTCCTATTTAGCCGTCTGCGGATTCTATCCACGTAGAAAAGGGTGCCGTGCGGCGACCATAACAGCCTGGGAACCATCTCAGAATATACTAACACTGAACCTGGGAACATTTGAGTTATGGAATAGAGATCCCTTTTCATTTCACATAACAAGTCCCATGTGTTGAATTTACCCAAGTCATTAGCCCCCACGTGGATAACTATCACTTGGGGTTGAGGCCAGACAGAAGACAAATAAGCTAGGTGGTCTTTTAAATTGCGCCACCGCATACCTCTAACACCTGACCATAAAATTAAAAATAAATCAGGATCAAGCCCCAGGTTAGCAGAGTATGATCTGGATCCGGAGTGCTTGTAAGCCCAGAACACGTAGGAGTGACCTATGACCCAAGCGATATTCCTGGATAAATCTGAAAGAGAATCATAAAGTTAGAAGACTGGGACGAACATATAACTTATATCTATTGCTGCCCCACCTGCCCACTTTTTTAACCTTACTCTCTGAAAAACCTATAGAATCAGCTGTGGTGGCAGCGCCAATTCGGAAAGAATGGGAAGAAAATTGGTACCCAGATAAATTCAAGCGCTTCAAACAGGAGGCCAAAACAGCTGAGAACTGGTACCTAGTTAGAGAGGACAAGTCTTCATGAATAAAAAAGGAATCGTTACTCAATGGTCTGACCAAAAGATAATTACGAACATGAAACACGGGACAGATAGCCTCATTAGGAGAACTGGATAAAGAAAACCACTGGCCAACCTGAGAGGACTTTGATCTGGACAAAAACAGACGGACAGAACCGACGTCAAACTGAACATGAGAAAAACGGAGAAATGAAAAAGCGTTTCTATTTGCTGCAGTAAACTCATCTAACCGAAGGGCTCCAAAGAATGCTATAGAGAAAGCAGCCTTAAAAAGCAAAGATTCGAAATTGGATGAGCAGACATCTTGAAGGATCTGAAGAAGATCGATCAAAATGGGGATAGATATGGGACGCCTATTATCTAAAGAGGGCCTAGACTTTTTGAGGCCCTTCAAAACCTGAGTGACCTGAAAGAAAGAGGTAAGAGCAGGAAGGCCTGCAAACTTAAGGAAAAAAGAAACTCCAGCCAATATTTTACCTATGGAAGCCGGGGACAGATTAGACTGAATGAGAAAGGACAAAAAAGACAAAGCCACGTAAGAAGATACATCTAGTGGATCCAAACCCAATGGTTGACAGAAAGAGCACCATTTGTGCCATGAAAGCCTATAATCCCTCCAGGTGTTTTCCGCTACTGAAGCCTTGAGATTCCGGAATATTATTCCCAAATTAAGCCCCAGAGGAAGTCTGGGCAAGGGGTGCCATGTTGATCCGCTGATGGCGCCAACTCTCGGAATCTCTTGAACTGTGAACGAGATAAAGAATCTGCTATGTTATTTTCTTTACCTGCAATATGCTCAGCTCTCAACCATATATTACAGTTCATACAATGAAGTACAAGGAAACGCAATAACCTCAGAACGGGATCAGACTTAGAGGACAGAGTATTGATGGCAAAAAAGACACCTTTATTATCCGTATGAACTAAGATTCTACGATTCCTAAAGATGTCTTCCCACACAACCACCGACACAATCACTGGAAAGAGCTCCAACAGAACTAGATTTTGAAGTATCTCCTTCTGGAGCCAATCAGGGTGCCAGGACTGGGCGCACCAGCGCCCATCCAAGAAAGCCCCGAACCCAGCAGAGCCAGCTGCATCGGTGAAGAATTCCAACTGAGAACTATTAATAAAGTCCATTTGCCAGGCCGAGGAACCATTAAACTCATTTAAAAAAGCATCCCAAATTCTTAGATCATCCTTGATGCTTTTTGAAATTCGGAAATGAGCGTAAGGGTTCACCATACCTTTTATGGCTAACGAGAACCTGCGCGAAAATACCCTCGCCATAGGGATGACTCTGGCTGCAAAAGCAAAAAGACCCAGCAAAGATTGTGCCTCCTTTAAGCACACCTTCTTACTGACAAGAAAGGTTGCAATCATAGACTTCATTTTATGTATCTTCTGTTGTGGCAATCTGAATTCCATTCGTTCGGAGTCAACCGTGATCCCCAAAAATTCAATAACTGTCGTGGGAAAAACTGTTTTCTCCTGGGCCAGAGGCACGCCAAAGTCATGACAAACGTCAAAGAAAACCTGTAAAGCTTCCATACACACTGATGACCCCCGGGGACCTAAAAACAAGAAGTCATCTAGATAATGTAGGATAAGGCCTTGAGGGATAACGACTGACACGACCCAATGTAAGAAGGAGGAAAAAGCCTCGAAATAAAAGCATGACATAGAAAACCCCATTGGCATGCATTTATCAAAATAATATTTATTCAAAAATTGAAAACCCAAAGAATTGAAGCCTTGTGGATGCACGGGAAGAAGGCGGAAAGCCGACTTAATATCAGCCTTTGCTAGCACAGCCCCTTGCCCTGCTTGCCTCAAAAGACACAAAGCCTCATCAAATGAGGCGTAGCAGACTGGAGCCTCCACAGAGGCAACTTCGTCATTGAGTGACGAATGCGGTGGGTAAGATAGGTGGTGGATCAGTCTGAACGCACCCAGCTCTTTCTTGGGTACGATGCCCAAAGGGGACAACCGGAAATTAGAGAATGGCGGGTCATTAAAGGGGCCAGCCACCCTACCCTCAGACAATTCTTTGCAAATTTT